>NC_079215.1:67462904-67832904 GCF_029633865.1 Lampris incognitus | reverse complement strand
ACAGTCATCCCGACATTACAAACAGTCACCCCGACATTACAAACAGTCACCCCAACGTTACAGTCACCCCGACATTACAAACAGTCACCCCAACGTTACAGTCACCCCGACATTACAAACAGTCACCCCGACATTACAAACAGTCACCCCAACATTACAAGCAGTCACCCCAACGTTACAAAGTCACCCCAACATTACAAACAGTCACCCCAACGTTACAGTCACCCCGACATTACAAACAGTCACCCCAACATTACAAGCAGTCACCCCAAGGTTACAAACAGGGAAACACTGTTTGGGTTCATATTTCCATGAAAGCTGTACACCACCAGGGTACTAAGACGGTCTTAGGGTCACGTGTTAGGGTCACGTGTTAGGGTCATGTGTGACCCTAACATGTGTGGGTCATGTGACCCTATGAAGACGAGGGGTGTCCGGTGATTAGATGCAGTCTTTCTGCCCTGGGCAGAGGCAAAAGCCAGACAGTCACACGGTTCGGGGTGAATGACAGCTTGCTCCCCCCTGCACAACAGATTTGGGGTTTCACCCTAAATGAAGTTGCTTTAATTAACGGTTTAACGAAGGCGGCTGATAAATGTCCCCTAGGACAAGGACAGGACACACAATGTGGACAACACAGGGGGGGTAAGAGTTGGACCCGACTCGTCCGTCCCCTTCTGGGGTGACGACTACAACGTCGGCTGATCTCTGGCTGAGCTCGTCACAGGACTACGAGACATCCCACAGGAGAACAACAAAACACAGTACACACTTGTGTTGTTCCTCATCACAACCACCCACACTTTATTCCTCGTTCCACTTCACGCACTTGTGCTCATCAAATGAGACGAAACATGGTATCCCCCCAGCCCACAGCAGTGAAACACAAAGACAACAACACCCCAAAACTACAACAACACACATAGTATACCCAAACTAACACACACACATAGTATACCCAAACTAACACACATAGTATACCCAAACTAACCCACACACACATAGTATACCCAAACTAACCCACACATAGTATACCCAAACTAACCCACACACACATAGTATACCCAAACTAACCCACACACATAGTATACCCAAACTAACCCACACACATAGTATACCCAAACTAACCCACACATAGTATACCCAAACTAACCCACACACATAGTATACCCAAACTAACCCACACACATAGTATACCCAAACTAACCCACACATAGTATACCCAAACTAACCCACACACATAGTATACCCAAACTAACCCACACATAGTATAACCCAAACTAACCCACACATATATACCCAAACTAACCCACACATAGTATACCCAAACTAACCCACATAGTATACCCAAACTAACCCACACATAGTATACCCAAACTAACCCACACATATACCCAAACTAACCCACACACATAGTATACCCAAACTAACCCACATAGTATACCCAAACTAACCCACATAGTATACCCAAACTAACCCACACATATACCCAAACTAACCCACACACATAGTATACCCAAACTAACCCACACATATACCCAAACTAACCCACACACATAGTATACCCAAACTAACCCACACATAGTATACCCAAACTAACCCACACATATACCCAAACTAACCCACACACACATAGTATACCCAAACTAACCCACATAGTATACCCAAACTAACCCACATAGTATACCCAAACTAACCCACACATATAGTATACCCAAACTAACCCACACACATAGTATACCCAAACTAACCCACACATATAGTATACCCAAACTAACCCACATAGTATACCCAAACTAACCCACACACACATAGTATACCCAAACTAACACACATAGTATACCCACATATATACCCAAACTAACCCACACATATACCCAAACTAACCCACATAGTATACCCAAACTAACCCACATAGTATACCCAAACTAACCCACACATAGTATACCCAAACTAACCCACACACATAGTATACCCAAACTAACCCACACACATAGTATACCCAAACTAACCCACATAGTATACCCAAACTAACCCACACACACATAGTATACCCAAACTAACACACATAGTATACCCACATATATACCCAAACTAACCCACATATAGTATACCCAAACTAACCCACACACATAGTATACCCAAACTAACCCACATAGTATACCCAAACTAACCCACACACACATAGTATACCCAAACTAACACACATAGTATACCCACATATATACCCAAACTAACCCACATATAGTATACCCAAACTAACCCACACACATAGTATACCCAAACTAACCCACACACATAGTATACCCAAACTAACACACATAGTATACCCAAACTAACCCACATATAGTATACCCAAACTAACCCACACACATAGTATACCCAAACTAACCCACACATATGTATACCCAAACTAACCCACACATAGTATACCCACATATATACCCAAACTAACCCACATATAGTATACCCACATATATACCCAAACTAACCCACACATAGTATACCCAAACTAACCCACATAGTATACCCAAACTAACCCACATAGTATACCCAAACTAACCCACACATAGTATACCCAAACTAACCCACATAGTATACCCAAACTAACCCACATAGTATACCCAAACTAACCCACATATAGTATAACCCAAACTAACACACATATACCCAAAATAACACACACATATACCCAAACTAACCCACATAGTATACCCAAACTAACCCACATATAGTATACCCAAGCTAACCCACATATAGTATACCCAAACTAACCCACATAATATACCCAAACTAACCCACATATAGTATACCCAAACTAACCCACATAGTATACCCAAACTAACACACATAGTATACCCAAACTAACCCACATATAGTATACCCAAACTAACCCACATATAGTATACCCACATATATACCCAAACTAACCCACATATAGTATACCCAAACTAACACACACATAGTATACCCACATATATACCCAAACTAACCCACATATATACCCACATATATACCCAAACTAACCCACACATAGTATACCCAAACTAACCCACATATAGTATACCCACATATATACCCAAACTAACCCACACATAGTATACCCAAACTAACCCACATATAGTATACCCACATATATACCCAAACTAACCCACATATAGTATACCCAAACTAACCCACATATAGTATACCCACATATATACCCAAACTAACCCACATATAGTATACCCACATATATACCCAAACTAACTCACACATAGTATACCCAAACTAACCCACATATAGTATACCCACATATATACCCAAACTAACCCACATATAGTATACCCAAACTAACCCACACATAGTATACCCACATATATACCCAAACTAACCCACACATAGTATACCCAAACTAACCCACATATAGTATACCCACATATATACCCAAACTAACCCACACATAGTATACCCAAACTAACCCACATATAGTATACCCACATATATACCCAAACTAACCCACACATAGTATACCCAAACTAACCCACACATATACCCAAAATAACACACATATGTATACCCAAACTAACACATATAGTATACCCAAACTAACACACATATGTATACCCAAACTAACCCACACATATACCCAAAATAACACACATATGTATACCCAAACTAACCCACACATAGTATACCCAAACTAACACACATATACCCAAAATAACACACACATATACCCAAAATAACCCACACATATACCCAAACTAACACACATATATCCAAACTAACACACATATATCCAAACTAACACACATATATCCAAACTAACACACACATATCCAAAATAACCCACACATATACACAAACTAACACACACATATCCAAACTAACCCACACATATACCCAAAATAACACACACATGTACCCAAACTAACACACATATATCCAAACTAACAAACTAACACACACATATACCCAAACTAACACACATATACCCAAACTAACACACATATATCCAAAATAACACACATAGTATACCCAAACTAACACACATATGTATACCCAAACTAACCCACACAGTATACCCAAAATAACACACATATGTATACCCAAACTAACCCACACATATATCCAAACTAACACACACATATATACCCAAACTAACCCACACATATACCCAAACTAACACACATATATCCAAACTAACACACATATATCCAAACTAACACACACATATACCCAAACTAACACACATATACCCAAACTAACACACATATATCCAAAATAACACACATAGTATACCCAAACTAACACACATATGTATACCCAAACTAACCCACACAGTATACCCAAAATAACACACATATGTATACCCAAACTAACCCACACATATACCCAAAATAACACACATATACCCAAACTAACCAAAATATCACTGCCCAGAGAAGGAACGCCAGCCAGGATGACGGTGGGAACTTCCGGTCTGCATGGGCTAGCAGTTAGCTTAGCCTGCCCCGCTTCCGCATCCTGTCAGACACATCTGTATCGGCTCTGTGCATAACTGTAGTCCACTGACTTCCGCTTTCTACTGCAGCGGTCCCACCAGTTTCCTGTTCGTTGGCGCGTGCTAGTGACAACGGCGTATTTTTCGGGTGACACTTTTCGCCCGGTTGCTGGCAGGTGCAGGTGAAAGTGTGTCGCCAGTTGTGTGCATGTGGTGGACATGTATCCACGGTGAATCTTGCAGGCATTGCGAAACATACGCCATTGTCAATAGCACACGCCAGCAAACAGGAAGCTGGTGTGACCGCTGCAGTAGAGGCCGGAAGTCGGTGGACTACAGCTCTGCACAGGAGGGGAAAATGCTTCTTTCAGTGTTCAACGGATAAAAGACTGAAGGCACAATCAGTGTGATGTTGGTCTGAACCATGAGGGCGTATGCCTGGAGGCAGCCACTAGGTTTTACAGCATGTGGGTTCGGCTCAAAGCTTCTCTCTGACTTGATGAAAGTTGTTTGATAGATAGTCCATAACTGCCTATCAAACAATAGATATGATATAAAATGGAGGTTGAGGTAATCACAAGGCGGCGCTGTCATTCCCTGCTGTATCAAACTCATCACTACTTCACAGACAGTACTCCATTCAACTTGGTATCATGGTACTCAGTACTGTGTACCTGTAGTAGTAGTAGCTACTGCAGCAAATTGCACCACAAACTTGGGCAAAAGAACCTCTCCTGTGACTTCACTGTGTCTCGATATTAACTTTATATCGTCTCGCGTTTAGAGAAAAAGGCCACGGCAGCAAGATATCTGTCTCGGTTCCTCAAAACAGCAGACAGAGAGCGCAACTCATGAGTCTCTACAATATGCTGTTTTTACCGAGGAGAGGAGGAGAAAAACATCAAGGAGAAGGAGAAACCCAGTCTGAGCCCGTCTAAACCGCTCTATCGTGATTGTAAGGAATCGCTCATTCACACCAGCACAAAAGAAAGGCATTTCAAGACCACAGAGGACGACTAGGAGTGAACAAGAAGCTGTTCTCAGGACCAATGTAAGTCCCACACTCCACAGCCTGTACCATGGTCTTACAACTTAGAGACATTCCCTCGATAAAGTATCAAAAAATACAAAGTATACGTTTTCTTTTTTTTCTGACAGTTTCCCATCAAAGGAGTTTGGGTCTGGGTGGGTTGATCCTGACCGAGGAGAAGGCTCCGATGTGGTTGACCAGGTTGGGCTCCAGGCTGTGGGCTCTCTCACCGGGCGTGGAACGCACCATGTGGTACAGCACCGTGTCTTTGGCATTGCCTTTGAAACAGAAGGAGCCGTCCAGGTAGTCCATGGCTCTCAGCGAGGAGTTCCCGGGAAACAGCATGGCTGGGGTGCAGCACTCGGTGGCCGGGGAGACGGCGTAGAGCTGGGGGGAGATTCTGCGGACCTCCAGGAGGTAGTGTCTCCCCACCAGCTCTACGACAGCCATGATGTAGAGGCTGAGGAGGAGCAGGTGGGCGGGGGAGAGTGTGAAGGAGAGGGCGAGGGGGTTCCAGAGAGGCAAAGCGAGAAGCAGCATGGTCGCTCCCACCACACCCAACCCGACCCACTCCAAGATCCGGTAGGGTTCTGGGTTCCAGTACCGTTGGAGCCTCTCAGGGTGGTACAGTTTGACATAAAGAGTTTGGAGCACAAACTTACGGGACAGGAGGTTCTGGACGACAGTGAAGAAGTCCTGTCTCGGCAGGGCATCGTCTTCCAGAACCACCATGTTTTGGGGCCTCACCAGCTCCCATCCTTTTCCAAGGCAGTAGACATAGTCCCTCTTCTCCTTCTCAAAGGTGTTGACGTGCGCATCAACCCTCTGCTGCTCAATGGGTGACCGCCGGACCACCCAGAACTTCCCTTCCAGCAGCGAGGCATCCTCATTCCCCAGGGGACTGCTTTCCACATCACACACCAGCACCTCTGCACAACGCTGCTCCCCACAGCCTGTCAGGAGGCCGGCCAGACGCTGCATCACTTGGAGCAGGTAGTGAAAGTCCCGCCCCTCAGTGCGCCTGGCCGTTACCACGGTAACCAGCAGTTTGGGCCCCCTGGTGATGCTGGAGAAGGTGGAGGCGGCGGTGGAGTGGCTCTGCCAGTAGCGGAGTGCCTCCTGGCCCTTCTCATAGCTATCCTGCAGAACCTGCTCGCTCAGGGAGTCCAGATAGAAGGAGCGGATAAAGAAGTAGGAGTAGAGGAGGCGGTGGCAGCAGAGTGGCAGGAGGATGCAGAATGTCAGCACAGAGAGGACCAGAGCTTGAGTGACGGCGCTGGACCATCTGAGACGTTGACGCTCAAACAGCTTCCATCGAGACATCAGTCCAACACTACGGCTACCAACGACCTGGTCAGAAGGACCCCACGTGGTGGTCCAGGCTGCTGTGACCGAGGGTATGCACCAGGTTCCAGCTGGGCAGAGGAGGATGAGGCTGGACTGTCATGGGTTGGAACTCATCCCGGTCTGCCTCTAAAATCAAACAGATACGGGTTGTTTTTACACACGCCACGTGACGTTGATGGTCTTCAGCGGAAGCAACAGGAGATAAAAAATGCAGAGAGCGGTTCGAAACAGACAAATTAAATGTGGTGTGGTGACGTCATAGGAATGCCCACCATTCGTGCGGAGACCACACCTCCTCCTGGGTTCAGCCTGTGTGTGACGTAGCTCAGGCGGAAAAGTAAACTTCCGTCTTCATCTGCAGAAAGAGAGCAAATCACACCCATTACTTTTCACAGAAGTCACAAAACACAACGCGTTAACGAGGCGGATTCGGACGCGGAGACGGCGAACCCAGTACACCCAGTACACCCAGTACACCGGAACTGCCCTCCCTTCACTTTAGCGCCGTCTGGCCATTTTGCGCAGACTTGCTGTCCACGCTTCTGTCTGTCGGTCTCTCTTCACACCAGCAACAAGTTATACAGGAGACACGTGGCCGGGACGTGGTCCCTCAGACCCGCTGGTTTCCTGTAACGCGAGCTGATCTGTACCCCCCCCCCCGTCAGAGCCGCCATCCCTCCTAACCAGCCAGGTCCAGAACCAGCGGCAGCCCTGCCGCCCGCCTGCCGGGGCTCTGCGGGGAAACGCGGCCGCGGCTTGAGAGGCAGACCTGACCTGTTGTTGCACCCACCGCGGACTACAATACGACCCAAGCCCACCACCGCCAGGCACCACACCGAGACCACCACTCACCCACACGGACCGCGGCCAGCCGTCCAGCTGTTCCATGGCGGCCGTCAGAGCCGTGCGTATCGCTTACACTTTACGGTAATAGACGCGCACTTTCTACCGTAATACTCACGGCGGAGACGCGGAAGTGATGATTTATATTTGAGGCGACACTTAAAAGCCCAAGTGATTGAAAAACTAGACGGTAACTTTAGAAGATAAAGGATAAAAAATAAGCTAAAAAGGAAGGAACATATTAGGCCGACCAGAATGTTAATTTAGCCAAACAAACGACGCGTGGAGTTCAGCTCTTCCGTTGACGGGCAACGCGCCTCCCGCTGGGGGAAAGTGGAGGTGCAGGCAAAAGGAGGCCGTGGGGGGGGGGGGGGGAGCCAGACGGCTGAAATGTGGGCGGGGGTCCCGCAGGAGACGAGCGGTGTTGTTGAGCGGTACGCAGCCACACCTGGCTTCCCCACAGCTCCCCACAGCTCCCTCACAGCTTCCCAACAGCTCCCCACAGCTTCCCAACAGCTCCCCACAGCTCCCCCACAGCTTCCCAACAGCTCCCCACAGCTCCCCACAGCTTCCCAACAGCTTCCCCACAGCTCCCCCACAGCTCCCCACAGCTCCCCCACAGCTTCCCAACAGCTCCCCACAGCTCCCCCACAGCTTCCCAACAGCTCCCCACAGCTCCTCACAGCTCCCCACAGCTCCCCCACAGCTTCCCTACAGCTCCCCACAGCTTCCCCACAGCTCCCCACAGCTTCCCAACAGCTCCCCACAGCTTCCCAACAGCTCCCCCCTTCGTTTGTTTTGTTTTCACACGCGTGTCTTTACTTGCTCAAGGAGGCTGGGAAGTGGGAGAGAGTGGACATGTGCATAGGGGAGGGGGGGGGACAGGAGAGGACAGAACAATACAGAGTCCTTGTTCCACTTGTACCACTCTGAACAGGGATGAACACAGCAACGCCAGCTGGTGCTGGGCCTCTTCATGCCACACGAACATTCACAACACGACGGTCGTGTCTCCACCTAGCACGACCAAGTAACCACGCGTCCATCCAGCCAACTTCCCGCCTGCCCCCCCCCCCCGCTGCTTGCTCTTCTGTCCCCTTACAGCAGCCCTCTCCGCCAGCCATCGTCTCACAGTGCCACCAAGTGGCGATGGAATGTAGTGTCCACAAACCCAACCATATCCATCCATTATCCAGTCCAAAATTACAAAAGCAGCCAGCTGTCCAAAATTGCGAAAAATACAAAATTACAAAATTGAAGGTAGCTAACGTTAGCTTTGCTTCGCACCGAGTTGATAGTTGATTGTTTCCTTAGCAACGCAGCGGAAATCCGGCGTCCGTTCGCGAGATTTGGGACAGGGTACGGGATTTTGGCGAGGGCTATGTAGGGTTCATAATATCGCTGGCGATGCTGGAGCCCATTCCAGCAGCCACTGGGCGGGGAGACCCCCTGGACAGGCCGCCGGGCCGTCACAGGGCCAAGGACATTTCTCCCCGTCGGGGAATCGAACCTGCCGCAGATATGGGTCAGGACATAGCGCCAGATGTGAATTGTCAAAATATTTGAACATTTGACCGAAGCCATTTTGAAAAACCGACAAATTCTTTAAATTTGCGAATAAGGTTTCACTTTTCAAAACATGACACATAATAATAATACATGTTTACCATGAATCTCTAATAACCTGTGGCAGGGACAGGCATGACGTCTGTGGCAGGGACAGGCATGACCTCTGTGGCAGGGACAGGCATGACCTCTGTGGCAGGGACAGACATGACGTCTGTGGCAGGGCCTGCACATGGCGTGGCGAGCAATGTCCACTTGTTATTTGTAATTAATGCCAGTGAATGTCCAGTTAGTATTTCCAATTAATGCCAGTGAATGTCCAGTTAGTATTTGTAATTAATGCCAGTGAATGTCCAGTTAGTATTTCCAATTAATGCCAGTGAATGTCCAGTTAGTATTTGTAATTAATGCCAGTGAATGTCCAGTTAGTATTTGTAATTAATGCCAGTGAATGTCTAGATATTATTTGTAATTAATGCCAGTGAATGTCCAATTAGTATTTGTAATTAATGCCAGTGAAACTCCAGTTAGTATTTGTAATTAATGCCAGTGAATGTCTAGTTAGTATTTGTAATTAATGCCAGTGAATGTCCAGTTAGTATTTGTAATTAATGCCAGTGTCCTGGGTTGTTTATACCTGTTCATTTTATATTGTTTAATAAGATAATGGTGCCTTATAAGCCCATGTGGGCTGGGCGGTTTCATGATGCGTGACATTGAATGAAATAATAAAAAATCAAATCAATCGATAATCAATCAATCATATTGCAAATAGACAACACCAGGAACGAGGGTAGTGAGGAGCTGCGGCCTGGCTGCAGGCCGGTGGTGGTGTGGGTGAACGCCGGGTGGTGGAGAGCGGCAGGCAGAGTGAGGCGGTGACCCTGGGACAGAGGAGGGCAGGGGTAACACAGGAGAACAGCAGTCACAAGGAGGAACACTGGAGGTGATAGTACAACTTTAAAATGGTAAAGGCACAGTCTGACTTTTCCCATTGTTTCTTGTTCACTGTCATTTGGACCAATGGAAGAGGCCGTACAATCTCCTGAATATTCTGTCTGTCTTCTGGCCTTTTTTTAAAGTTACAATTATGACAATGAGGCTATGCTAATATAGAAGTTAGTATCTATATTAGCACTGAGCTGATATCAGTATTACACTCAATATTAAAGTTAGAATTATGACAATGAGGCTATGCTAATATAGAAGTTAGTATCTACGTTAGTACTGAGCTGATATCAGTATTACACTCAATATTAAAGTTAGAATTATGACAAGTGAGGCTGTGCTAATATAGAAGTTAGTATCTACGTTAGTACTGAGCTGATATCAGTATTACACTCAATATTAAAGTTAGAATTATGACAAGTGAGGCTGTGCTAATATAGAAGTTAGTATCTATATTAGCACTGAGCTGATATCAGTATTAAACTCAATATTAAAGTTAGAATTATGACAAGTGAGGCTGTGCTAATATAGAAGTTAGTATCTATGTTAGTACTGAGCTGATATCAGTATTAAAGTGAGAATTATGACAAGTGAGGCTATGCTAATATAGAAGTTAGTATCTATATTAGTACTGAGCTGATATCAGTATTAAAGTGAGAATTATGACAAGTGAGGCTGTGCTAATATAGAAGTTAGTATCTATGTTAGTACTGAGCTGATATCAGTATTAAACTCAATATTAAAGTTAGAATTATGACAAGTGAGGCTATGCTAATGTAGAAGTTAGTATCTATGTTAGTACTGAGCTGATATCAGTATTACACTCAATATTAAAGTTAGAATTATGACAAGTGAGGCTGTGCTAATATAGAAGTTAGTATCTATATTAGTACTGAGCTGATATCAGTATTACACTCAATATTAAAGTTAGAATTATGACAAGTGAGGCTATGCTAATATAGAAGTTAGTATCTATATTAGTACTGAGCTGATATCAGTATTAAACTCAATATTAAAGTTAGAATTATGACAATGAGGCTATGCTAATATAGAAGTTAGTATCTACGTTAGTACTGAGCTGATATCAGTATTACACTCAATATTAAAGTTAGAATTATGACAAGTGAGGCTGTGCTAATATAGAAGTTAGTATCTATATTAGCACTGAGCTGATATCAGTATTAAACTCAATATTAAAGTTAGAATTATGACAAGTGAGGCTGTGCTAATATAGAAGTTAGTATCTATGTTAGTACTGAGCTGATATCAGTATTACACTCAATATTAAAGTTAGAATTATGACAAGTGAGGCTGTGCTAATATAGAAGTTAGTATCTATGTTAGTACTGAGCTGATATCAGTATTAAACTCAATATTAAAGTGAGAATTATGATACATAGTACTGAAGTCAGGAGTGAGGTTATGTTAGCATTACATGTAGTACTGGAGTTACTACTGGAAAGTAACGAGTTAAAGGCTGCATTTTTAAAGACTAATATAAAGGGTTGGAAGATGTAGATAAATGCTAGATATTGTCAGTAGAGATAACGAGAAGGCCCACCATGCAAGACATACCAGACCAAGTCAAACAGCGCTCGTCTGTGACAAATGTGGACCATGTTGTCGCTCTAATGCCGCCTGGTGGCCCACAGGCGTGCTTGCCGAGCTTAAACTGCGTCACAGTCGTCATCGTTTCGATGGACTGCCGAAGAAGAGATAGTTTGATTTATTGACTGCCGAAGAAGAGATAGTTTGATTTATTGACTGCCGAAGAAGAGATATTTTGATTTATTGACTGCCGAAGAAGAGATAGTTTGATTTATTGACTGCCGAAGAAGAGATAGTTTGATTTATTGACTGCCGAAGAAGAGATAGCTTGAGTTCTTGATTAATGGGTTTGTCGTGCAGTAACTGTGGTGAGCCATTAGGTGGCGACATCGTAAATTTTTCAAAGGAAACCGCCACTAAATATAAAAGAAGACGTGGAGCTGCTGCGCATGCGTCAATAGACATGGCGGAACAGGTGGAATTGTCGCGTCTGGACAAATTTCCGACTCACTTGAGTCCGCTGGACGTTTTAATCTCTAGATCCAGATTCAACTCCGTCTTCCAGAACCACACGGAAAACACCTCGACCCTCATCTTCACCCCGCAGCGACACCACGGCCCCGGAAAACCGGGACTCCTGGTCTGCGTCCACCGAATGGAGGAGGAGGAGGAGGAGGAGGATTCCAACAAACCCCTCAAACTTTTCACCTCCGTCTTTTTCCTGCAGCATTACGGGTTGCAGAACCGGAGCCGGGGGTCCGTCCGCTCCCTGGAGCCGGTCTCTTTGACCCGAGTGGTGCTCGGAGCTCGGAGCAGGGGGTGTTTCAAGTGGGCCAGCTCCGACCGGTTCTCCGCCGGGCTGCTGCTCCTCGCGTCCTGTCCGGGACGGAGGCTGCTGGTCCGGGAGGGAGACCCGCTTCTGCTCCCTCATCAAGGGGCTCCGCCAGCGGAGGACGTGGCGCAGGGTGTGGGTCGGGGTCAGGATGTGGATCTGGAGGTGTTGGAGTGCAGCCCGGTGATCCAGGGAGTCATCACGGCCAACACTGCCGTGGTGGTGACGGACTCCTCGGGGAGTATGGACCGAACCGTCGCGGCGACTTCCTCCTCCTCTAAAGCCGTGACTGAATTGTTCTTCTCAGATTTTGCGCACTACGCCGGCGGGCTGGGCGGAGCCGGGTCATTGCTCGCCCACAGCAGGCTGCTGGGCTCCGGGTTCTCCGGGTTCCTCCAGGCGCTGGAATGCCGGCTGGAGGTCCGGGTGGTCCAGTGTCCCGGGGTTCGGGATGTAGACCGGGACAGCGCCGTCTTCGTCAGCAGACAGCTGCTCCTCAGACTGGGCATGTTTGACCGGGAGTGGGTGGTTCTGTCCGGGGATGGACCTGCTGCAACGCCGCGAGGTCAGACGAACGGGTGGAGGAAAGTCCACCTGGCTGCAGTCGTGGTTTCGGATTTTAAGCACAGTACCGAACCGGAAGTCCAGGACGACGTCGGGTTCATATCCGGAACTCACTGGTTCAACCTGACGCAGGGAGAAGCGGTCCCCGTCGGTACCAGGACTCTAAGGATCAAGGTTGGTCTGATTCTAGATACGGTTCGATAGGGCTGATTTGATACTGGAACGATCCTTTAGTGCCGAGTCGGTACTTTCACACATTTAACACCATTTCCAACATCACAATATTGATAATATTACAGTTCGGTTCTGGGGGGTTTCCCTTCTTATCCAATAAAGTGTGAACTGCCTCAATCCCAGGGCGTTTCCAGCCAAAGGCACTTGTTTTAGTTTAAACCCCGTCATACTTTACACAGGGACTGGCCAGGATGCAAGGAGAGGAGGTGACGAAGGCGGGTGAGTTTAAATACTTGGGGTCAGCTGTCCAAACTAACGGGGAGTGCAGGAGAGAGGTGGAGAAGAGGGTGCAGGCAGGGTGGAGTGGGTGGAGAAGAGGGTCAGGAGTGATGTGTGACAGAAGGGTACCAGCAAGAGTTAAAGGGAAGGTTTACAAGATGGTAGTGAGACCAGCTATGTTATATGGTTTGGAGACAGTGGCACTGATGAAAAGACAGGAGGTGGAGCTGGAGGTGGCAGAGATGAAGATGATAAGATTTTCACTGGGAGTGATGAAGAAGGACAGGATTAGGAAGGAGTATATTAGAGGGACAGCTCAGGTTGGACGGTCTGGAGACAAAGCAAGAGAGACAAGATTGAGATGGTGTGGACATGTGTGGAGGAGAGATGCTGGGTATACTGGGAGAAGGATGCTGAATATGGAGCTGCCAGGGAAGAGGAGAAGAGGAAGGCCAAAGAGGAGGTTTATGGAGGTGGTGAGGGAGGACATGCAGGTGGCTGGCGTGACAGAGGAAGATGCAGAGGACAGGAAGAGATGGAAACGGATGATCCGCTGTGGCGCCCCCTAACGGGAGCAGCTGGAAGTGCTACTACTAGTACTAGTAGTAGATTTTACAAAAGGGTTAACGTGACATCATCCAAGTTTGGCCCTGTGCTGGTTGGCTACAAAGTGTATGGAAATTTTTATTGGACTTTAATTAGGGGGTGGGTACTGAAACCCCGGTATTACCGTAGTGTTGATAAGCGTGGGCGGTAACGGTTCTGTTGTAAGTATTGGAGAAATTTAAGAAAATACATTTCTTATTCATGTAGGCTACATGAACTTTATCCATCCATTATCCAAACCGCTTATCCTGCTCTCAGGGTGGCGGGGATGCTGGAGCCTATCCCAGCAGTCATTGGGCGGCAGGCGGGGAGACACCCTGGACAGACCGCCGGGCCATCACAGGTCCATATATATCTCACCAACTCTTTCTAATTTGCAATAAGATTTAAGACATTTGCCTATGATGCTTTTTCAACAAGCCGTTCACACTGCGTGGTGTTTCGTCCACCATGGACCGCCTGTTTGACCCCCTCGGGTTTGTTGCCCCAGTGACAGTACATGGCAGGGAGCTAAGCAGCGACACCTGTGACTGAGACACACCAGAAGAGAGGCGGCAAGAATGGGAGTACGCAGGGAGCCGGGCTTCTTCTCTGACACATCAAGCCATGGGAGTGGTGGCGTACATCAGAGCCGTAAAGGAAGATGGGAGCAGCGACGTGGGTTTCGTCTTTGGAAAAGCCCGGCTAGCACCCCAATCTAAGTCTGCCATATGCCGCTGTGATGGTCGTGGAAACGGCAGACTTCATCCTCGGTGAAATCGACTTCCGGCCAGATGCGGTCAAGCTTTACTGCGAAAGCCAAGTCGTCCTGGGGTACACACATAACAAGAGTAAACGCTTTTATGTGTATGTGCACATAGGAGCCGGTGTATACGTCACTCCTCAAAGCCTGAGCAGTGGCTCTGCATCCCTTCTGAGCAGAATCCAGGTGACATCGCATCCAGATCCCTTCACACTTCATAGCTGGCCGCAACAGCTCGGCTCACTGGACCGGCCCTCCTCCACGAGCGCTATGAAGAGGGACAGGAGACAACGCAGTCACATGAGCTAGTCGATCCAGATGAAGAGGTTGAGATCCGGCCTAGTGTGACATGCTGGGCTACTCAAACTCGACTAAAGTCTGACCACCAGCGGGTTCCAGAGGTGTTCAGCATGGAAGTCACTGGTGAGAACTGCGGCTCTTCTCATTCACATTGCTTGCTCACACCAAGCAGCCCGACAAGGTGACAGCTGTAGAGGACGGCATAGGTGCCATAAGCCACGCACTCCTCAAGTGACGTCTCAAGCTGCATACGTCATCGTCAAGTCGGCACAAGGTGAGACCTTCGTGGAGGAAATGGCCACACTTGCAGCAGGGAAGCCCATCCCTACGAACAGTGCTCTCTTTAAACCCAGCCCTGAGCTCGGTGGAGCAAGTCTTACCAGGACTGGAGGCCGGCTGAAGAACGCACGGCTGGAAAGCCGAGCGAAGAATCCTCTCATCTTGCCTAAGAATCACCACATTTCCAGACTCCTGGTCCACCACCACCACGAACAGGGGAAACATCAGGGACGCCGTTTCAGTGAGGGAGCCGTCCGAGCTGCAGGCTTGTGGCTCGTCGGAGGCAAAAGGCTCATCAGCTCCATGGTCCACACTACGTAGAGATGTCCCGATGCCTCTTTCTCACTTCCCATGCACAAATGCGTACCATGAGCCACAAACATCTCACTATCCACAAAAATAGGGATTTGCAGATATGCATAACTTAATCTGTAAACGTGTATTTTAATTTTACAAACAAATGGTTTCACTACAACAGATTTACACATTTGTGGATCAATTGTACATGTGTGTATCACTTCCTGTCGGTTTTGTGATCGCCCTCCTACGTGTTTGTGGATTTGTGTCCAATTCGTACCGTAGCAGAACCCTTCTGTCTCTGGTTTATCTAAGACAATAACTAATCCATAATTCTCCACATTGTAGGGCGTCCAGGTAGCGTGGCGGTCTATTCCGTTGCCTACCAACAGGGGGATCGCTGGTTCAAATCCCCGTGTTACCTCCGGCTTGGTCGGGCGTCCCTACAGACACACTTGGCCGTGTCTGTGGGTAGGAAGCCGGATGTGGGTGTGTGTCCTGGTCACTGCACTAGCGCCTCCTCTGGTCGGTCGGGGCGCCTGTTCAGGGGGGAAGAGGGACTGGGGGGAATAGTGGTGATCCTCCCCCGCGCTACGTCCCCCTGGTGAAACTCCTCACTGTCAGGTGAAAAGAAGCAGCTGGTGACTCCACATGTATGGGAGGAGGCATGTGGTAGTCTGCAGCCCTCCTGGATCAGCAGAGGGGGCGGGGCAGAGACCGGGACGCCTCAGAAGAGTGGGGTGATTGGCCGGATACAGTTGGGGAGAAAAGGGGGGGGGGATTCCACATTGTGAAAACTTTGGTAGTATCTGATATGGTGCAATAGTGTTTCCATCTTCATCATAGCAGCCAGATGAGGAAGAGGAGGACAGCAGGTGGTGTTGAGTTAGCAGAAGAAGTGAAGTTGTTGTGTCTAACCAGCAGATATGACAGAACAAACTGGTAGAAGACCTTCACCAACACACAGTACTGCATCAATAAGTACCACTCAGGTTCCAGCAGGTTTTATACTGTGTTTCTGACACCACAGTCTAGCTGACTCTCATTCATCTGGGTGGTGCTCAGACACCACCTCACCACCACCTACATAGGAGTCTGGAAGTTAAATAACATGTCCATGGAAAGACTGATGAGTGTTCAGTGTCTCACGTCCCTGCTGACGGAGGGAGGAGTTCCATCAGGATCCTCCACCTTTTTTAAAAGAACACCCGTTTAAAATGGTCTGCTGGTTTTGACGACTGATGTTCTCTGAAGCTGCAGAGAAAGTTGAAATGTTTTCACTGGTAAATGACCCTCTGCTTTCTGTGTCCTGTCAGAGATGGAAGCAGACTTCTCCTCAGGCAGGCGCCCGGCTGTCCGAAAGCTTCTGCCGGTTGGCGTCCCCCCCGTTTGCCAGGGAGCTTCACATCGAGCCAGTTGTCTCTCCGGAGTACAGCGCCCACGTCTGCTGCGACGCCCTGCTGTGTGCCCACTTCACCCTACCAAGGTCAGGAATCAGGAACCGTTTATTGTCCTGTCTTACATGTACTTGCATACACAAAGAAACCAAATGTCGTTCCCCCCAGCCCACAGCAGTGCAACACAAAAGACACACATCCAACATTTCCCCAAAACCATACAAAAATAGGGAAAAAATCAACAAAAACACAAACCGTTAACCACACCGTCCGAAAAAATCCCTCTGTCCGGGAGAACGAACGCCAGCCGGGACGACTGTCAGGACCGCCGGTGTGCATGAGCTAGCAGTTAGCTTAGCCTGCTCCGCTTCCACGGCCTGTCAGACCACCCTCGGTGTTTCCTCTTCGGGCACAGCTCCGGGCAGGGCCGTGGTCCTTGGGCTTACCGGATGCAGCAGATCAGCCGATCCAACGCCAGCTCTCCCAGCCAGACACCGTCGACACACCTCCCCCGCTCTCCACACGACGATGCAGACAAAAACACCGCGGAGTCGACGCTAGGCGAGGCCGCCGCCAGACCTCCTCAGTGTTTCCTCTCGGGTACAGCTCCGGGCAGCTCCAGAAAGGGCCCTCAGCTCTCTTGGCCGATCCAACGCCAGCTCTCCCGGCCAGTCGTCAGGTCGAGTGTCCTCGGATGATGGCCGTTAAACAAAACAAATCGACGAACAAAATAAGAAGCTTCACACGAAGACAAACTTGGACGTGGCCAGAGACACTGGGTGAGGCCGCCACAAACGCGAGTTCGTGCCGCCATCTTCCCACACCAGAAGCAGAAGGTCAGAGAAGAACAATCGACACGCTAGGAATTGTGGGATAGAGTCTTCTTCTAAGCCTCGTGAGCGAGACCAGTCTGGGTCTGGCTGTTGATTGCGTCCGTCGTTCTGCTCACTGAGAGCGAGTCTGGGGAGGCAGCCGGTCCAAAACATAACCTGTCCCATCACAGCAGTGGAGACGAGACTGAGGGACAGATGTACCAAGATGAGTTTTACTCAGCAACAACAGCAGCAACGCTGGTGGTCGTGGAAACGTCACACGTGTGACAGAGTAGGGGGGTTTCCATGACAGCCAACGTACATCATCCTGTTGTGCCCTGTGCTTGTCATGTGACTCTTTATTCTACAACATGGCTTCCTCACACATCTCATCCTACCAGTCACCGCTTCTGAACACCTGGAATCAGCCTGCACAGCTGTGATGTGACTACCCCCCCCCCCCGGTTGTAGCTGGTATCAGCTGGTATCTGCTCTTTACTCCTCCATTAGGGGGCGCTGTAGGGTGTCATATAGCACAGCAAGTTGTGTAGTGGACAGTGTTGTGTTCACGTTGCTCTGAAATACTGATCCATCACATTTGAGGACAAAATGGATTTCAGGTGCCGTGTGAACTCACAGGAAGTGTTTCTGCTGTCTTATCTCTTCCAGACTGGTGACTCTTGGTGATGTTCTGACCATTCCTGCCGAAGCCCATCCAGAGATGCTGGAAAGCAGCTCTGAGGGAGCCAACAGGTATCTGATCTGAATACTCTCCTCTGAATGGAAACTAACCATGACTGGCTGGTTATGGGTCATGACTGGCTGGTTATGGGTCATGACTGGCTGGTTATGGGTCAGGACTGGCTGGTTATGGATAAGGACTGGCTGGTTATGGGTCATGACTGGCTGGTTATGGCTCAGGACTGGCTGGTTATGGGTCATGACTGGCTGGTTATGGGTCATGACTGGCTGGTCATGGGTCAGGACTGGCTGGTTATGGGTCATGACTGGCTGGTTATGGGTCATGACTGGCTGGTTATGGATCAGGACTGGCTGGTTATGGGTCGTGACTGGCTGGTTATGGGTCAGGACTGGCTGGTTATGGATAAGGACTGGCTGGTTATGGGTCATGACTGGCTGGTTATGGCTCAGGACTGGCTGGTTATGGGTCATGACTGGCTGGTTATGGGTCATGACTGGCTGGTTATGGATAAGGACTGGCTGGTTATGGATCAGGACTGGCTGGTTATGGATAAGGACTGGCTGGTTATGGGTCAGGACTGGCTGGTTATGGAGCAGGACTGGCTGGTTTTGGATCATGACTGAAGGTTTAAGGTTCATATGGAACATGCAGCAGTTCAACACGGTGTTGCCAGAGCAGTGAAGTGTTTTGTAGTGAAATACTCTCAGCTCAGCGACATTAAGTTAAATAGAAAGGTAATGAGAATCATGTGTATTGGCCGTGTAGGCTTGCACACACATGGACTGTGACTCCGGTTCAATGGCTGTCACAGAGAACTTAACATAGAATAACAACACAACTATCTTCACATATAGAGAAACATATGAGATAAAGGTAAAATATAGAAAACTAGAAGAGTGTGCACATGGATGGCATGGTGGCCCAGTGGTCAGCACTGTTGCCTCACAACAAGAAGGTCCTGGGTTCGAACCCCAGGCCGTCCCAGGTCCTTTCTGTGTGGAGTTTGCATGTTCTGCCCGTGTCTGTGTGGGTTTTCTCCGGGTGCTCTGGTTTCCTCCCACCATCAAAAAGACATGCATGTTAGGGTTAAAACTCCTGCCTGTGCCCCTGAGCAAGGCAGTGGAAAGAAGAAGTGGAGTTGGTCCCCGGGCGCTGCAGCTGCCCAGTGCTGCTATACAACGGGATGGTTACATGCAGAGAGTAGATTTCATTGTAAGAATACAATCCTATGTCAGGACACAATTTCAAATAAAGAGGCTTTCGGCTTTCAGTCGAGTGCAGATCCCCACCAGGTGGCGCTCCCCCTCTGCGCTTAGACTTGGTGACAAACCACCCCTTTTTTTGGCCTACTGGGGGAAGGGAAAATACGGAGGCACTGCCTGCGTATCTGCCCTGCTCCGGTGCTCGGACTTGGGTGAAAAACCAGCTGAGGGGTGAGCACTCAGTCGTGGTATAGAACAGGTTTTTCAGAGGTTCTGAATCGAGGTCCTTGATCATACAGGCATAACCGCACAAAAGGTTTAGGCTGATAGGTTCAGTTCCTCCTGTACTTCCTAGATAAAAGCTACTGGTTAAACTGTAGCTCCCCCTTGTGGAGAAGCATGGATTATAACTCGAAATGTCTCGGTGTGGACACGTCCCAATTTCTCTTGAAGTTTGAACAGCTTGTTTGACCTTTGACCTCCGTCAGGTGGCCTGTACGGTACTTCAGAGTGAAGAAGGTGTGCGGCTCTGCAGAGAGAGAGGAAGAGGATGGGGGAGGATCTTACCTGGCAGACCGGTTGCATACGTCCTTGTACACGGTGAACTTTGACCTCTAACATCAAGCTGCTTGTTAGCAAGTGCACAGAATCTGCTACCGCCGTGTTATGTCGCAGATATTTAGCCTTTAGAATGACGACACTGTTATTTATGTTGGGGATTCAAGTGCTAATTTGACTCGATTTCCTTTCAAAGACATTTGAAGGTTGATACTGATTTTGAAATTGTGTTTGTGCCTCCTCGTATTTGGACAGGGTGCATCCAACAACGGCCTGACTTCTTGTTTGTGTGCAGGCAGGGTCCTCCAATAGCCCGGTTCCGTACTGTTCTGCTGGCGATGGAGGGTCGCTGTGGGACAGCCTTTCACCACCCGGCCTCAAAAACACTGTGGACCAAGTCGTCGCCATTATCCTCCCATACATCAACCACAGGTGAGGCGGAGCATTCACGTGAACACTTCCCACACTGCTGCCGCTTCTTTCAAGCAACTGAAACTAAAGCCGGGCCTGATCGACGACCAAAATACAAACTTCACACGACGACACAAACTTAGACGCAGACAAAGACGCTGCATAACCGGTACTGGGTGAGGCCGCTGCAAACGCGAGTCCGCTCCGCCATCTTCCTACACCATAAAAATACAGGGGCGGTGGTGTTGGGTGGATGCCGTATCCCACCTGCACAAACTGCCATCGACTGTAAATAGAAGCACACTTCCTGTGGTGAGAAGTCGTGTCGCAGTCCTCTCTGACCTCGGTGTGTGTTGTGTCCTGTCGTTTCGTGAAGCTGTGCCGCTCTCAGCAGCTGTACGGTCCTCATCCAGGGACCACGGGGCAGCGGGAAGGTCACCGCCGTCAGGGCCGCCAGCAGGAGGCTCCACCTGCATCTGTTTAAGGTAGCGTCACTCAACTCCATACCAGTGTTGATCAGAATCATGTTAACTGGCCATGTGGGTTTACACCACATGGAAGGTGACTCTGGTGTCGTGGCTCTCTCTGTACTGAACACAGAATAACAACACTACTACACAACCCTCTCAGTGTACTGAACTTAGAATAACAACACTACTACACAACTCTCTCAGTGTACTGAACATAGAATAACAACACTACTACACAACTCTCCCAGTGTACTGAACATAGAATAACAACACTACAACACAACTCTCCCAGTGTACTGAACATAGAATAACAACACAACTCTCTCAGTGTACTGAACATAGAATAACAACACAACTCTCTCAGTGTACTGAACATAGAATAGCAATACAACTCTCTCAGTGTACTGAACATAGAATAACAACACTACTACACAACTCTCCCAGTGTACTGAACATAGAATAACAACACAACTCTCTCAGTGTACTGAACATAGAATAACAACACAACTCTCCCAGTGTACTGAACATAGAATAACAACACAACTCTCTCAGTGTACTGAACATAGAATAACAACACAACTCTCTCAGTGTACTGAACATAGAATAACAATACAACTCTCTCAGTGTACTGAACATAGAATAACAACACAACTCTCTCAGTGGTGTGTGTGTGTGTGTGTGTGTGTGACAGTATATACAACATGTACAATACAGTATATACAACATGTACAGTACAGTGTATACAACATGTACAGGACAGTATATACAACATGTACAGTGTATACAACATGTACAGGACAGTACAACATGTACAGTACAGTATATACAACATGTACAGGACAGTATATACAACATGTACAGGACAGTATATACAACATGTACAGTATAGTGTATACAACATGTACAGGACAGTATATACAACATGTACAGTGTATACAACATGTACAGGACAGTACAACATGTACAGTACAGTATATACAACATGTACAGTATAGTGTATCAGAGGTGGGAGTAAGTCACACATATGCAAGTCTCGAGTAAGTCTCAAGTCTTAACCCTCAAGTCTCAAGCAAGTCTCGAGTCATTTTTGTGAGTGTCGAGTCAAGTCATAGCTTTGGTCAAGTAAGTCACAAGTCAGGTCACAAAATTATAATAAGCTGGAAGACAACCGTCTTAAAGTGCTGAACTTTTATTTGCAACAAATATTTCAATATGTCGCAACAAACCATTGCATTAAATAGTGAACTTGAACAACTATGACTTCTATGTCCATTACTCCTTCAAAGAAGGAGTCCCAGTACACATGCGCGGGAGGGAACTGGATTTACTGAGGGAGTCATGTGGGCTCCGCCACGATAGGTGGCGCTATGCACTCTTTCAGCTTGTTTGTATTGGGCCATTACCGGTTGACCTATTACGTCACACACGCAGAGCACAACAATCGTCGTGGTGAACTAGGAAGTTAGCGACCCCTCCGAAGAAGACGAAGAAGAAGCAGTTCGGCTCTTTCAGCTGAGTAAGCGTATAATCCGTCTCTTCATCCGTCCAAAAATGAGCTCTCGATGTTTTCGCCATGTTTGCAGTTACTGGCTTCCTCTTCTTGTGTCCCCCTCTTCTTCGGTTTACGCTGTTCGACTTCCGGGTCAGACTTGGGGCGCGGAAAGTTAGCGCGTGCGCAGATCGCCTCGACCAGCTCCAGTCCGACTAAGGTGTACACATGCAGAAGTAAATCCGCTTCCAGTGGCGTCATCTGGGTGTGTTAGTCCCACTATTACAACTTCGATTTCAGTCGAGCTAACGTGTTTACATGTATTTTAAAAGTCCGGTTTTAGTCGGACTAACGGAATAACTCGATGTTTTAAGGGTCATGTAAACTACTGACTGTCAAACATAAAACTAGAGTTGCATGGAGCGTCCAAGGAAGGACCCCTAATGTAGGCTACACGCTGAGTCGCTGTACATTGTACGTTCAATACGTGCAAGTACTCTTCTATATTTCATATCAACTCCTTGCCGTGACATAAACTATACTAAGACTCTTCAGGCCCGATTACACGGTCGGAACCATTCTATCATGTACTACCGTGCTGTGGGCTATGGGAAAGTGTGTGAAAGCGAGGGAGAGTGCGCGCTTTTACCAAAGAACCCTTGCTAGCACCAAGCCACTACATTGACTTAGATGATAGTTAATATGTTATTTAGCACGATAGCCTCACTCCGCCTCCTCTCAAACTTTCCTCATAACAATACCGATTACAAATAACTAAGTTAGATATACATTAGCACTACGTTTCATAGCCCTGAGGCTGCAGACACTGGCAGCTAGCTAACTGGCAGCTAGCTAACTGGCAGCTAGCTAACTAGCAGCTAACAAACTCTACGTTGAAATGTAGACCTAGCAGCTGGCCAGAACTGATCTGCCAGCTGAATCATACCGTACTTCTCCTTGTGTAGCCTGAAATGCCGAATAAAATTCCACGTGGTGCTGGAGGTGTCCGAAACGTTGGCTCTGCAGACCTTGCAAACAGCTACTCTTTTTTTTTGTTTTCAGTCGAATATTCTTTGAAGCCAAATCTTATAATTTTGGGAACAGCGGTGCCAGCTGCACCTTCCATCTTCCAAAGCTCCACTCCGGCCACTCTGCAACCACCGGCCCTGGGGTGATGCGTGCGTCACTTGGTTAGATTACAGGTTGCCAGGTTAGCCCACATGCAACAGGAAACATCCATTTGACAAAAAAATCATATTTTTAATAATTCACATATTAATGAAGAAAGCAATGACTTGTCAAGTCATTGCATGCAAGTCTACGTCAAGTCTCAAGTCATGAATAGCAAGTCAAAGTCAAGTCGAGTCTTTTATCGCTGTTAGTCAAGCAAGTCACAAGTCCTCAATCTGGCGACTTAAGTCTGACTCGAGTCAAGTCACTCGACTCGGGTCCCCCATGTCTGCAGTGTATACAACATGTACAGTACAGTGTGTACAACATGTACAGGACAGTGTATACAACATGTACAGGACAGTACAACGTGTACAGTACAGTGTATACAACATGTACAGTGTATACAACATGTACAGTACAGTGTATACAACATGTACAGGACAGTGTATACAACATGTACAGGACAGTGTATACAACATGTACAGGACAGTACAACATGTACAGTACAGTGTATACAACATGTACAGTACAGTGTATACAACATGTACAGGACAGTGTATACAACATGTACAGGACAGTGTATACAACATGTACAGGACAGTACAACATGTACAGGACAGTGTATACAACATGTACAGTACAGTGTATACAACATGGTTGGATTTCTTTGACAGTGTTGTGTTCATTTGAACAAGCCGAACATCTAGAAATGTTTAAAATCTGTTTACCGTCTGGCAAGAAATAACTGACTGAGTTTGTCCTGCTGAGTTGACTCGTTTGTGGTTTCTTTTAACTGCTCATCTTCATGTGGTTTAATTAGCGTTCAGCTGGCTGTAAGGACCGCGCTGCTCTGTTTGGGAACAGGCGGTACAAATGAAGTCAGGTTGTAGCTCCCTGTGAGATGGACTGTAGCACTGAAGTCCTCATCCTCTCCACAGCCTGCTACAGACTGTGTGATGTGGGCCGTCTCAGATGAAAGATGACTAAATGTGGCGATATATTTGGTTGTGGCTCCTAAACGGTGGTCCTACGTGGCACTGTGAGACAGGTTCACTGTGAGACAGGTTCAAACACGGCCGTTATGACGGTCTTGTGACCGAAGATGAGCTGGGACCAAAGTGAATGAATTTATCTTCCATATTGCAGGTGGACTGTGTGAGTGTGTGTGCAGACACTGCTGCAGCCTGCGAGGCCAAGCTGAAGTCAGTCTTCCAGAGAGCCGAAGCCCATCAACCCTGCGTCCTCTTGCTAAGGAACCTGCAGCTCCTGTGCCAACCTAGAGAGGGTGCTGAGGAGGACGCCAGGATCCTGGCCTCGCTCTGCCAGCTGCTCTCCAGCACCCCCAGCAGGTGACATGGAATCCCCACCTAAGGGTGTTAGAGCTGCTGGGGTTGTTGGGGAATGGGTGGGTAGTTTGTTGGTTAGAAAACTGTTAAGTTAAAGCAGTTATGAATTGTTTCCTCCTGGGTGCTGCCCTCTACTGTTCAGTGATGTGAATAACAACAACAGATAAACTGAACAAGATAAAGTAACTCAAATAGAAAGGTAGTGGATCCTCTCCTTCAGTAGAAGTCAGTTTACTGTGATGGCTGTATAGTTTACTGAGACCAACTACCACAGAACCAGTCAACCAGCTGTTTTAATCAGTACCAGTCAGTAACACCGACTGACATGATATTTAATAGGACAGCTGGTATGTAATATCATCCTTACATCAGTCCAGTGGTTATCTTCTGTAATGGTGAGCCTTACTGACTGACTACCCCGTCTGTTTTCCAGCGTGGTGGTCGTCGCGACAGTCAGCCGGCCTCGCGACCTCCCTGCAGGCATCATGGCAGGGTTTGTCCACCAGGTGTCAGTGCAGAGTCCCAGCGAGGAGGACCGCCGGGCCATGCTGGTTGGCCTCAGCCGAGACCTCCCACTGGGGAGAGACGTGAGCCTGGAACTCCTCGCAAAACATACAGCAGTGAGTCGCCACGCAAACTGCTTCATGAAATACGCATTCTCTCATGCTGTGATAACAAACACATTATTAACCAGTGTCGGCACTCAGCTGGGTCCATAGATGATGAACGAGAAGCTTCTGACGGGAGCTTTTAAGTAAAATTGAAGTTTTTCCCAGAAATAATTACGTAGAATTTTGCGAATGAGTCGAGGCAGTTCTAAAGATTTAACTGGTTAGTCTGACTGCTTATTTACTTAGTAAAGTCACTGCAGGAGTCGACTGGCTTACCAGAGACAAACGTCCAGCTGTAATAGTCTGGTTGTCATGTCCAGCCCGGGTCCAGCAGACACCGTCTGTTTATTTTATTTTATTTTTCTTTTTTCAATTTTCTCCCTTTTTCTCCCCAATTGTATCTGGCCAAGTACCCTGCTCTTTCTGAGACGTCCTGATCGCTGCTCCATCGCCTCCCTGCCAATCTGGGGGATGCCCCGACCGACCAGAGGAGGCGCTAGTGCAGCGACCAGGACAAATACCCACATCCGACTTCCCACCCACAGACACGGCCAATTGTATCTGTAGGGATGCCCAACCAAGTCGGAGGTAACACGGAGATTCGAACCGCCAACCCCCGTGTTGTCAAGCAACGGAATAGACCGCTACGCTACCCGGGCGCCCCACCGTCTGTTTACTGTGTTGTCTGTATGCTGATGTTAATCTACATCATACATTCTAAAGGCCCTGACACACCAGGCCGACGGTCGGCCGTCAGCCAATGTTGGGCTGTCGGTGAGCGTCTGTGGCCCTAGTTTTTGCAGTGTGTATCGCACCGTCGGTACTAGTCAGACCCCTGTCGGCAGCTTTTTGGCCGATTCAGCATGTTGAATCGGCGGAGCTAGTGAAGGAGCTCACTGCTTATTGGATGGACTCAAAGCTCATGAGAAGTAATACAGACCAGTAGGCACCTTTAAATGAAGTGTTGAAATGATGTCGTCTAAAATCAGCATGCAGCACTACGTGCCTAAAGTTTAACGTACATTTTTTAAATAACCCCCTACATCAAAGTTCTGTAAATAATCCCTACATCACAGTTCTTTAAATAGTCCCCTACATCACAGTTCTGTAAATAGTCCCCTACATCACAGTTCTGTAAATAATCCCTACATCACAGTTCTGTAAATAATCCCTACATCACAGTTCTGTAAATAATCCCTACATCACAGTTCTGTAAATAATCCCTACATCACAGTTCTGTAAATAGTCCCGTACATCACAGTTCTGTGGTAAATAGTCCCCTACATCACAGCTCATTAAATAGTCCCCTACATCACAGTTCTGTAAATAGTCCCCTACATCACAGTTCTGTAAATAATCCCTACATCACAGTTCTGTAAATAATCCCTACATCACAGTTCTGTAAATAATCCCTACATCACAGTTCTGTAAATAGTCCCCTACATCACAGTTCTGTGGTAAATAGTCCCCTACATCACAGTTCTGTAAATAATCCCTACATCACAGTTCTGTAAATAGTCCCCTACATCACAGTTCTGTGGTAAATAGTCCCCTACATCACAGCTCATTAAATAGTCCCCTACATCACAGTTCTGTAAATAATCCCTACATCACAGTTCTGTAAATAATCCATACACCACAGTCCTTTAAATAATCCCCACATCAGTTCTTTAAATATAATAAAAGAAGTTTCCGGTGTGGGAAGATGGCAGCGTAAGTTGACATTTGCGGCAGCCTCACCCAGTACCGTCCATGCAGTGTCTTTGTCCACCTCTGCTTCTTAAGTTTTGTCTTCGTTTGATGGCTGGGAGAGCTGGCGCTGGATCGGCTGGGAGAGCGGGGCAGGCTAAGCTAACTGCTGGCCCCTGCAGACCGGCAGCTCCGACAGTCATCCTGGCTGGTGTTCGTTCCCTTGGACAGTGATTTATATGTTAGTTTGGGTATGTTTGTTAGTTTGGATATATGTGTTAGTTTGGGTATGTGTGTTCTTGTAGTTCTTGGATGTGTTTGTGTCTTTGTGTTGTACTGCAATGGGAAGCCGCATTTCGTTTCATTTCATGTACACAAGTGCATGAAATGAATCGACAAATAAAGTGTTCCTGATTCCTGAATAGAAACCTTGCTGCTGTCTTACGCCTCATTCTCTTCATCAGGGTTTTCTGCTGGGAGATCTTGGCGCCCTGCTGGTTGAGGCTGGCAGAACTGCCCGCAGACGACTCCTCCAGACCTGGTACAGCTCCATCTCCCCACCCCCACCTTCACCCCGCTCCTCTTCGTGAGGGCTTGTTAGGAATGAAAGAAGCTAAAAACTTCGTCACACTATTGCCACACAAAGACCCGCACAGAGATACGAGACACCCCGAAACAGTGTCCTGGTGACACACCAAGTCCTGTACCACATTTTTTGTGTGTTGGAGTTGAACTCTTGATCCATATGTCGCACAAATCTTCACTTGTCTTTGGAGGTGATTGGTCAGATTAACGTCACATGGCCTCTTTTCAACAGTTTCACTTTCCTCTGAGACGTCCACATGAGCACCTCTTAGTCAGACTCTGTTCTTCTCAAAATGAGAAGAAAGTAAAGCAGCCCTGATGGACACAGCAGTAAACTAGAGAGAGAGAGACGGGAGGGAGGGAGAGACAGGTGTGGAAAGAAGAGAGGGAGGTTTTTTTTTCTGCAAACATTTTGTAAAACTTGAAGCTGTTGCAAGAGTGTTTTACGCCACATGAAACACCTGTGTTGATGCACAGTCGTCTACAACATCCAAATCAACAAAATCATGTTTGACAGTTTAAGTGAGTAATCCTCGATTTGACTTGTCTTCAGACACATTGATTCTGTTTCTCAGCATAGGTTCTGGTCTGTCTGTAGTTCTGTTCAGGGGCCTGGGGACCCGGCCCAGCTGGAGGTGGTCCTGCGTTCCAGTGGGGTGACGATCCGGGCCCAAGATTTCACCGCGGCCCTGGACAACCTGCAGAACGCCTACGCCCAGAACATCGGGGCCCCGAAGGTAAAACCGCCTGGTTTTGGGTTCTGTTCCAACTGGGTTCAGCCATATGAAATGAGGATCCGGTCAGAGTTGTGTGAGATGGAAAAGGGTTGTCATGCTTTAGTCCTCAAACAGTCACAGAATTACAGAAATGATTAAACTGGCAGTATTTTCTCTGGGTTTTCTTCTGACTGGAAAACAGTGTTGACAGAAGGCGTTTATGACCAGCTTCATGAGGCCAGACTAGTTATCTGGGTTTGGAAGAGACAACCTGAGTCTCTTGAACCTCCTTCAGGAGACGGATGCTGATGTCAAGTTACTGTGTGCATGTCTCTCTCTCTCTCTCTCTCTCTCTCTCGCTCTCTCTCCTCTCTCTCTCTCTCTCTCTCTCTCTTTCTCTCTCTCTCTCTCTCTCTCTCTCTCTCTCTCTCTCTCTCCCCTCTCTCTCTCTCTCTCTCTTTCTCTCTCTCTCTCTCTCTCGCTCTCTCTCCTCTCTCTCTCTCTCTCTCTCTCTCTCTCTCCCTCTCTCTCTCTCTCTCTCTCTCTCTCTCTCTCTCTCTCTCTCTCTCTCTCTCTCTCTCTCTCTCTCTCTCGCTCTGTCGCGCTCCTCCCCCACCCCACCCCACCCAGATCCCCAGTGTACGCTGGCAGGATGTGGGCGGTTTGCAGGAGGTGAAGAAAGAGATCCTGGACACAGTTCAACTTCCGCTGGAGCGTCCAGAACTCCTCACGCTGGGTCTGCACCGCGCTGGACTCCTCCTGTACGGCCCACCAGGCACTGGGAAGACCCTGCTGGCAAAAGCTGTGGCCACTGAGTGCTCAATGACCTTCCTCAGGTTACAATTTTCATCATCATTTTCATTTTTTATTTCGCCTGCATAGGTCAATCCTATGCACGGTGGCGTGGGCGGCACGGTGGCGCAGTGGTTAGCGTGGTGGCGTCACAGCAAGAAGGTCCTGGGTTCGGGTCCTGGGGTAGTCCAACCTTGGGGGTCGTCCCAGCTCGTCCTCTGTGTGGAGTTTGTATGTTCTCCCCGTGTCTGCGTGGGTTTCCTCTGGGTGCTCCCGTTTCCTCCCACAGTCCAAAGACGTGTAGGTCAGGTGAATCGGCCGTACTAAATTGTCCCTAGGTCTGAATGTGTGTGTGTGTGTGTGTGTGTGTGAGTGGGCCCCGTGATGGCCTGGCGACCTGTCCAGGGTGTCTCCACGCCTGCCGCCCAATGGCTGCTGGGATAGGCTCCAGCATCCCCGCGACCCTGAGAGCAGGATAAGTGGTTCGGATAACGGATGGATGGAATCAACCCTTGTGTATATATGTGAAGATTGTTGTGTTGTAGTGTTGTTATTCTACAGTGGTACTTGAAAGTTTGTGAACCCTTTAGAATTTTCTATATTTCTGCATAAATTTGACCTAGAACATCATCAGCTTTTCACACAAGTCCTAAAAGTAGATAAAGAGAACCCAGTTAAATAAATGAGACAAAGATATTATACTTGGTCATTTATTTATTGAGGAAAATGATCCAATATTACATATCGGTGAGGAGCAAAAGTATGTGAACCTTTGCTTTCAGTATCTGGTCAACTGTTTGTTGAGTTTGTTGTGTTTCTGTCTTGTCTTCAGTGTGAAAGGCCCAGAGCTCATCAATATGTATATTGGACAAAGTGAGCAGAACATCAGAGAAGGTTTGGATCACTCCATTATCAAAGCATTTGTTATCAATCTTATAAAAGGTAAACATGTAATAGCTACCGTCCTGAGTCTGCTGGGTTTACTGGACCAGTGTGTCTCCTGTGTAGGTGGTGGTGAGATGATTGTTGTCTGAGCTCCATTCAGGTGAATGAGGGTCAGTAGGGCTGTGGTGTCATTAACAATAAAACCTGGTTGAACCTGAGTTTTACTTAATGATGTCGTACTGTTTGTTGGTAAAGGTCTTCTACCAGCTTGTTCTGTCATATCTGCTGGCTAGACACAACACCTTCGCTTCTTCTTCACTCTCAACACTACCTGTCTTCCTAGTCCTCGTCTGGCGACACTATGCACCCTGTCATTTTTCCTGGCAAAGTCCTACCAGACAACAAACATCCACATCACACACTACTAAAGTCTGCAGGATTTGGACATTTATGGATTATATACTTTTTTGAATGCACCACGGACAGAAAATATCACAAAAGTTATGGGGCAGATTAGCCGTGTTTACTGCCCTAAATGTGTTTGTTAGAGCAGTAATCTGTCACAGATCTTATTCTTCGTATACTCAACCATGGCCCACAGCTTTTTGTCATTTCTCGTTCTCTGCTGCCAGTCTTCTCCAAAGCACGAGCTGCTGCTCCCTGCGTCATCTTCTTCGATGAGCTGGACTCTCTGGCACCCAGCAGGGGGCGCAGTGGAGATTCTGGCGGGGTTATGGACCGGTGAGTTTCACTGGCTGTGTGTAGTCCGAGTCTTGCTCAGTAAAACACCACAAACGCTCCATTTACACTATACACTTCATGAATCCAGACTGTATCCAGATTTGGTCCGTCCTCATAGTATTTACATTCGTTCTAATGGAAAAAAAACATCTCTGGTAGCCACCTTATCTTGTTGCACTCTAGACCGTTATCTTGCCTTTTTTTCTGATGTTTTCAACTTGAGACTGATGGTGAATGTCACCAGAACTGGCCAACATATGGACTTTCTGGGTGGTGGCATCAGTCAAGCCCCTTTCCCACCAAAATTACCTGGGTTTTTTTAAACGCGGCTGAACCCGCTAAAAATTGCCGATTGACACCTTTCCCACTGCCGGTAGCCAAGTACGTCTTTCTGTGTTTTGTTTTTTTCCTGGCGTGTCACATTCGACGTCAGAACGTGCGCCGGAAAAGGTTTTCAGTGTGATTGGGAAGTAAACAGTAGAAAGCAGCATGGAGGACAGTGAAAATGTTACGTGGTTACTTCTTTTTTATATCTGTTCCTTACTATTCAGTCCCTCTTTCAAACTCCATGCCGACTCATTTGGAACGATGTTCGAGCGCTGCTTACGTGGAGACGGACGGAATTTGTGATCTGCGACTCCTAGGATGACTAGGAGTCGCAGAAGTCCCCAACGGAGGCAACAAGCCTTCATTGCCTCCATGATAGCTATTGTTGGTAGTGGGGCCCCGACCGGTCGTCATATGTGGGTCGGAGAAGGAGCAAAAATTAGGGGGTCTACTCGGATGTCCTGTTCCCATCAGTGCCAATCGGAGCGGGAGCCGATAAAAACCGGTGTCTATTGCAGAGTCATTTGACCCAGGGCTGAATGCCGATTGTACCCTTTCCCACTGGCCAAAAAAGTCGGATGTTAGCGGGTGTTGGCGGGTTTGTTGGCCAGTGGGAAAGGGGTATCAGTGGCCTGACATATCACTGTCTTCATTCTTCACCCTTCACGTTTTATCTATGTGACTTCATCACTCATCTAAGTGACTTCATCAGAGACTGACGAAACGTTTCTCCCAATAAACTTTGTGTCCAGATGATCTGATTCAACTCCCTGGGGTTTCCTTAGCTGGATTATTGAGCATGCATCAAGATATCATTGTCTTGTCTCCTCCTGGATTGGTTGTGGTGCTGTTATGAATTCTCTGCTGATGTTCCAGGGTGGTGTCGCAGCTGGGAGCAGAGATGGATGCTCTGCAGTTGTCCGGCGGGGTGTTTGTGATCGGGGCGACCAACCGACCGGACCTACTGGACCAGTCCCTGCTCCGGCCAGGAAGGTGAGTGCTCAGTAGTCCAGCAGGGGACGGGGCCCATGCAAACACATTAATCTGTTTTCTTAGTGTTTTGTGTAGTGGTTTCATATGGATTAGAACTGGAGCTTTGTAAGCTTACAAGTCTCACCAGTCAGTCTCTCTGTGGAGTCTGTGGTTGTCCTTTCACCGAGAGCGATTTCAAAAACACAGGTCTGTCCAAAAAGCGGATGGACCAGTCACAGCATTGAGGGTTGATCCAAGGGGGGTGACGCAGGGTAGACACAACACATTACAGCTCTCGACATCAACCGATGGAGAACAGTTGCCTCAGGGATTTTGTTGAGATCCAAATAAATCAGAGCTGCACGACACCAGTCGACTGGAAAGATTCGTCTCGTTTTTAGAGGTTTTCATGAGAATATTAAGTGGACATTATGTGGGTACAACGTTTTACTGATAGTTAATTTTCACTGTGTCTTCAAAGCTAAAACAAATGAGGGACTGCTGCCCTTCGTCTTCATTGTGTAGCTTGAGGATTGTCCCATATAACATCTCAGCGTTTCTTCTCCGATCAAAACAGACTGGTGTGATTTGGAATTTGAAGACATCCATAGTCTGATGAAGATTTTTTTTTTTCAGATTAATTACTGTGCTTCTATATTCCACCATATTTAATCACCTGGCTCAGAATCCAGTTGTAAATGTTAGCGTTCCTCTCTGCTCCTTCCTCCCTGTCAGGTTTGATAAACTCGTCTACGTCGGGATCAACACGGACAGAAGCTCTCAGCTTCAGGTTCTCAAAGCCATCACCAGGAAGTAAGTCAGACCACAGTGCAGAATATTTTGAAGGAAAAATGTTGAGATTTTTACTTTACTATGTCCATGATCCTTTGAGTAAACCTGAAAGTAGAGTGGAGGAATGAACCTCTCATATGATTCATGTTCAAGGCTCAGCGTTTTCAGTTTTTACTTTTCAAAGCCATCCAGCATGCTGAATTTCACCACAAGAGGACACTTACATAACCTCACATGAACAGGAACAACTTTTGGATCCGTGGAAACATAAAATCTGGGTGAAAATCAGTTTAAACCGATCTGCTCCTTTTAAAAAATCTTGGTATTTTTCGGTGAAAATCGGTAAAAACCGAAAACGCTGAGCGTTGTTCATGTTTCTGAGTTGTAAAATTGCTGCTTATAAAGTAACCTTGAAAAAGTAGAGGGGTTACTTATTTTTGTAAATTAGTAACGAATGTTACTTTAACATCAAAATAAAAACCATAAGAATTTAAGGTACATTTTTTTACTTATGGAGCGCTGCCCTTCTACTTTTTGATGATTTCTACGTTATTTTGTGCAGAGCGCCAAACTGATTACGAGAAGTGCTCTTTCCTCACTGTTCGTTTCGTTACCAAGATTCAGACTCAGCCAGATCCACAGAGACTGCCGAGGACCGCAAACTAATGACTGGTGTAAACCCCAGTGGAGAAGACTCCGAGTCGGGGTAATTTGTGACTCCGCCCTCTTGTGGTTTGGATAATGTGTGCATTCCTCGTGCAGGTTCCACCTGGACCCTGGTGTCAGTCTGCAGGAGGTGGTGGAGCGTTGCCCTCCCCAGCTGACCGGTGCCGACCTCTATGCCCTCTGCTCAGATGCCATGATGGCTGCCATCACGCGGAAGATCGCCCTTATCACCAGAGGTGAGAACCTGCTCTCGCTTTATCCCCAGGAGCTTACGAACGAGGCCTGAAAGAAACAAAAATTCCTCCAGAAAGGTCACCGTGATGGACAGAAAGGTCAATGTGATGGACAGGCGTGACTTCACAATGTGCAAATGATAAAAAGGAGCAATATATTGTTAAATGATTTGATAAATCCAGTGAGCATTTGATTGATTTGATGAAAGTGACATTTTTATTTATTTTCTGTCCATTTGTCATTTAAATGACATATTTCCTCGTTTTGTTTGAGGCAAGCCTTGAAAGAGTGGAGGAAAGATGTGATGAAAGTGAATGTGAACTGAAGAAGAAAGATGTGATGAAAGTGAATGTGAACTGAAGAAGAAGTGAATGTGAACTGAAGAGGAAAGATGTGATGAAAGTGAATGTGAACTGAAGAGGAAAGATGTGATGAAAGTGAATGTGAACTGAAGAGGAAAGATGTGATGAAAGTGAATGTGACCTGAAGAAGAAAGATGTGATGAAAGTGAATGTGACCTGAAGAGGAAAGATGTGATGAAAGTGCATGTGAACTGAAGAAGAAGTGAATGTGAACTGAAGAGGAAAGATGTGATGAAAGTGAATGTGAACTGAAGAGGAAAGATGTGATGAAAGTGAATGTGACCTGAAGAAGAAAGATGTGATGAAAGTGAATGTGACCTGAAGAGGAAAGATGTGATGAAAGTGCATGTGAACTGAATAAGAAGTGAATGTGAACTGAAGAGGAAAGATGTGATGAAAGTGAATGTGAACTGAAGAGGAAAGATGTGATGAAAGTGAATGTGAACTGAAGAGGAAAGATGTGATGAAAGTGAATGTGACCTGAAGAAGAAAGATGTGATGAAAGTGAATGTGACCTGAAGAAGAAAGATGCGATGAAAGTGAATGTGACCTGAAGAAGAAAGATGTGATGAAAGTGAATGTGACCTGAAGAAGAAAGATGTGATGAAAGTGAATGTGACCTGAAGAGGAAAGATGTGATGAAAGTGAATGTGACCTGAAAAAGAAAGATGTGATGAAAGTGAATGTGACCTGAAGAGGAAAGATGTGATGAAAGTGCTTGTGAACTGAAGAAGACAGATGTGATGAAAGTGAATGTGACCTGAAGAAGAAAGATGTGGTGAAAGTGAATGTGAACTGAAGAAGAAAGATGTGATGAAAGTGAATGTGAACTGAAGAAGAAAGATGTGATGAAAGTGAATGTGAACTGAAGAAGAAGTGAATGTGAACTGAAGAGGAAAGATGTGATGAAAGTGAATGTGAACTGAAGAGGAAAGATGTGATGAAAGTGAATGTGAACTGAAGAAGAAAGATGTGATGAAAGTGAATGTGAACTGAAGAAGAAGTGAATGTGAACTGAAGAGGAAAGATGTGATGAAAGTGAATGTGAACTGAAGAGGAAAGATGTGATGAAAGTGAATGTGACCTGAAGAAGAAAGATGTGATGAAAGTGAATGTGAACTGAAGAGGAAAGATGTGATGAAAGTGAATGTGACCTGAAGAAGAAAGATGTGATGAAAGTGAATGTGAACTGAAGAGGAAAGATGTGATGAAAGTGAATGTGGCCTGAAGAAGAACAATGTGATGAAAGTGAATGTGAACTGAAGAAGAAAGATGTGATGAAAGTGAATGTGAACTGAAGAAGAAGTGAATGTGAACTGAAGAGGAAAGATGTGATGAAAGTGAATGTGAACTGAAGAGGAAAGATGTGATGAAAGTGAATGTGACCTGAAGAAGAAAGTGTGATGAAAGTGAATGTGACCTGAAGAAGAAAGATGTGATGAAAGTGAATGTGACCTGAAGAAGAGTGGTGAATCTTCAGCTGACTTGATGAGTTCAGACAGTTTGATAAAGTAATTGTTTATTGCAAACTCTCAGGCCATTTGAGTCATTTTGGTTGTTTCTGCTCAGTTTCACAAGTTTTTTCTCTGTGTCCACTGTCAGTGTTTAAAATACTATCATGAAGACTGACATACAAAGCAGGGTTGTGTACTGGCGAGAATCTAGCGATACGATACGTATCACGATACAGGGTTACGATTCAATGTATCGTGATATATTGTGATACTGTAAGAAAGGTGATATATTGTGATACTGTAAGAAAGGTGATATATTGTGATACTGTAAGAAAGGTGATATATTGTGATACTGTAAGAAAGGTGATATATTGTGACTTCATAGGCCTGTGTTCTTTGTGCTTATGCTACTTCCTGTCTCAGTTTACGTTGTTGGGTTGGCGTGGAAGAGTCACATGGCTGAAGATAGATTACAACACTGTTATCTAGCGGTCGTGGGGTTACACACAACACAACATGTTTGTCACGAACGTTTACATGTAAACAATTAAAAATTGATACAGTGGTGTTGAGAATCGATACAGTATCACAAAAGATAATATCGCGGTACTCGAGTGTATCGATGTTTTCTTACACTTCTACAAGTAAACACCACTGCAGTTAGCGTCATCCTGTTTTGCTTTTTTTTTTATCTTCTTTTTTGTTTTCCAATTTCATGATTTAATTTCTTGATTTCATGATGCTATGACAGAAGAAACGTATTCAAAAGCAACACAAAAGAATATGTTCATATGTGGGGGTTTCAGTATAGACCTGTTAAATCCACATAAGCACAATAAGACAGAAGACTTCATCAATACAATGTGTAGTTTGGGTTTATATGCTAAAACCACTAGACCTAGCAGAACCACGCCACACTGTGCCACCTTAACACACAATATATTCACACACATTCTAGAAGGCCACGCTGAGAGCAGCTTATAATACATGACATCACTGACCATCTACCAGTTGTTACTGTCTATGACTGCAATTTTAGGAAGAACAAAGTTCCAGTAACATTAAATGTATAAGAGTAAGAACACAGGAATCCATGAACGCTTTCAAACATGAATTACTAACTCATAACTGGAATAGGGCGGCACGGTGGCACAGTGGTTAGTGCAGTCGCCTCACAGCAAGGCCCTGGGTTTGAGCCCCGGGGTAGTCCAACCTTGGGGGTCGTCCTCTGTGTGGAGTTTGCATGTTCTCCCCGTGTCTGCGTGGGTTTCCTCCGGGGGCTCCGGTTTCCTCCCACAGTCCAAAGACATGTAGGTCAGGTGGATCAAAGACATGTAGGTCAGGTGAATCAAACACCTGTAGGTCAGGTGACTCAAAGACATGTAGGTCAGGTGAATCAAAGACATGTAGGTCAGGTGAATCAAAGACATGTAGGTCAGGTGACTCAAAGACATGGAGGTCAGGTGAATCAAAGACATGTAGGTCAGGTGAATCAAAGACATGTAGGTCAGGTGACTCAAAGACATGTAGGTCAGGTGACTCAAAGACATGTAGGTCAGGTGAATCAAAGACATGTAGGTCAGGTGAATCAAAGACATGTAGGTCAGGTGAATCAAAGACATGTAGGTCAGGTGAATCAAAGACATGTAGGTCAGGTGAATCAAAGACATGTAGGTCAGGTGAATCAAAGACATGTAGGTCAGGTGAATCAAAGACATGTAGGTCAGGTGAATCAAAGACATGTAGGTCAGGTGACTCAAAGACATGTAGGTCAGGTGACTCAAAGACATGTAGGTCAGGTGACTCAAAGACATGTAGGTCAGGTGAATCAAAGACATGTAGGTCAGGTGAATCAAAGACATGTAGGTCAGGTGACTCAAAGACATGTAGGTCAGGTGAATCAAAGACATTTAGGTCAGGTGAATCAAAGACATGTAGGTCAGGTGACTCAAAGACATGTAGGTCAGGTGAATCAAAGACATGTAGGTCAGGTGACTCAAAGACATGTAGGTCAGGTGAATCAAAGACATGTAGGTCAGGTGAATCAAAGACATGTAGGTCAGGTGAATCAAAGACATTTAGGTCAGGTGAATCAAAGACATGTAGGTCAGGTGACTCAAAGACATGGAGGTCAGGTGAATCAAAGACATGTAGGTCAGGTGAATCAAAGACATGTAGGTCAGGTGACTCAAAGACATGTAGGTCAGGTGACTCAAAGACATGTAGGTCAGGTGAATCAAAGACATGTAGGTCAGGTGAATCAAAGACATGTAGGTCAGGTGACTCAAAGACATGTAGGTCAGGTGAACCGAAGACATGTAGGTCAGGTGAATCGGCCGGACTAAGTTGTCCCTAGGTGTGCCCTGGACTGGACTGGCGGCCTGTCCAGGGTGTCTCCCCACCTGCCGCGCAATGACTGCTGGGATAGGCTCCAGCATCCCGCGACCCTACTCGGGATAAGCGGCTTGTATAATGGATGGGTGGAATTTCATGATTTAGGACAACTGTAAGTAAACATTTACACTGTCTGGACTGTTGCATATGAACAAATAAACTTGAGAATTGAATCATCTGTGTGTATATGTCTCTCTCTCTCTCTCTCACTCGCTCTCTCTCTCCTCTGTCTCTCTCTCTCAGGCCTGGAGACAGAGGAGTCTCCTCTCCTGCTCTCTGCAGAAGACTTCACCAGCGCCCTGGAAAACCTCCAGCCATCGGTCTCTGATGGGGAGCTGCTCAGATATCAACATATTCAGCAGACACTGGCTGCAAAGTAACGCACACCTCCTCCCAGGCCAGGAAGCAGGAGCCGCTCCATCTGCACTTCACAGTGGCTGGTAAATCCTGGGTGCACCAGGCGTTTCACTCTCCTGCCAACCAGCGACATGGTGGTGAGAGTAACACCTTCACATGATGGCTGGTTTCCTCTTGTACTGGGCGATAGATTATACTGGTTTTGCAGACCCAGCCAGAAGGTTCCCAGTTTGTTGCTGGGTGCTGAGGGTCTTGTTTCCCAGTGTGGTTTCAGTTTCACAGGGCGATCTTCAGCGGTCAGATATTAAAATCCAATCTCACTTTTGGAGAGATTGTCGAAAAATATTGTAAATATGCTTAAAGTTGTAATTCTAATATAACAATGCTTTCGTTGTTGTTGAGTTTGACGGATTGTATAGTGTTTAAACTGTAAGCTCTCGCAATAATAAACACAGTCGCACATCTAAAGACCAAAAGTGCTGTGCTTCTCTTGAGCTTCATTCAGCAGATGGTTGAGTCTCGTGAGCAGAAGCTGGTAGGAGACCTTTACCAACAGGTGGTGCAGCATCAGTAAGTAAAACTCAGGTTCAGCCAGGCTTTTTTGTTCAGCGGTGGGAAAGGGGCGACACAACAGCACTGCTGACTCTCATTCATGGTGAATACAGCCATGTGAAGGTGGCAGGGGAACTGTGATGCTCCCTGAGTGGGTCCCCGGAGCTGTTGTTGGTGGCACCTCCCGAGATGCTGCCGAATTCCAGTTCCTGGACCAATTTAAGAATACTGCAGGTGGTAATGGAAGGCTTTACCTTTTCACCCCCCCCCCCTTTTCTCCCCAATTGTACCTGGTCAATCACCCCACTGTTCCGAGCCGTCCCGGTCTCTGCTCCACCCTCTCTGCCGATCTGGGGAGGGCTGCAGACTACCACATGCCTCCTGCCATACATGTGGAGTCACCAGCCGCTTCTTTTCACCTGACGGTGAGGAGTTTCACCAGGGGGACGTAGCGCGTGGGAGGACCACGCTATTCCCCCCAGTTCCCCCTCCCCCCCGAACAGGTGCCCTGACCAACCAGAGGAGGCGCTAGTGCCGCGACCAGGACACATACCCACATCCGGTTTCCCACCCGCAGACATGGCCAAGTGTGTCTGTAGGGACGCCCGACCAAGCCGGAGGTAACACGGGGATTCGAACCGGTGATCCCCGTGTTGGTGGGCAACGGAATAGACCGCTACGCTTCCCAGACGCCCTAATGGAAGGGTCTCTAAACTGATGGGTGCAGCTTGTTTGGAAAAGGTTCCTATATAGTTAGTAATATATAAGGGATAACAAGGAATGTTCATTTGGAATTTATTTGTCAAGACGCCAACTGGTGGCTCGGGATGAGAGAGCAGGACAGTATTGAAGTGTTAAAAACTATAAACGTTCTGTCACATTGAAGTAGTCCTTTAATTATGCATCATTGTATTCAGAAATCATTCAGATTCATAACACATAGTGGTTTGGACATCCTGGGACCTCCCTGTACAGTAAGGGTAGCTGTCTCGTAAAACCTCCGTGGTCGCATTGAGCAGCAATGCAGCGTGGAAAAAGTCCTTTATGTGCTCTTAATATAGGCTTTCAGCGTCACGTTGACATCAGTCTTCCACAGAGAGGCTGGGCTAAGCACAAAAAGGAAAAAATATTAACAGTGTCATATCATGCTAGCTAGCCTGTCAAGATATTAGCCTGTACATAGTTAGCTGCTTCTGTTCAGAATGGACTGTAAAATCGTTCATTGACTGAAGTGTTGCGAATGAGCTTTTTCCAGTTTTATTTCAACAGTGTTCATGTTTGCATTGGACAAAGTTCCTCTGTTGAGTCGACGGGGTTTAGAAGAGAAATGAGAAGTTCTGGTGCCTCTCTCGAGTCTGACTGGAGAGAGACACAACTCCAGAGAAAGTGGTCTGGTTTTCCAACCCGCATACCAGTTAAACTTAAGGTCAAATCAGAAGATTATAAATCACATCACAAGTGAAAAAGATATCCAGAACCTCCTGAAGCAGGGGAAGGAGAACCCAGAGGACCACTCCAGCCTCCTTGTGAAGCAGTGAGAAGATCTACTGACATTTCATCTTCTTGTAAAGGCTTTGTTTTTTACATAACGTTGTTTATGGGCCATCAGAAGTAGGCTTTAAGAGCATGCACAAATAATGATTGGTTGATTTGAAATCACTCAATTTTCCAATTTGGTCTTTTAAGTGAAAGGGGAATGATATGTTATCAGATAAACATGGAGTAGAAGTGTTTCCATGTTAGGTGAAACTCGGATTCAGGACTCGAGTTTTCGAGGGGAACCCATCAAAACCAGCAAAAAGAACATGACCAGTTGTGGACAACCAGAAATCTTAATCTAATCAATGAAGACTGATGTTAGAATCCTTTGGGGGGGGGGGGAGGCACCTTAAGGTGATCATCGCTATCTGGAAGACCTTTGGAGTTCATCTCTGGAGGTGTTCACGTTTCGTCAACCTAGAACTTCTTGTCTTTGGTGATTGAACTTTGACCTGTCTAGCCTGTTTGTCAGTCATCCAGTAAAAAGCAAGGTTTGATTTTTTGCAAGTGATGGCGCCAAAATCTGAAGGCCTTAGATGGTCTGCAGAAGGGGGCTCTTTAGGAGAGCAGATTAAATGTGCATGTCCTTCAGCTGATGGAGATGTTTTGAAGGTTCAGTTCATCACGTCAACTCATTTTCCCGTTGTGTCACCGATGCATCAGTGTTGGGTGCCGGCGTGTTTGTTGTCTTGTTGCATCATGTATGTTGTACGTGTAGTTGGTTGTGTGTCAAGTAAAACATCATATTCATCTAGATGGCGATTAATCGTGTCGTTTGAGCGATTCACATCTGACAGGTGACTGCCAGACTGGCCACGACATCCCTTCAGGCCGGCATCTAGTCCGCAAGTTCAACAGTCGGCTTTAGAGGATTGCTTTTGTTCTCAGACAAAGTTACCGAGGCTGGAGAAGGTTCCAAACTAAAAACACAGTCCATTTTTTTTCTTTTTTTGTTAAATAAAAGGAAGTCAGTAGATGGAAAATAATGTACAAGTCTCACTCATAACAGTCTAATGAACCATAACAGGTGTGTATTTGAAGGGGGATGAGAGTTTGGGGGTGGGGGGGTGTTAGTCGGGGGGTCTGGGTTTCTGTGGTTCCCGGCGTTCTGTTCGTTCTTGGATCAGTGATGTGAAGCGTTGGTCTTCCTTTTCCTCGTCCTCCATATCAGACTCGGACAAGGAGATCCTCTTCGTTAAGGGCTCAAGTAAAATGGGGCATCCGGCTGAAGGTTCTACAGGAAAGGAGGAAATGGACGGTTTTGTATTGAAAGCTTTTATGGTGTTTTCTCTTTGTACTGTGAACACCGTTACTACAGTAGTACTACAGAAGTACTATCGTAAAGAATCAGACCAAAGGCAGGATGCGCTGCCACACGTGTACTACCAGACATGAAGTACTGCAGTAGCAGTATCTTGCAGTATGTTACCTATTTGTTGCTCTTGCAGTATGTTAGCTATTTGTGAATCTTTGCTGTTTCTTATTTGCACTATGTACAGAGAGATACACGTTACTCTATAATCCTTATCTGTTCACGAAAACGATATTTGAATACTCTGATATTCTTTCGGACAAAGATACTTTTTCAAAGATATTATTCGACTGTGTCTACTTTATAACACTGTTCATGTTTTCATGTTGGACATCCACCAACACAAAGTGTTAGTGTGCGTAAACTCACTTGGATGTCTGTAAACTATGTGAACTTGATGAAAAGACAAACGTACGGTCTGTTTTCAGCCTTAAGCAGGCTGCGCGGTATCTTGGGGTAATATTCGATGCCAACCTCAGTTTTGATAATCAGATCAAACATGTTGTTCAGTCACGCTTTCTCCAGCTCAAGCTAATCTCCAAAATTAGGTCATTTTTATCAACTGCCCATCTGCAAAAAGTTGTATATGCTTTTATCTATTCTCGGCTTGACTATTGTAATTCACTTTATTCTGGTATCAGCCAGGGCTCCTCCCTCCACCATCTGCAGTTGGTACAAGACGCTGCTGCTCGGCTCATTACAGGGACAAAGAGGCATGACCACATCACTCCTGTGCTTGCCTCCCTACACCGGCTCCCTGTTATATTTCAGATTGATTTTAAAAATGTATTGCTCACTTTTAAGGCCTTAAACGGTCTTGCTCCTACATACTTTTGTGATTTGTTGACCTGATATCTTTTTTTTGCGAAGCACTTGGTAACATTGTTTTAGAAAGGTGCTATATAGATAATGTTATTATTGCTATTACAATTATTATTTTCTATTCTGCACCATTACCTGCAGACACACACCCATCACAGCCACTAGAGGGCTTTCAAAGCCCGCATGGCTAATGAAGAGAAATTGCTAAAAGTAAAATAAAATAATTTCTAAAGGTTTTTTTTTTTAATTCCATCTGCAAGTGGCTGTAAGAATCCAGTTTGGTGGTTCCCGGCCCAGTAGAGCGATGGTCTGGCTGGCTGTGACTGTGCTTTCAGTGAAGTACTGTTGATGGGCCTGAACTGCAACTTCATATGAAGGGTCGTTTAGCAGCCTGGCATGTATATAAGATCATTTAGCACTACTCGTGGTTTTCTTTTATTCAGTCCCCTCCATATCAGCTGTCTCTAACGTTCTCCTTTCCCTTTGTGCCGACAGAACTGTAATTTATTTACCGCTTACGTGGCCTTTGCTACTTTGGTGCGTTTCATCCTTTTCCTCCTCATGAGGGTGACCTGAGGCCTCTTCAGCCCCGCGATGAGCAGCAGCAGCCTGGGCCGGGACTTGGTGAGCCAGCTTCGCAGTAGCGTCCCTTTGGGAAACCTGCATGAGGAGAAAGCACAGCTGAGTGACAAAGATGGAAGAAAGAAGCTGCTGTGAAGAGCTCTGCTGGGAGCCAGCACACTTGGATCACCACCGGCCTTCTTCTGACACCTCGTCTTTCTCAATAACAATGTTCATCTTCTCAAACCGACACTCTAAAACATGTCAGTATGCCCTCTCAGGTCTCCCAGGATGAAATGAAGTTAATACCAGACTAGGATTACTTCCTTATTTTTACCTTCTTCACTGACGATGGTTCGGAAGAAGACGAGACGACAAGTCTTCGCTGTTTCGTGCACGAGAGGTAATGAAAAAAAGTTCACAACAGGAGTTAAAAACACGACCTTTGGGGTTTTATGAGATTTGATTTTCCACAATGTCCAAATAATCTGGTGATTTAAGGAATAATAACCCAACCCTGCCGATATCTTTCATTCCATGACCTGTAGCAGAGTAGAAACCCTGCTGAGATCAGGTTGTTTGACCTGAATTCAGAATTCTCTGGAGAAAAGGGAGTTTTCTGGCAAGTAAAACGACCTTTCAGAATCCGGCAGCCTTTTAATCATTAGGAAAGAAATGCTGATCTACACGACTCAGAATGCAGGTGGATCTCCGAAGAGCACTGCTCCCCTTCATCCTAATAGATCCCAGATCCCCGTCATCTTCTGAGGAATTGCTGAATTTTTGCCGTTATCGAGCGTCACTCGTAACTTCACTTGTAAACCTTAAATGCAGCTGAAAGCACCGAGAGGGAAATCATTTCCAACCGTCTGTCTGACTCAGGACCGTTGAGCCGGAAATCTTTAGCCGCAGAGAAACATGGGAAATGAAACCCACTGCAATGGTGAGGGCAGGGCTGGGCAGTCTTATCCAGAAAGGGCCGGTGTGGGTGAAGGTTTTTGTTCCAACCAAGCAGTTCTACACCCGATCCCACTAATCCACCAGTAGAGCCCTTGCTGAGGAACTGGATTAGGAGACACAGGTGTGTAACTGCTTGGTTGGAACAAAAACCTTCACCCACACCTGGATAAGGTTGCCCACCCCTGCCCTAACCATTGCCGTGGTGGTGCCTCGTGTCTCAAAGAGAAGACATGAAACGGTCTGTTCATTTTTTCAGGTTCCACTTGCAGTTGCTCGTATGTTTAAAACACCGGTTTAACAACATCACACACTCTTCAAACACAAGGACAACCCCAGAGCGAGCCGCTCCTTACGTCATCAGGGTGGAGCTCGCCATCAGAGGGTCACTTCCTCTCTGGCTGCAAACACCCCCATCACAGCATGCGAACAGACAGCTCATGCTAGCCCACTACTAGTTAAACCACCAAGTACTCCAAAAATATAATGAGTCACAACCCGACTGTAAAACCCTAGTTTGGAAATGTCCTTGGTCATTTAAGAAGTTAGTTGTCTAACGGCCCGAGTCAATGCGGACTGAAAAAGACCGTTAATACTGATGGTGACTTGGATCCCCAGAGAATTAGATGTCAGTCGATAAATGACAGGACTGTGCACATGAGTATGAACATATCAATGTGACATACTGCTTTTACGTAAGGTTTTGAAAAAAAAATCCAAGTGCCTTTTATTCTTCTCACTGCGGACACGGTCAGATTCTGGACATCCGACCGCGTCCGCTCTTTTTAAAGAAAGGCCAAAGCACGAATATCTGGTGTCTTATCACAAAACGTAATGGTCCTACAACCTTTTTATTCTCTTCATATGCTGTACATTTCAGAGCCGGTCTCCGTTTCGGTCTGTACAGATTAAATTTGGTCCAAATCGAGGCATTGCAACAGACGAGTGGTTCATGGGAGCTGACCCGAGCCGGGTTCCCCTGTTTAGCTGCACTTCTGCACTGGAATACTGCACGGGCCGGTCAGCGGGACTGACCACATGCACTCCGCAGCAGTTCATCAGGTCTACCTCAAACTTGCGTCCCTCATCAACAGAGCCTGAAAAATAAAACCAGAACAGTACCTCAACAAGGCACACTCCTCACCGAAGCACCATAGTCACACTTTTAGTCTCCTGATTGAGCGGCACCTCCCAACACCCAGCCTCACATTCTGTGCTACCGCGCTGCAGGGGAAACGGTTCCAGGGTCACCCCGCCGACCTTATATAATGCCATGCTTCACGCCGGGGGGAAAAAACAAACAAACTATCAAACCTTTCAATTGTACCACTTTTTGCTGTCCGTGCAGCCCTGGTGCAGCCAGAGAGAGATCTAGCAACGTTTAGACGTGGAAGGGCCCTGCTGATGCCATTGTTGTGCTCCTGTGGGCGCGTTGTTAAATGTACCGAGGACAACATTGTTTGTTTTAGTGCCCCCCCCCTTCATCGCCCCACATCCCTCTCTTTTCATCCGCTTCATGTGATTATCTCTGGCTACCCCCCCCCCTCCAAGTGTTCCTGTGAGGGTTTTCAGATGGAGGGATCTCCATCTTGACTCGTAATTAAGTCATTTCCGCTGCTCTATTCTGTTCACCGGCAGCACTGAGCCACCGTCTCAGAACCATCTCACACTGTCAAGAGGCCTTCACCTCGCTTCAGGTGCTCCATGCGACCTCCCACTGACCCTGGTAGAGGAGTCGGCAACACTGATTAAATTAAACAAGAAGAAGAAGAAGAAAAAAACCAATTCTTCCTTCTTCCTTTCCAAACTGTGCAGTGCCCCCCCCCGAAACATTTGACTTTAGGTTTAAACAAAAGCTGTGAGCTCTTCCTTTCCACGCAGCTCTTCATTCAGATCAGTTTTATCTCCCTGTGTTCACTGTCCTGTAGTCAAAGTGTCCCGTCCCAACATGCCAGTTACCTTCCGGTTTCCCTATCAAAGCCCTTCCTTGTCAGAGTTCACTTACTGACCGGTCATTGAGGTCCCTCGAGTCAGAATAGCCTGGCAGCTTTGACATCCTTCTCCTCCGTCACTTCAGAGGCAACTAGCAAGAGGAGCCCTCTCTCGGTCTCCCTGACCGCCACTACCAAACCAGCAAACAGACACGACCCGTACTGGTCAACAACATTTGACCCGCCTCAGCTGAAAGAGCCAAAGAACCAATCATCCCAGAGGTTATTGATCCATGTAGGAAGTTTATTTTGCATTCATCCAGACACTTACACAGTAGGAGACGTTCGATGATCGGAGCATAAAGACACAACTAGATCTGTCCTGGGTTGCAGGAGACTTGTCTCTAACTGCAGCAGAGTTACGTCCTCAGAGTGACCCTACCCTCCCGAGCATTGGCACTACTTTCTTCTACAGCCTCTCAGCCAACACTTGCCTCAATTCATTAGGCGTGCGAGACCTTACCCCTGGCTCTGAAAATACCACCCTTCAGAAATGGCGCCCGTCGTCCTGATAGGCGTCCTTTGTATCGACAGCTAAGCCCACCATCTCCAACCCTTCTGGGTTGTTCGTTTGCTTGTTTTTCTATTTCAACCGCTTAGCTCTAGCAGCACTCCATAGCTATGGTCCCTATCTGTGGACAAGACAGACAGAAAGTGGTCCTTACCAATTGACCCCACACATTTGTTAGATAATGGCCCCCCGCGCTCCGGCAGAGGAAGATATATGATCCCGATGGAGGGGTTTCCTCTCCCACTAGAAGGTTCAACCGGGACGCAAAAACAAACCAGGTTTAATAATAGGAGGCCATGTCCTGCCCTGGGGGAGAGGGCCTTTTAAAAGAGGAGGGTCCACTCAGCACTTCTGTCTGCCGATCCCGCTAATGGACGGTCCGCCCCTGGACAGCCAATCCGGATGAGCACTTCATCCCCCATGTAACAAGCTTAGGTGTCTTTTAATGTGGACAATGGAGGAAGGGGTCCGCTGGGCGTTCACCTCGGTTTGGACTCAAAACTGATCTCAGCTCCTGCCGCCCCCACAAGAAAGATGGAGAAATCACAGCATCGCCCCGTGCAAACTTTAATTTAGTCGACTCAGCTTAGTTGTACAGGGCCCGTTGATAAGCGGTGCACTTGGACCAGCTGGGCTGGTTTTCAGCCGTGTCGTCTGGGCAGGCACAGCCGAACAGCGGACAATAAAAACACGCATGCTGCTCAGAGGAGTCAAAGCACCAAAGCCCAGCCAGCAGTACTGTGCAGCTCGTTGAGACCCACGGCGCGGTCCAACACGTTCCCTTACTTGCCTCCAGGACAGCCGGGCATGCTGCAGGCAGACCTGTACACTGCACTGCGGGTGGAGCAAGGCTGTTCATATGAAACGGGAACAGAAAGGCTCAAAATGTTCACAAATGTCTTGTTGAAATGAACCCTCAGCTGGCTCGGGTGTGGTGACGGCGTTCGCGCTGTAGGGGGCGCCATGACACCAGGCTGGACATAGCGGCGAGCGTGTGTGAGTGTATGTGTGTGTGGGGGGGGGAGGGGGGTGAAAGGAGGAAGGAGGCCTTATTGGCATGTTAAATCCCAGAATGCTCAGCTGAGGAAAAGCCCTCCTGTTTGGGCACAGCGCAGCGGAGACTGCCCCGGGGTGGAGGAGGAGGGGGGGGGGTGTTGGCACTGCAATGCAGATCATTGTAGGGTGGGGGTGAGGGTGGGGGTAGGTGTTGGAGGGTAACCGCTGGCTCTGCAGAAACCGGTTCGGGATTCCCTGACTGATGCTGCCGAGCGTGACGGTCCGGAGGAGGGGAGGAGGGTTTCCGCCGCCCCGCGCGCGTCCCGACGCTGCGCTGCGCTGCGCTGCTGTATTTCCATGTGTGGGTTTGTGTGTTGGTTTGTGTGTTTGTTTGTGTGTTTGTGGAGCGAGGTGTTAAAGAGCACATCTGCGGTGAGGTGTCGGGTTGGGGTGTTGTAGTGGGTGGTGCAGAACGCCATCGCCACGCATTCCCCAGAGAGCCGCAGAGGCGCGGGCGGCTGCGCGCGGTGGAACGCGCGCGTGTTCGACACGTCACAGCAGGAAATGGGAAGTGAGGCTGCAAACGATAATTAGTTAATTAGTTAACTGCAAAGACAAATCAACACCTGTCTGGGGTTTTTTTTGGCGGGGGGGGGGTTGCGTGGGAAATGTGTCGTGTAGTCGGGATTAAACTCCCGAACCGGGATTTGCGCTGCGCGCTCCAAACCTCCTCAGGGCTCGTTCTGTTTCTGGACAGCCTGCTTTTATTCTCAGCTTCTACGTCACACCTACGTCACACACACGTCACACACACAGCAGTTACAGATGTGCTGACGTGCTCCACAAAGCAGAGACCGCACAGCTGTCTGACACCACCGGAAGCTGCGCAGGGCCCGACAGCGTCTCCTCCAGGGGTCATACAGGCCACGCGTCACTTCCTCTTCCTGTTCAACACACTATGGCGTGGACGACGGAGGGGGTCTTCCCCTTCACCGTGCTTGTCAATCATTTCTTCCTGGTCTCTCCTCAGACGGCTCTCTCTCTCTCTCTCTACCTCTACCCCCCCCCCCCAGTGTGGTGCACGCGATGACACCAGTGACGCCTTCTCTGCGTTTAAGCGGGCCGGACGACTGGCGCATGACTGGACACGTGTGTGATACTAATTAAAGAAGCTAATTAGTTTGAAGTACAGGTCGTCCCCGGGTTACGAACGCCCGAACTTACGAACCAACCTCCGTAAAGCCTTTTTTTTTTTTGGTGTGGGGGGGGGGAGTATTTCCCCAATTGTACCCGGCCAATTACCCCACCCTTCCGAGCCGTCCCGGTCTCTGCTCCACCCCCTCTGCTGGTCCAGGAGGGCTGCAGACTACCACATGCCTCCTCCCATACATGTGGAGTCACCAGCCGCTTCTTTTCACCTGACAGTGAGGAGTTTCACCAGGGGGACGTAGCACGAGGGAGGATCACGCTATTCCTCCCCCTTCCCGAACAGGCGCCCCGATCGACCAGAGGAGGCGCTAGTGCAGCGACCAGGACACATACCCACATCCGGCTTCCGACCTGCAGACACGGCCAATTGTGTCTGTAGGGACGCCCGACCAAGCCGGAGGCAACACGGGGATTCGAACCGGCGATCCCCGTGTTGGTAGGCAACGGAACAGACAGCCACGCCGCCCGGACGCCCCTCGGACGGACTACTTTGCCCGATGCTGAAAACACTGCGCGTTTGAGGCGGTTCGTCGGCTGGAGGGAGGCGGACGCCCCGCCGCCTCCGCCGCCGCCATGTTGGGCCGGATGCGTCCACGTTGTTGTGCGCGTTGTGTGTCGTGTGTTGCCGCGTAATCACGGCGTCGAAGCGCACGTCAGGTGCAGGCGGTCGTGACGCACACACGAAAAACGGAAGACGGTCACGACTGAAGCGGAAGTGGAATAATAAAGCGGTGAGAGAGCGGAAACGTGTTACCCGGGGAGGCGGGAGCCCCGAGCAGGCCTCGTTTGGGACGTCGGCAGGTGGGCAGTTGGAAACGTAAGACGGGTTTCCTTCATGCTTTTGGTCCTATCAAGGCCTCCAGGATCATTATAACCTGACTGATAAAGGGGGCTTCTGGAAAGGTCTCCAATTACGGAGCTGTGTACAGTCTATTATGGGACAGGAGGAAAATATATTACAGAGGTTCCTAAAGCGTCCCAATATTGTACAACCATCCTCCGCCTTTTATACAAGTCTGTGTGGTAAAAGTGAGGGTCTGAGGATAATACGGCAAAGGGACCTGGACATCGAGCTTGACAAAGAGGTATGGGGGGATATTGTCCAGAACACAGGCTGGTCAGTGAGTGATAGGAAGAGCAAATTCATACATTATAAAATAACTCATAGGTGTTATTGGACTCCAGTCAGACTTAAGAAGTTTGGTCTAGTTCAAAGCAACGAGTGCTGGAAATGTAAAAGTTCTATGGGTACTTTTGTACCCCTCGTGTGGGACTGTCCGCTGGTTTCCCCATTTTGGAAATGATTGGCCGGGGGTAATTGAGGAGTGGTTGGACCAGCCCTTGCCAAGCTTGCCATGTCTCTGCCTTCTTGGAGATAAATGTGCTGCACCAACAGGACTCACAAAGGTGCAGTCTAGGTTAGGCCTCGCAGGCTTCCTTAATGCAGCCAGGGTTATATTAAGGAACTGGAAAAATACAAGCACACTGTGCTATAAGGACAGGATCGAACTCGTGATGGGTACAGCCTCACACGAGTTGATGATAGCTAAAGTGAGAGATTCTGTGTCTAGAGTCACTGAAATGTGGGGTAGCTTTCTCAGCTTTATTAGTGGTACGGCTCATTAGGTGGCAGTCTGTAAAAGAGAGCCTTGATGTACATCATATGGGGTGTTGTGGCCTGTCATGCTGTGCTGATAAGCTTGCTTCTGTTTTTGGTTTTGGTTTTGTTTGTACTGTAATATTGGTGTTTTTTTGGGGGAGGGGGGATAAATAAAAAGTGTGAATGACAAAAAAAGAGTCAGTCTCTACAGTGAAAGGAGCCAAGACTTCAGGCAGCTGCTGGCCAGATGCAGCTACAGTGGAGGGACCAATGTGGCGAGTGGCAATTACCTCTGTGCTGACATTAACTGGACACCCCAATAATGCTTCACATGTGATGAGAAAATGATCAGACACAGCAGATGTGGTTGGTAAGACATTCAGATCAGAAACAGCTATTCCTTTAGATAAAACCAATCAAGGGTGTTACCACTGCAATGAGTCGACTCTTGAACAAACTGAGTGAACCCAAAAGTATCAACTAGTGCCAGAAAGGCTTTACTTAGAGGATCAGCAGCCTCATTCAGATGAATATTGAAATCACCTAGAATTAGAATCTCATCAGAGTGAGTAACAAGGCCTGAGACAAACTCTCCAAAATCTTCAAGAAATAACGAGTAACAGCCAGGAGGCCGGTAGAGTATCACAATTTGGACTGAGCCGAGTCTATTCATGGCTGAGGGAGATGGACCAAGAAAAAGAGACTCAAAAGACTGGAATTTAGATTCGAGTCTAGAAGTCAGATTCAAAATAGATTTATATATTAAGGCAACACCCCCACCTTGCTGATTTGCCCGAGCTACATGGGCATAAGTATAGTCGGGTAGAAAATGGGTGGAGAAAACCACTAACAGGGTATGTTGCTGGTGCTATTTTAAAGTGGGTTTCTTTGACCTTAGGAGCAATAGGACAAGACAAATAAAAAGAAAAGGATCGCCTTCTCAAAGGGGCCTCAATGTCATCTCCTACAAGACAAGAGTTAAAGTCCCTGAAATGTTTGTATTTGAAGACTAAACTAACTTTTCTGTGATCACATCTTTTATCTAGCAGATCTTGCTCAGCCTTTAGAGAAGGCAAAGAAGGTACGATGGAAGGATACTGTACAACATTCCAAGTAAAGGAATGGGAATTGCTTTGCAGATTTTTTTCATAAGCTTTTCTTGAAATAGCAATTCTGTACATAATAGTAAACTCATCGAAGGATAATAGGAGCCCGTCTGAATTCAGTAAATCATGTACCGATATTAAACCATTGTCAAACCAATCCGTTCTGAAAATCGATTTTCTATTTGTGGTAATAACTCTGTTGTTCCATATTAAAGAATTGTGTGGGGAAAATCTGGGGGGAAATATCATTTCCCATAATGTAATGCTTGTTTGTGGAACTCAGACAGCTTTATATGAATTTTTGACACCTCAAAATCACACTTAAAAAAAGTCCATCCCTCCAACTTTATTGAATAGTTTGTTAGGGATATGGTACCATATAGACTGATGTCCTGCAATGGAACGACGACCTGTCCAGAGTGCCCTCCTTCTTCCTCCCTAATGCATGCTGGGACACCTGTACAGAGTGTCCTCCTGCTTCCTCCCTAATGCATGCTGGGATACCTGTCCAGAGTGTCCTCCTGCTTCCTCCCTAATGCTTACTGGGATACCTGTACAGAGTGTCCTCCTGCTTCCTCCCTAATGCATGCTGGGATACCTGTCCAGAGTGCCCTCCTGCATCCTCCCTAATGCATGCTGGGATACCTGTCCAGACTGTCCTCCTGCTTCCTCCCTAATGCATGCTGGGATACCTGTCCAGAGTGCCCTCCTGCTTCCTCCCTAATGCATGATACCTGTCCAGAGTGCCCTCCTGCTTCTTCCCTAATGCATGCTGGGATACCTGTACAGAGTGCCCTCCTGCTTCCTCCCTAATGCATGTTGGGATACCTGTACAGAGTGCCCTCCTGCTGCCTCCCTAATGCATGCTGGGATACCTGTACAGAGTGCCCTCCTGCTTCCTCCCTAATGCATGCTGGGATACCTGTCCAGAGTGTCTTCCTGCTTCCTCCCTAATGCATGCTGGGATACCTGTCCAGAGTGCCCTCCTGCTTCCTCCCTAATGCATGCTGGGATACCTGTCCAGAGTGTCTTCCTGCTTCCTCCCTAATGCATGCTGGGATACCTGTCCAGAGTGCCCTCCTGCTTCCTCCCTAATGCTTACTGGGATACCTGTCCAGAGTGTCTTCCTGCTTCCTCCCTAATGCATGCTGGGATACTTGTCCAGAGTGCCCTCCTGCTTCCTCCCTAATGCATGCTGGGACACCTGTACAGAGTGCCCTCCTGCTTCCTCCCTAATGCATGCTGGGACACCTGTCCAGAGTGCCCTCCTTCTTCCTCCCTAATGCATGCTGGGACACCTGTACAGAGTGCCCTCCTGCTTCCTCCCTAATGCATGCTGGGACACCTGTCCAGAGTGCCCTCCTTCTTCCTCCCTAATGCATGCTGGGACACCTGTCCAGAGTGCCCTCCTTCTTCCTCCCTAATGCATGCTGGGACACCTGTACAGAGTGCCCTCCTGCTTCCTCCCTAATGCATGCTGGGACACCTGTCCAGAGTGTCCTCCTGCTTCCTCCCTAATGCATGCTGGGACACCTGTCCAGAGTGTCCTCCTGCTTCCTCCCTAATGCATGCTGGGACACCTGTCCAGAGTGTCCTCCTGCTTCCTCCCTAATGCATGCTGGGATACCTGTCCAGAGTGCCCTCCTTCTTCCTCCCTAATGCATGCTGGGACACCTGTACAGAGTGCCCTCCTGCTTCCTCCCTAATGCATGCTGGGACACCTGTCCAGAGTGTCCTCCTGCTGCCTCCCTAATGCATGCTGGGACACCTGTCCAGAGTGTCTTCCTGCTTCCTCCCTAATGCATGCTGGGACACCTGTCCAGAGTGTCCTCCTTCTTCCTCCCTAATGCATGCTGGGATACCTGTCCAGAGTGTCTTCCTGCTTCCTCCCTAATGCATGCTGGGACACCTGTCCAGAGTGTCCTCCTGCTTCCTCCCTAATGCATGCTGGGACACCTGTACAGAGTGCCCTCCTGCTTCCTCCCTAATGCATGCTGGGACACCTGTCCAGAGTGCCCTCCTGCTTCCTCCCTAATGCTTACTGGGATACCTGTACAGCGTGTCCTCCTGCTTCCTCCCTAATGCATGCTGGGATACCTGTCCAGAGTGCCCTCCTGCTTCCTCCCTAATGCATGCTCGGATACCTGTCCAGAGTGCCCTCCTGCTTCCTCCCTAATGCTCGCTGGGATACCTGTCCAGAGTGTCTTCCTGCTTCCTCCCTAATGCATGCTGGGATACCTGTCCAGAGTGCCCTCCTGCTTCCTCCCTAATGCTTACTGGGATACCTGTACAGAGTGTCCTCCTGCTTCCTCCCTAATGCATGCTGGGATACCTGTCCAGAGTGCCCTCCTGCTTCCTCCCTAATGCATGCTGGGATACCTGTCCAGAGTGTCCTCCTGCTTCCTCCCTAATGCATGCTGGGATACCTGTCCAGAGTGTCTTCCTGCTTCCTCCCTAATGCATGCTGGGATACCTGTCCAGAGTGCCCTCCTGCTTCCTCCCTAATGCTTACTGGAATACCTGTCCAGAGTGCCCTCCTGCTTCCTCCCTAATGCATGCTGGGATACTTGTCCAGAGTGTCCTCCTGCTCCCTTGGTTTTGTAACCCGGTTTTGATTTCATCAAGTTTATCATTTTGGTACAGTTGTTGTAAGTGGTTTTCCAACAAGTCACTGGTGCATGCCAGTGAAAGTAATTGACGCGCGCCGGCATCAGCTGTTGCATCTTCAGTCATTACTCGCACACTTCCTTCACAGCGTTTCTTTGCATCTTTCTCACAGTCAGGTAGCCTATAGTAACTTTACACTGCTACTCTGTACTCGACGCCTCGGACGCGGTCAAAAAACTGTATGCCGCCTAGCATCCACACCTGACCTCATTAACCCACTTGTATAAATGCCCCTCCCATAATAAGAAACTTCCACCTACTGACCAAAAGGTGAATTGACTCAAAATAAAGACATAAATAAATGGCTGTTACAGTTGTACTGCATTGAAATATGATTAACATATGTTGAAATGTTCAATGTTATTTCAGATATGTATACGTGATTATATACGTTTTATTTTACTTACCTGTTTTACGTAAGGCCAATCAGGAGTAAGGGGGAAGTGTCACGGCGAAGGGAGGGGCAAGCGGTTGGACGAGGAGAGAGGAAGAAGAAGATGATGAAGAAGAGAGAAGGGGGAGGCTTGTGAGGGGAGATAGATGGAAAACGTAGCAAACGTCAGTCTTATGGCTTACAAGTTTAATCGCACATTACTGGAAGGTGTAGCTATACACGTGATACTGGTGGATGTAAAGTGAACGTCGGTTAGATGTTACTGCGTCATCCTCCAGTTCACCGTGACTGTCGTTAGCCAGCTAGTTAGCTAAGCTAGCTGATGTGGTAGCCCTGTTGGTTAGTTCAGCTACTAAACGATGTCGTTAGCCAGCTAGTTAGCTAAGCTAGCTGATGTGGTTGCCTTGTTGGTTAGTCCAGCTACTAAAAGATGTCGTTAGCCAGCTAGCTAGCTGATGTAGTAGCCATGTCGGCTAGTTCAGCTACTAAAAGATGTCGTTAGCCATCTAGTTAGCTATGCTAGCTGATGTAGTAGCCTTGTTGGCTAGTTCAGCTACTAAAAGATGTCGTTAGCCAGCCAGCTAGTTAGCTAAGCTAGCTGATATAGTAGCCTTTTTGGCTAGCTCGGTGAACCTACGCGGCTACTAAAAGAACACTCGTACGGGACCAGAAGCACCAGATAGCGGTCTGAGCCACCAGGGTTTGCTCAGACCTCCTCTGGCTACGTGGGATTCTCACGTGGGAACAAGTCACCGGAAGCAAGCCTTTCGTCTCGTTTGCACCCGCGCCTGGACCATTCGCGCGCACCGCCATTATCTGTCCTTGTGGGAACATTCTGGAAGTGCCGTCCTGTCCTCCTGAACTGGGTGAGTAGTTTGTCCGTTTAGCTCGCTGAGTGAAGGTCACGTGACACCAGGCCTGCAGCGGGGCGGGTTGTTGAGGACCTCTTTATTAGCTTGATAGGTGCCGGCTTTACTTAAGGTTAATGCTTAATGGGTGTGATTTGGACTTTTGAAACAGGCCCCTACCGTAGTTTAGTATTTGACCTGTATTGGGCCTGATAGAGTGAAAGTGCAGTATTCATTTTATTTGTATTTATTTATTTTTACAGTGACTAAATATCTCGAGTTGCGACTTTGTCTTGTTTGATTGTTCATCTAAAGGTTGTTCATTTCACGAGAACTGGTTTAATTAGGGAACCCAAACTAACATAAATGTAAACTGGATTACAGTGAGGGAACCTAGGGCCTTGCCCTCTATAGTCTTGGGGTAAAAGGGGCTCTAGAGGTGGGCAATCTTATCCAAAGGGCCAGGTGTGGGTGCAGGTCTTTGTTCCAACCAAGCAGTTACACACCTGTGTCTCCTAGTCGAGTTCCTCAGCAAAGACTCTGCTGGTTGATTAGTGAGATCAGGTGTGTAACTGCTTGGTTGGAACAAAACCCTTCACCCACACTGGCCCTTTCTGGACAAGATTGCCCACCCCTGAGCTACACTAATGCATGCTCGGATACCTGTCCAGAGTGTCTTCCTGCTTCCTCCCTAATGCACGCTGGGATACCTGTCCAAAGTGTCCTCCTGCTTCCTCCCTAATGCATGCTGGGATACACTCCAGTGACCCTGAATGGGATCCAGTGGGTAGAGAGAATAATTCATTCATCTTCAGCCGCTTCTCCAGGGTCGGGTCGTGGTGGCAGCAAGCTAAGTAGGGCACTCCAGATGTCCCTCTCCCCAGCAACGCCCTCCAGTTCCTCCTGGGGGATCCCAAGGTGTTCCCAGGCCACATTGGACATGTAGTCCCTCCAGCGAGTTCTGGATCTATCCCGGGGTCTCCTCCCAGTTGGCCGTGTCCGGAAAACCTCAAAAGGAAGGCGCCCAGGAGGCCTCCTTATCAGATGCCTGAACCACCTCAACTGGCTCCTTTCAACGCAAAGGAGTAGCCGCTCTACTCCGAGCTCCCTCTGGATGTCCGAGCTCCTCACCCTATCTCTAAGGCTGAGCCCAGACACCCTACGGAGGAAACTCATTTCAGCCGCTTGTATTCGTGATCTCACCCTTCTGGTCACCCCCCAAATCTCATGACCATAGGTGAGGGTTGGAACGAAGATTGACTGGTAAATTGAGAGCTTTGCCTTCTGGCTCAGCTTCTTCTTCACCACAACGGTCCGGTACAACGTCCACATTACTGCTGACGCTGCACCAATCCGCCTGTCAGTCTCCCAGTCCTTCCTACCCTCGTGAACAAGACCCCGAGATACCTGAACTCCTTCACTTGAGGCAACAACTCATCCCCAACCCGCGGATGAGTTGAATAAATAAATATTAATTAGCGTCAATATTACTACGTAATGTTCTTTGTTTTTAAATATTTCCAAATAACTTCATTTTACAGATTTTTTTTGTGGAAACTTCTTTGACCTTAACGTCTTTGGTAGAAGTTACTTACTGGTATGGAAAGAAAAAACACACACACAAAGAAAGTGTCCTCAGTATAAAATCATTTAATGTTAACACTGGACATCTGTTTTACAAATATATCTTGTGCCATAAATACAGTTGTCATTCCAGTCAGTACGCGGGTAAAATGTGGGACTATATTAGTGGGTGTTGTCGTTTCATTCTCTCTAAGTGTGAAACCTCCACAAACATGAAACGCGCGTGATTGGTTGTCGGGGTGTCGTGGTGTGTTCGTGCACATGAACTTTAACATCCAGGCAGAGAGAAGGAGTTCACAAAGCGACACACTGGAAATGTGTCGGCAGTTAGTCCAGCGAGGATTTGGTGAGACCCAATCTTGAGTTTCTCTCCTTTACGAAAGAAAAATAAGTCACACATCGGTGTCATGCAGGGACCAAACGTGTTTGTGTCACGGCAACAACCAGTCGCTCCATGGAAACAGTATCCATGGTGATAACCGCCTGATATCACAGCGTATTATTCCACCTCCACAAGACATCAAAGCTGGGACAGATGTGCATCTCACACTCTCTTTTAGACACTCGAGCTTCCTGGGAAGTTTTCAGACAAGACAGAAAAGACGACAGCATCCCTCGGGATTAAAGCATTCAAATATTCAATACCACGTGGCTATTTTTTACTCTTATTTTGAGATACTTTATCCTTGATCCCCAAATTCAGCTACTAGGAGCAGAGGGTAGCCGCCGTGAAGCACCCGGGGACCGACTCCAGTTCGTCTTGCCATGCCTGGGTCAGGGGCACAGACAGGAGTACTGACCCTAACATGCATGTCTTTCTGATGGTGGGGGAAACCGGAGCACCCGGAGGAAACCCACCACAGACATGGGGAGAACATGCAAACTCCACACAGAGAACAGCCTGGGATGACCCCAGGGTTGGACAACCCCGGGGTTCGAACCCGGGACTCTCTTGCCGTGAGGCGACAGCACTAACCACTGGGCCACCGCACCACCCACGTTACGTGGGTGCAAATACCACAGCAAATACTGAAGTATACTGTGGTATTCCTGCACAGGGTACTTTTGTTATTTAAACACGTTTATGGATGGTGCTAATGTTGAGCTTCAGCCAGGATTAAACCACAGAAAAGACAAATTCAAATAGTGCGGTCCAGTCCAGACCAGTCACAAACAAGAACTTCCTGGCAGCTCATTGGCTGGACACTGAAATAGTGGTGGGGGTCATTCCAAGCAGAGACAGACAAAAGTCTGTGAGGAGACGACAGACCGCAGAAACCGATGCAGATGACTTTCATACAAGCTTCCTCTACATAAATGGCAGCCGTAAGCGCTATCCTTGAAGGTGCACTGTGTGATATAATACCCTCCAAAAGGAATTCAATCCCAACAAAAACAAAGCTGTCCCCTCCCCAACATTGTTGTATACAAACTCCCTGTCTAAGCAACAGGCAATTAATGAGTGTAACATAATAAAACCACACACGTGCACCAAAGGAAACTGAAAAGCTTGTATTTACAGCCAATAATACTTGTCTTTAACTCTAAACTGACTGACGCACCAGAGACTGGTGCTACAATCCGTGAACTCGTCCGGTGTAGTAACCTCCAGTGCAGTCATGTGGCTCTTAAAGCTGCAGTTTGTCATTTCCACCTAAGTGCTGCCCCCTGCTGTTCAGTGATGTGAATATCAACAACAGATAAACACGAGAGGGGGACTGGGAACCAAACAACAGAACTGGTCAGCTGAGCCGCCTCCTGTGTTTTTAAATGGAGAAATCAGAAACCAGTCATATCCGGTCACATTATAATGATTTACTAGTTATATTTACAAGTCACGTTATATTTACTTGTATTATGATATTTACTGTCATTATACGTCAAGACAGTACAGATACTACACAAGCCATATTGACTGGTATGTGTTTGGACAGCACCTGTTTCCAGACTGTGTGGACATGCAGCAGAAGACGGGAAGGACCAGACGACAGACAACGGGAGGACATGAGGGGATTTTACAAAGTCCCACAGAGCAGGAAGTAGTTCTTTGGTCTTCAGACTGCGGTGGGCGGGGCATGTTAAGCTCTTTCCCGCCCGACAGGAAGGGGATACAGACTTCCACACAGCGGTTTATCCAACCAAACCAAGCAGGAAACCCCCCTTTCCACGGACGTAAACACACTGGCAGCGACATGAACCAACAGAGGACTAAAGTGCAACAAGCTGTTGTCATAAAGCCTTTCCTTTTCTCTCCTGATTTAAACTGTACGCCATACCTCCCTTGTTTCTATGGACAAGCACACCTGAACCAACATATATAGATAGAAAGGGACAAAGTTAGAGAAATGGGGAGAGATCAAATCCAGACTGAAAAGGACTCAGACAGAAGCCGTTTGGTTGACCGGAGAGTGAAGAGACGACTGATGCTCGGTTGGATAAAAACCATCTTGTCTTTCATCACCGCTACAACACACAACTATCACAGTCCAAAGCTAGCAACAGCTAACGGCTAACCCTGTGTAACCGAGCACATTTCCGCCCGCCGCGGGATTCGATCCGGTGTTGTGCTGCACCATGAGGCGACATCGCTAACTGCTCGCCTAAAGTGGCCGACCCCCTGGCCTATCAGCCAGTGAGTCTTTTTTAGCAGGTTACAGTAGTCACCCTCTCCCGGAAGCATGCCCTCACACTTATTTTGAGGACCTGCACACTTCCGGACATTTCCGGATCCCACCGCTGCCACCGAGCGCATTTCCGCCCGCTGCGGGATTCGATCCGGTGTTGTGCTGCACCATGAGGCGACATCGCTAACTGCTCGCCTAAGGTGGCCAACCCCCTGGCCTATCAGCCAGTGAGTCTTTTTTAGCAGGTTACAGTAGTCACCCTCTCCCGGAAGCATGCCCTCACGCTTATTTTGAGGACCTGCACGCTTCTGGACATTTCCGGATCCCACCGCTGCCACCGAGCGCATTTCCGCCCGCTGCAGGATTCGATCTGGGGTTGTGCTGCACCATGAGGCGACATCGCTAACTGCTCGACTAATGGGGCCGACCTCCTGGCCGATCAGCCGACCCACTGGCTGATCGGCCAGGAGGTCGGCCCCAGCCGGAGGTAACACGGGGATTCGAACTGGCGATCCCCGTGTTGGTAGGCAACAGAATAGGCCGCTACGCTACCCAGACGCCACAAAAATGAAGTACTGAGTTTTTGCTACTTAAAGGTTTGCATAAAAAAGTGTGATGGAAACCCAGTTTGTGTGCACGTGGAACACGAGACGTTGACTTGGAACAAAGGTGAGGGATCCAACGTGTTCCTCTAGGAACACGAAACCCTTATTGACTCAAACCAGTTGACTTGGTGTGGATACAAAAGTAAAAATCAAAAATCAAAAAAGGGCGAAGTGACCTAATGTGTCATTTTTATTCAGAATCTAGAATGGGGTCAAATTATTAGCAAACAGCTTTTGAAAAAGTCGTGTGTATTTAGCCTACCATAAACTGTGCAGTGAGCATGGTGGTGCTCAGTCTTAACCACTGGTTTAGTGGGACCGGGTCCACCCCGGCCGAAATGTCCACTGAAGAGCAAAACCTGCAGGAACTGGGGGCTGACTGTCATTAGAACATGCAGACCACTGGTTTCCTGACGTCTAAAAACAGATTTATTAAGAAAAAAAAGCACTAATTAACCAACAGCATCCCATCCATCCTGGTAGTAGACGTTCCAGGTCTTCCAGGATTCACCTGTGTTGCGATGTTAAAGGCTCATTAAGAGAGATATTCTGGAGCACCTCCGTAGCTGAATGGTTACAGCTCAGACCACATGGTTGCAACTACTGCTGATTCGATTCCAGCCAGCAACCTTTGTTGCATGTCATACCCCCCCCCATTTTCTGTCTGCCTCTTCACTGTTGCTATCTAATAAAAGGTAAAAACTGACCAAAAATAATATTAAAAAAAGATATTCTGATCTCAGTCATACTTGATATAAAAAGGCCACAACCTCGTGAATCCGAGGCGTATCATTCGTCTGGAAGCACAGTCGACGGTTGAGTGTAGATTCTATTGCCATTTGTGCACATCGTCTTTTTTGCATATGCAGCCTCTGCATCTTTGTCAGAGCCATCACCTCAGCTCCGGGAACATGACTTCCTTCTTCTTTCATCATGGCACTGAATATGATTAAAATGAAGTGATTTATGTTTGCATAATCAAATCAAGATCTATAGGGTCAAAGGTGTCGTTTGAACCAGTCAGTCTACTGGTACTCTCAAGCTCATTCTTCAGAACTGGATTAGAAAAACAAACTAAAAAACACCCCACACCTTTTAGGCCTTTTGAAGAGTTCTCTGGATAACATGTAGTACTGTTAATAAAGCACCCAGTGGTAGAAAGAAAGTGACCCTGACAGTGCATCTTTATTCAAGACAACCCAGCCCGGTCAAAATGACGTCACCCAATGACCAAACAAAATCCCTTAGTTTCACATGCTAATCCCACTCCTTCTCTCCTCCCTCCCCAACATCCAAAGATCAGGATGCTTTCGGTTTAAATCTTAATGAATGGATGCTGTGTCTGGTTTATGAGAGGCTGTCCTTGTCCGAGTCCAGGGAGGATGGTCTGGAGATCTCAAACATGGACCTGGACCTCTTGGTGGATTTGAGAAGTTGAAGCATCTCAGCAAGCTGAGCCTCCAGCACTGCCATTCGCCCATTCAGAGAAGTAATATCTCCCCTTAGTTCCTGTTTCAGCTCCAGGAGGGAGGCCTGCATGCTCTGCTCCGGTATTGGACAAAAGACCCTTTTGCCTTCGGACTGGGCAGGGCTGCAGTCCTGCGGTGTTCTACCATCACTGACGTTGTCTAATCGCAGGTCACTCTTGGTGATGCCGCTGTCACAGGAGTCAGTTTTCTTGAGGCACATCTCGTTCTGAGACTTGGTTCTGTCTGGGAGTGTGTCCATTGATTCAGCCTTGGACACACTGGTCCACGACTCAGCTTTCACCACCGACTCTTTAAAACGGCCCCAGCCCTTGGCCTTTGGTGGCTCCACTGATTTGCAGCCACTGGCGTTTCCATTCTGGGCAGATGGGGCATGGAGGGTGACTCGGCTGGAGGTCCTGGAGGAAGAGGAGGCTGTGGAATTGGAGGAAGCAGTAGGGGTGAAAGAGGCAATCGGTGTGGCGGGGCTCTCGGTCACCATTACAATGCTGGTGGAAGCCAGCACCTCCTGGATTGGGGGCTTCTCGAGGTGAGCAGAACCTTTCTCCATGTCCCCATCACCCTGAGTGACCCTCTCGGCAGCCAGACGTGCTTCCTTCTGCTGCCGAAAACGCTGGAAGAGGCGTCGGACAGGATGGTCGGGCGGGAGGTTCAGCGGCGCCTCGTTCTTCCTCCTCAGCATCTCTTCCTCCTCCCGTTTGACATCGCTGATCTTTCGGAAGACAATCTGTTACGAGACAAAAATAAGGGAGTGTCTTTTTACCGTTGAAAACGTTTATTTTACCAACCAGTGAATTCTCCGGTGACATTAACCTGCTGGCTTGATTTGATTTAAAACAACATTTCCATGGGAACACATTTCAAAATTAAAAGCAGATAAAAACACTGAGTGGGTTCAAACCCTGACCCGGGTAAGTGAACGTCTCTGAGTGTGGGGACATAAAGGTCTGGGTTTGGGAACGCAGTCCATGGGCAAATCCGTCTGCCAGTGCTGGGATTGCAGGTTTTCCTGACAGAGCCACACCGCTGGCATTGAGCCCTTCATCCAGAAGTGGATCACTGGAGATCCTGAGAGGTGGAAATTGGACCAGGAGCCCGTGAGCTAACAGCAGGAGGTCTGTTCTCCTACAGGTGCTTTTCACTGGAGAACGTCACAGAAAACCAACTGATCACTGCATACCAGAGTGTTGGTTCACAAGGGGAACAGTAGAATTTACTACTAATAGAAGTGATCATTTCTGCCTGATGCCAAGACAGGCTGATGAATCAACGACTGAGTGAATGAATGAAGTCACTGAATATTAATCAAAAATAATATGTCATTCTTTTTAAGGCCTTTTTAAAACAAAGTATGAAAATGGTTTAACTGTCAAACAAAAGCGTTCTTGAAGCAAATTAAGATTAAAATGATTAGTTATTATAAAATAAAGATGCCTTTAAAAGATTAACAGAGGAATAGAAAGTATAAACAACACAGAAGTTAAAAACAACAATATAAAAACAGAATAAGAGACATCACTTACAAAACAAATCTGAGTTGAAGGAAAATATTTTAAAAAGGTTTGACTTGCTTCACTTGCAGTCCTCAGTAAACTGGTTTCTCCTGAACCCAAGGCCTAAATTCATTTTATAACGGGGGGGGTCCCCCTTAAATGCTTCACATAGGGGGGCTTTATACACTTTGGGGGGATACTGCTTGTGAGCTTAACCTACAGGTTTTACCATGTCCTACTCTTGCATCAGATTGCCTTTCCTCACTCTCCTCCAACTGAAGGGCTTTTCTGAACTATATATATATATATATATATATGACAGTTGTCATTGGTTGTCTGTTTCTCTTGTTTTGTAACACCGCTGGTAAAAGGTGCAGCGCTGTAGGTCTTACAAATGGAGCAGCAGCTCATGTCTCCATGTGAAGTACGAGTCATGGATTTATTCTGAGCCAGTTAACTAGAACCTCGTCTTCACACTGCTGCTTCACCCTACTAACATCCCCTTTACCTGTCTGGGGGTCCTGAGGATTAACTGCTCAAATCAAATTTAATCAAATGTCTTTTTTCTTTTATATTTAATGACAGAAAATGAGTAAGCATAAAAAAACACAAAAAACAACAGATGACAAAAATAAAACCAGAAGAATTCAACAAAAGAATGCTCAATAGAGACTCCAACAAATATATGTTGGAAAAGGAGCAAGAGGAAGTTGCTACTTTTATCATTTCCTGCCCCTCTCTAATGCTCAGTTCCTGAACCTAAATAAGAAACTTAGCTTCTCACACATCACAGTATGTCATTCTCAATATCTGTCTCACATGACTCAATGAAGAAATATTAAAAGCAATAAAAATAAAAACAACAAAACAACAAAAACAAACATCAAAAACAATAACAATGATTTCCAAAAAACAACAATAACAGCATCCACTAAAGGTGTCACGGTCATGAGAGGCACAAAACCTTCTCCTCATAAATGTAATGATGATGCTGATGATGATGATGATTATTATTTTTATTGTTATCCTTGTACCTCTTTAAAATATTTTTGTACCTCTTTTTGAATCGATTTAAACTCCTGCTTTCCTTGAGTTCTTCATCTAAACCATCCCACAAGAACACGGGGAGCAGCGACCAGTGGCATGTTTTTCCTTAAAGCGAGACAGTGCAGCACTGGACCTACCCGTCCCTGTCTAGATAGTGCACTGGACCCACCCGTCCCTGTCTAGATAGTGCAGCACTGGACCCACCCGTCCCTGTCTAGACAGTGCACTAGACCTACCCGTCCCTGTCTAGATAGTGCAGCACTGGACCCACCCGTCCCTGTCTAGATAGTGCAGCACTGGACCCACCCGTCCCTGTCTAGATAGTGCAGCACTGGACCCACCCGTCCCTGTCTAGATAGTGCAGCACTGGACCCACCCGTCCCTGTCTAGATAGTGCAGCACTGGACCCACCCGTCCCTGTCTAGATAGTGCAGCACTGGACCCACCCGTCCCTGTCTAGATAGTGCAGCACTGGACCCACCCGTCCCTGTCTAGATAGTGCAGCACTGGACCCACCCGTCCCTGTCTAGATAGTGCAGCACTGGACCCACCCGTCCCTGTCTAGATAGTGCAGCACTGGACCCACCCGTCCCTGTCTAGATAGTGCAGCACTGGACCCACCCGTCCCTGTCTAGATAGTGCAGCACTGGACCCACCCGTCCCTGTCTAGATAGTGCAGCACTGGACCCACCCGTCCCTGTCTAGATAGTGCAGCACTGGACCCACCCGTCCCTGTCTAGATAGTGCAGCACTGGACCCACCCGTCCCTGTCTAGATAGTGCAGCACTGGACCCACCCGTCCCTGTCTAGATAGTGCAGCACTGGACCCACCCGTCCCTGTCTAGATAGTGCAGCACTGGACCCACCCGTCCCTGTCTAGATAGTGCAGCACTGGACCCACCCGTCCCTGTCTAGATAGTGCAGCACTGGACCCACCCGTCCCTGTCTAGATAGTGCAGCACTGGACCCACCCGTCCCTGTCTAGATAGTGCAGCACTGGACCCACCCGTCCCTGTCTAGATAGTGCAGCACTGGACCCACCCGTCCCTGTCTAGATAGTGCAGCACTGGACCCACCCGTCCCTGTCTAGATAGTGCAGCACTGGACCCACCCGTCCCTGTCTAGATAGTGCAGCACTGGACCCACCCGTCCCTGTCTAGATAGTGCAGCACTGGACCCACCCGTCCCTGTCTAGATAGTGCAGCACTGGACCCACCCGTCCCTGTCTAGATAGTGCAGCACTGGACCCACCCGTCCCTGTCTAGACAGTGCAGCACTGGACCCACCCGTCCCTGTCTAGACAGTGCAGCACTGGACCTACCCGTCCCTGTCTAGACAGTGCAGCACTGGACCTACCCGTCCCTGTCTAGACAGTGCAGCACTGGACCTACCCGTGCCTGTCTAGACAGTGCAGCACTGGACCTACCCGTCCCTGTCTAGACAGTGCAGCACTGGACCTACCCGTCCCTGTCTACGAGCAACAGCGGCAGCACAGAAAGCCATGAGTGCGTCGTCATGGGATATAGTCGGGTATCCGAAAGTCCCACCTCATTCAGTGGCCTCTACTCTGCTAGACCAGAAAAAGGCTCGCTTGTCTCCAGCACGTAGGCTGACATATAACAGCATCCTCCATCTCTGCCTAATATATCTGAGGCTAATGTTGAGGTCTGACGTAGCACAATTCTAAACCCAGCCACCCTGCTCCCCACTGCTGCAGAGGGGGAGCCGCGTGGCTGTTTAACCACGGCAGCACAAGTATGCGGCTTGAGAGGAAAGGCCCCTCGTTAACTCTATGTACGGTATGTTGATGGATCTGCTAGGAAAAACCCAGTTACAGGGCAAATTGAAGTTGGGTATGCAGTAGTGGATGATCGTGACATCACTGAAAGAGCATTTTGCTGTGGTCATTTGTCTGCACAGGCAGCTGAACTGATTGCATTAAACCGACTAGCGGAAGGAAAATTGTTGACTGTGTACACTGATAGCAGATACGTATTTGGAGTTGCACATGATTTTGGCACACGTGACTGTCTACGTGTTTGTTTTAGTTCCCTTATTATGTAAAATTGGCACATGGGACATGGCACAATTGACCATGTGTCAAAAGGGGGGATGGTGGACACAGCAAACAAATACTGGTTTCTGAGAGGTTTCACAAATTATTCCTAAAATGTTTGTTCAAAATGGTTAAATTTTTTGGAAAATAACGCCGTAAGAGGGCAAACCACACAAGCCTCAAGCCACCCTCCCCCTGACCTCACCTCAGGATGGATTTCACTGAACTAACGCCATGTGAGGGAAAGAAGTCTTGTCTTGTGATCATTGATGTTTTCTCAAAGGTGCTAGTAAGAGAGGTTGTTCCCAGATGGGGAACACCACGGAAGACCAGCAGTGATAACGGAACTCACTTTGTAAATAGTGCTCTTAAACAACTTTCAACATTTCTGGCCATTAATCTGAGGCAAGACTGTGCCCGTCATCCACAGAGTGGTGGAGCAGTGGAGAGAGAAAACGGGACGATTCAACATAAACTGCTCAGATGTTGTGATGAGACAGGACTCGCGTGGATAAAGGCACTGCCGCAAAGCCGTGAGAGCGAGAGGGAGGGCTGCAACAGGTCTGTCACCTCTTGAAATCCTCACAGACACACCCATGAACACCGGAATAGCCCTTCCCCCACAGAAGCAGGTCCTCAGCTCAGACCTCATGGAGGATGTGATGCTGAACTATTGAATGCAGTTAAACCAAATGCGGAGTGCTATTCACATGCAGGTGAGGTCAGCACTTCCACAGCCAACAGAGGGTCAGCTACATGGCCTGACGCCAGGAGACTGGGGGCTGATGAAGGACCTAAAGAGGAAACATTGGAGGAACCCCCATGAGTGGGGCCCCACCAAGTGCTCTTGACCACACCTACAGCAGTGAAGGTGGAGGGGAGAGTCAGCTGGACACACGCCAGCCACTGCAAGAAGGTGCCACCACTGGAGACGGAGGTCCAGGGTTAGAGACCCGCTCCGCTCACAAGCGAGGAAGAGAAGTAGACGTGGCCAGTTCTCACTGAGGCTTAAAAACCTACCGAGAGCCAACGGTTGCTACGCGACAGGGAAAAGCATTCTTTATATAATGGAGTCTGACAACAATAGGGCCCCATTGAGGTACTTTGTAGTGATGAGGCCCGTACCTGAAAGCAGGCCCTGGCATCCTTTTAGCAGAATGGGCTTTAGTGTCAGGGGAGCGATGTATTGTCTTACAACAGCAACTATTGTGATTGTCGGTCCCGTTTTATGGGTTTTTGATTCCCTGCAAGATAACAATATGGTAACGATGACCCCCGTTACATTCTCATTCAATACCTTTCGCCCCCACCATGGAAAAATAGCCTGATGTAAAGATGACGGGGGATGAATGTCTTTTTGTGCAGGAGAGATACGTGTGATAGAGATAGCTGTTTACTAACCATTGACCCTACAGTTCACCCTGGTCGAAGGTTGGTTGAAGCTGGCGAAGTTAATTGGTCATGGATAAGTGAAAATGACTATCGTGTTAGTACATGAGGAACAGAATATTGTAAAGCGCTGGTCACAGACCGACTTACAGCTGGGGGCTTGAAACAGTCTGCGGTCTGGCGCCAAAAAGATGGAAAACTAACATGCCATATAGATGCAGATGTGCCAGCAGGGCATCAGTCACAGATACACTATATGTACAAAAGTATTGGGACACACCTCTTAATCATTGAATTCAGGTGTTTCATGCAGACCCATTGCCACAGGTGTATAAATCCAGCAGCTAGCCATGCAGTCTGCATTTACAAACACTTGTGAAAGAACGGGTCGTTCTGAAGAGCTCAGTGGATTCAAGCGTGGTACTGTCATAGGATGCCACCTTTGCAATAAGTCAGTTGGTGAAATTTCTTCCCTGCTGGACGTTCCACGGTCAACTGTAAAAGTAATCAGAAGGGAGGCTGTGAAGGCAATGGACATATGTATGCAGCTTACCTGATCGTTGAGCACAGACCAGCTATGCTATGTTTACATTGTCTGAATGGACGCCTGGGGGCTCATGTTTAGCAGGACAAAGGGGGTGTTAAAAGGGCCTCTTCATGTAATATGGTAAGGGCCTGATAACAGAGGGAGGTGTGAAAGCCCTTTGAGTGTCGTGGGAGGCGGTCCTGGAGGGTCCATTGTGGTGGAAACTACCCCCTCTTCATGACAAAGAGACTCTGGGTGACTCTTTGACCAAGGAATGGTAGGGAACAAGGGTGGGGGGGGGGCTACAGTCTTGAACTGACCAATTTGGTCCCATCGTCCCCACAAAGAAGAAATAATCACATTGTCCGTCAGCCTGTCTTTCTCTCCTCTCATGCTAATCCAATCCACCTTGGACTGGAGCAAGTAGCAAGACCTTGACCCTCTTAATCTCAGATTATCATTGTTCCTATTATGATCACTAGTATTATCATTATTACCAAAGCATCTTTCATCCAATGAAATGGCTAAAAAATCTCTATATATGTGTGTACTAGCAAGCCCTATCAAGCTTTGTCCACACTGTCTGTTCAGCTTAGCATCCGACATATTAACGACAAGACACGACTGGCAGCAGCAGCAGATGATTCACTGCCTTGTAACTGGTACTGCATGGAGAAGAGGCAAGAATGCAGTGTTACTGTAGCAGCAGTTTTACCTGAGGGGAGAGAAGGGAAAGAGCAGAATTATGTGTATAAACTATATATATATATATGTTCACTTTGAGAGAGATTGACCTGAGGGGGGGGGGCACAGTTAGGGGGAGCAGGGGGCACAGCTAGGGGGCGCAGTGCCATTTATTTCAAACTTGTATGTGTGTAATACCTGAAAGATATTATTATAATTATTTAAGTTTATAAGAAGCATGGAGAATGAAGAACATTGGCTGCACACGGATTTGTATTCTCAAAGCCCATCAAAATGTTGATCTGGGTTACTAAATTAGCAGCCATCCGATCATATTCCCTTCGGTTCTTGGGCCTCAGTTGGTCAGTGAATAATCTGAATTTGATCTGAGGCAGTTGATGACCAGGCTCGGACGTGTGACTTTATAGTGTGATTATTCCCATCAGAAGAAACCCCACCTTGTCTAAACCATTGGCTAAATTAGTCTCACTTCCACCTCCTTCCTCTTCATGACAAAGAGCGTGTGGGTACATACACTCACCGGCCACTGTATTAGGCACACCCGTCCAACTGCTCGTTAACGCAAATTTCTAATCAGCCAATCACATGGCAGCAACTCAATGCATTTAGGCATGTAGACATGGTCACGACGATCTGCTGCAGTTCAAACCGAGCATCAGAATGGGGAAGAAAGGTGATTTAAGTGACTTTGAACGTGGCATGGTTGTTGGTGCCAGACGGGCTGGTCTGAGTATTTCAGAAACTGCTGATCTACTGGGATTTTCACGCACAACCATCTCTAGGGTTTACAGAGATTTGTCCGAAAAAGAGAAAATATCCAGTGAGCGGCAGTTCTGAGGGCGAAAATGCCTTGTTGATGCCAGAGGTCAGAGGAGAATGGCCAGACTGGTTCGAGCTGACAGAAAGGCAACAGTAACTCAAATAACCACTCATTACAACCGAGGTATGCAGAAGAGCATCTCTGAACGCACAACACGTTGAACCTTGAGGCAGATGGGCTACAGCAGCAGAAGACCACACCGGGTGCCACTCCTGTCAGCTAAGAACAGGAAACTGAGGCTACAATTCGCACAGGCTCACCAAAATTGGACAATAGAAGATTGGAAAAACGTTGCCTGGTCTGATGAGTCTCGATTTCTGCTGCGACATTCGGATGGTAGGGTCAGAATTTGGCGTCAACAACATGAAAGCATGGATCCATCCTGCCTTGTATCAACGGTTCAGGCTGGTGGTGGTGGTGTAATGGTGTGGGGGATATTTTCTTGGCACACTTTGGGCCCCTTAGTACCAATTGAGCATCGTGTCAACGCCACAGCCTACCTGAGTATTGTTGCTGACCATGTCCATCCCTTTATGACCACAGTGTTCCCATCTTCTGATGGCTACTTCCAGCAGGATAACGCGCCATGTCATAAAGCTCCAATCATCTCAGACTGGTTTCTTGAACATGACAATGAGTTCACTGTACTCAAATGGCCTCCACAGTCACCAGATCTCAATCCAGTAGAGCACCTTTGGGATGTGGTGGACCGGGAGATTCGCATCATGGATGTGCAGCCGACAAATCTGCAGCAACTGCGTGATGCTATCATGTCAATATGGACCAAACTCTCTGAGGAATGTTTCCAGTACCTTGTTGAATCTATGCCACGAAGGATTAAGGCAGTTCTGAAGGCAAAAGGGGGTCCAACCCGGTACTAGCAAGGTGTACCTAATAAAGTGGCCAGTGAGTGTACGTATCACTGTGATCAAACCAGCGGGCGCCGTTCTACTGCCCGGTGCAGAGACGCTGGGCTCTCGGGTCAGTGAGGTGAGGACACCACAAGCGTCTGAGCTCGTGTGTCTGTTCGTTGGGGACAGAGTGGAATTACATAACCGCCACAACAACGTACTTCTGCCACTGTTAAAGCCGACATCATTAGCACCGCCATGTGCACTAGTCCTTTTAGGGTCCGGGGGGTTCTGAGTGGGTTCCACTTCACACGACGTAGATTCAGGCTTTATGGTCATTTCAGAAGGTAGGCGAGACTCCGTCTGTGGCCCCGCGGGCTCTCAACAACACGCTCCTCGTGGGATCAGACAGGCGCTCTACGCGTGGTAACCACGGAAACGGCTTATGTTCACTACCGTATCCCGGCCGGTACCACTGTATTTTCTTTATAGGCCATAACATATTAAAATATACTACTACTACTACTACTACTACTACTATAACATATTAAAATATACTACTACTACTACTATGACATATTAAAATATACTACTACTACTACTATGACATATTAAAATATACTACTACTACTACTACTATAACGTATTAAAATATACTACTACTACTATAACATATTAAAATATACTACTACTACTACTATGACATATTAAAATATACTACTACTACTACTACTACTACTACTTTAACATATTAAATGCTATCCTTCATCCATCCAACCATTATCCAAACTGCTTATCCTGCTCTTAGGGATACTGCAGCCTATCCCAGCAGCCATTGGGCGGCAGGCGGAGAGACACCCTGGACAGGCCGCCAGGCCATCACAGGACCGACCCCGCCCCCCCCCCCCCACCACCACCACCACCACCACCACCACCACCACCACACACACACACACACACACTCACTCACACACACCTCGGAACAATGTAGTACGGTGATCCACCTGACCTCCATGTCTTTGGACTGTGGGAGGAAACCGGAGCCCCCGGAGGAAACCCACACAGACACGGGGAGAACATGTAAACTCCACACAGAGGACGACCCGGGATGACCCCCAAGGTCGGACTACCCCGGGACTCGAACCCAGGACCTTCTTGCTGTGAGGCGTCCGCGCTAACTGCCACTCCACCACGGTGCCGCCCAACAGATGTTCCAGAAATATTGAAATAAAGAGTGTAAGTAAAGCAACATAACGAACTCACACGCCAAGGATCACTTTGCGGGGTGACACTGCGCGTCGCAAGTTCGAGACAATTCAACCCTGTCAGCGGGCAGGCGTGTGCGTGAGACGAGCACGAGCGCAACAGTTTCACGGGATTGGGCCTGCCTGTCACTCCGCCTGACAGATTGCCCGCGCCTCCCTGCCCACTCCCCTCTCACTGAAAAGGAAATACTTGGGCTCGTCATCGCTCCCCGTCTGAACAGACCAGTAGCCAGTGTCTCGACGCATGCTCGGTAATCCGGTTAAGAAAACCACGGAAAGTTGGGTCAGTTCATCTGGACACGACGCTTATGGACAGATAAATAAACGTTGTGTCCAGATGAACTGACTCAGCTTCCTGTGGCCATAGGCCAGTCAGTGGTCCATGTTTGCCTGTCTTCAATTCATATTATCAGCACCACGAATTTTGTCTGATTCCCATGACCGACATCACACTTGAAACTTGTTCACACATCTTGGTTGCATTCATGAAGAAGAAGAAGCGGCTCTACTCCGAGCTCCCTCCACATGTCTGAGCTCCTCACCCTATCTCTAAGAGAGCCCTGACACCCTACGGGGGAAACTCATTTCAGCCGCTTGTATCTGTGATCTCACCCTTTCGGTCACTACCCAAAGCTCATGACCATAGGTGAGGGGTGGAACGAAGACTGACTGGTAAATTGAGAGCTTTGCCTTCTGGCTCAGCTCCCTCTTCACCACAACGGTCCGGTACAACGTCCACATTACTGCTGATGCTGCACCAATCCGCCTGTCAGTCTCCCGCTCCTTCCTACCCTCACTCGTGAACAAGACCCCGAGATACTTGAACTCCTTCACTTGAGGCAACAACTCATCCCCAACCCAAAGGGAGCAATCCACCATTTTCCAGTAGAGAATCATGGCCTCCGACTTGGAGGTGCTGACTCTCATCCCGGCCATTTCACACTCAGCTGCAATCGTGGACATCAAACACCCAGGCCCTTGTGAAAAAGGCCCAACAATGCCTGCATTTCCTGAGGAGGCTGAGGAGCGCCCGTCTACCCCCCAAAATTCTCACCAACTTTTACCACTGCACCATAGAGAGCATCCTGACCATCTGCATCTCAGTGTGGTACGGCAACTGCACCTCAGTAGACCAGAAAGCTCTGCAGCGGGTCGTCAAGGCGGCCCAGCACATCACCGGTACCCAGCTCCCAGCCAGAAAAGATATTTATCACAAACGCTGCCTTCGAAGGGGTCTGAGCATCAGCAGAGATCCCACTCACCCCAACCATGGACTGTTCTCCCCCCTGTGCTCTGGGAGGCGCTACAGGAGCCTCAGAGCCCACTACCAGGCTCAGAAACAGCTTCTTTCCACAAGCTGTTGCCCACCTGAACCTGGCCACCCACTGAATGTCTGTAGATATTTTTAAATATTTTGTACTCCAGCTCTCTTTTAACTTATTTTTAGCTTTTGGTCTTCATGTGTGTATATCTTATACTGTGTTTGCTGTGTTTGTCTGTGTCTCTCTTGCACTGTTTGGAGAAGCCACAGCCCTCATTTAATTTTTAACATGTGCCTCCTGCACATTCTTTTTAATGACAATAAATTGAATTGAATTGAATTGAAACCGCCCCAGTGCATGCTGGAGGTCGTGTTCTGATGAAGCCAGCGATGCAATTCTGAGGAGGCCCCTGTCCGTGAGGTCTTCAACTCCCACCTCTGGAAGAAGTTCTCGTGTATCCCGAGGGAGGCTGGGGACATGGAGTCTGGGGGGGCCATGTTCAAAGCCTCTGTTGTAGATGCGGCAGGCAGGAGCTGTGGTCATAAGGTCATCAGTGCCTGTCGAGGCGGCAACCTAAGAACCTGCTGGTGGACACCGGCGTTGAGGGAAGCCGTCAGGCTGAAGAAGGAGGCCTTTGGGGCTCGGTTGGCCCCGGGGTCTCCTGAAGCAGCAGACAGGTACCGGGAGGCCAGAAGGGCTGCAGCTTCGGCGGTCGTGGAAGCAAAAACTTGGGTGTGGGAGGAGTTTGGTGAGGCTATGGAGGAGGACTTTCAGTTGGCCTCAAGGAAGTTCTGGCAAACTATCCGGCGACTCGGGAAGGGGAAGCAGGGCTTGAGTCAGGTTGTATTCAGCTGGGGAGGGGAACTGCTGACCCGGACTGGGGATGTCGTCGGGCGGTGGAAAGAACACTTTGAAGAGCTCCTGAACCCGGCTAACACGTCCTCAGTGGAGGAGGTAGAGTGTGAAGACGCGGGGTAAGCTCCACCCATATCCCTGGCAGATGTCTCTGGGTAGTTAAGAAGCTCCTCGGTGGCAAGGCACCAGGTGTGGATGAGATTCACTCTGAGATGCTGAAGGCTCTGGACACTGTTGGGCTGTCTTGGCTGACACGCCTGTTTAGTGTCGCGTGGAGGTCGGAGACAGTACCTGAGGAGTGGCAGACTGGGGTGGTCGTTTCCATTTTTAAAAAAGGGGACCGGAGGCTGTGCTCCAATTATCGGGACATCACACTGCTCAGCCTCTCTAGGGTGCTGGAAAGGAGGCTCCGACCGATTGTCGAACCTCGGATCCAGGAGGAACAATGCAGATTTCGTCCTGGCCGTGGAACACCGGGCCAACTCTTTACCCTTCTTCCCGAAGTGCTGAGGAAGGCATGGGAGTTTGACCAGCCAGTCTAGTACATATGTTTTGTGGACTTGGGGAAGCCTTACGGCCGTGTACCCTAGGGCACTCTGTGGGGGGTACTGCGGGAGTATGGGGTACCGGGGCAGTTGCTACAAGCCATCCGGTCCTTGTACAACCAAAGTGAGAGCTGTGTCCGCATTCTCGGCACAAAGTCAAACTTTCTCATGTATTGAAGATTTAATTGCATTTCTAACCAGCCTACATTTCGGAGCGAACAACAGAATGGATACAAATTTCAAATGACATTAAGTAAGACAAAAGTGCTGTATGCCCCCATTGCGAACTGGTAGAGCTGTTTAAATTAACACATGTATCTCTTAAACTGATTTATTATCTTAAAAAAATGTACTTGTGGACATTGCATTTTAAACAAGTTTCCTTGTGAAGGTCCATGTTGGTAGATGTCTCTCCATCGCGGTTTTAATGTCGGGATTTGAAAGTCCAACAGAACAGAACAGAACAGAACGGGTCAGATTTGCGGAGTGACGTGACATCAAACGACGGGTACGCTCTGATTGGTTGTTGCATGAACCTTGTTACATCAAGTTGAAACAGTTTCAACTTGATGTAACTAAGTTTCTTGCAACTTACAAGGGCTGATACATGCGATTGACGAAACTCCGTTGTGACGACGTTGCGTGAAAAAGCTTCTTGTGTAACGTTGGTCTACTGCCTCTCTACGCCAGCGAGTGATGCTGCAACAGCAGAGGGAGCTGCGAAGCCTTGTAGAGAGAGGGAGAGAGCGCGCGCAAGTGTGGTGTTCAGGCCGGAAGTCGGTCCGTCTGACGCGCCACTTCTAGCCAGTGCGTCCCGCATACCACGCCGGTGCAAGTGTTGGCTGCTGAACATTATACATCGCTGTAAATGTGTGCGGGACATAATTTACATTGCTATAAATATTACATAGTTTTTTTGCAATTACTGAATCAAACTAGTCAACAACTTTTGATCTTTTAAAGTTAAAACCGTAATTTCAGGGATTCGGTCTCAATTTAGTGCGTTGCGCAATATTGGGGCAGGAGACTTCAGCGCCCCGCGTTCGCTGGCAGATTTATTATAGCGCCTTGTGGTCAAAGATGGGAACTGCAATACGAGCCAATAGAGGCTCATCGGGGCAGAAATGAGTCTGCCCTATTCCCGTACTCCGCAGTCTGTTTTCTTGAGTTAGTCCGCACGTTTAGAATACTGCAGAAATGGCGACCAGCATTGTTGCACCTGCTGTGTCTAACAGTGTAGTTTATTAAAAAATATGAATAAAATTTAAACGCCTACAATTACAAGACAAGTTAGTAATTAAGCAGCTTGGCCCTGATAGACCAGACTAACATTACTCAGCGAACAAAGGACAACGGGAAAACCTACAACAGGACATTTTCACGAACATGGTATGAAACGAAAACACGGCTATGTGGTTGGTCAACACAAAATACAGTCTTCCGTTTCCCGTGCCTGTTGTCCCGGTCATCCATAACAGGGTCAGGACAAGGGACAATTGGGTATTGTAGTTTCATCTCTAACCCCTAGGGGGCATGGGCAGTATACGACAACAACAGGCGTGGTCAGCGACACACTAGCTATAACTCTGATTACTCTGTTGTGGTGCATGTTGGACTGTTTTGTCTTTCCAAAATGTTTTGAAAAAACATTACAACAGATCACAGTTTCTGCAGCATCATATCACAGTGTATTGAACTGTGACATATGCATCGTGGTATTAACCAGGTAGACTTAATCTGCATCGTGGTATTAAGTATATTTAATCTGCATCGTGGTATTAACCAAGTAGACTTAATCTGCATCGTGGTATTAACCAAGTATACTTAATCTGCATCGTGGTATTAACCAAGTATATTTAATCTGCATCGTGGTATTAACCAAGTATAGTTAATCTGCATCGTGGTATTAACCAAGTATATTTAATCTGCATCGTGGTATTAACCAAGTATATTTAATCTGCATCGTGGTATTAACCAAGTAGACTTAATCTGCATCGTGGTATTAACCAAGTATAGTTAATCTGCATCGTGGTATTAATCAAGTATATTTAATCTGCATCGTGGTATTAATCAAGTATATTTAATCTGCATCGTGGTATTAATAAAGTAGACTTAATCTGCATCGTGGTATTAATCAAGTATATTTAATCTGCATCGTGGTATTAACAAAGTAGACGTAATCTGCATCGTGGTATTAATCAAGTATATTTAATCTGCATCGTGGTATTAACAAAGTAGACTTAATCTGCATCGTGGTATTAATCAAGTATATTTAATCTGCATCGTGGTATTAACCAAGTATAGTTAGTCTGCATCGTGGTATTAACCAAGTATATTTAATCTGCATCGTGGTATTAACCAAGTATATTTAATCTGCATCGTGGTATTAACCAAGTAGACTTAATCTGCATCGTGGTATTAACCAAGTATATTCAATCTGCATCGTGGTATTAACCAAGTATAGTTAATCTGCATCGTGGTATTAACCAAGTATATTTAATCTGCATCGTGGCATTAATAAAGTATATTTAATCTGCATCGTGGTATTAACCAAGTATATTTAATCTGCATCGTGGTATTAACCACATCACCAAGTTCTTGCCGATAGTCAGGCCTGTTGAAAACGTAGTTGGGGAGAAGAAGTTGTGGTTGTGGTTTTAGTTGTGGTCGTTTGCATGGTGGAGTGATGAGGTGGAGGGTTTGGAGGTGAGCGTGGCATTTTATCTGATGATGCCGGACGGGAAGGGTCAGTCCTCTCCCAGCACATCATTAATGCACAGCGAGGCAGAACAGGAGCCGCCTGCACCGCGGCCTTCACATTGATTTAGGGAGAGGGAGAGGAGGAGCCAGCAGGCGAGGGAGGCATTTCACCAACTGAGGAGGGAGATGATGAAGGTGGGAAAACAGGAGGAACTGGACTCTGAGCCAGGGAGGAAATCTCTCCCAGAGAATCTGTCATTTTCTGGAAAATTCCAAATAATGTTTTCTAGACCTTTCCTGCAGCATCTCACCATCGACACACAACTCTATTTCCAGCCCCCCCCCCACACACACACACACATACAGCCTTCGCAGCTCTGGACACGTTAGAGTCAGTAGTTTGTCTCAGTGAGTTTGGACTTTGGGAGGCGTCGCTGTCAAACGTGTGAATGTGTGCAACATCTCACTGATCCCTGGTAGAATACTTATGTTGTATTGGTAACACAACCTATTGTATTCATAAAACACTGGTCATTTGAATACTGCGTTTGATCATTTGCACAGTATATTTGCATTACTTCAAGTTGCTTCCAGCTAATGTTAAACGTAGAGGTAGAAAATACTGAGTCGGTTTGGTGTCTTGTCCGTGAAAACACAAGTGACTGGTTTTTAACCCAGACAGGGACGGACGTGTTCACCCACACTTTCTACGTCCTCTAATCACAGCTCAACTCCACTACACATGTCCCAGTTTAGGTTCTGTGGTGTCACGCTGGCAATGGCCCTCAGGATCAGGGACAACTTATTTGTCATTTCATATTGTGTTCTACGTACACCAAAAGAAACTAAATGCCACTTCTCCCAGCCCACAGCAGTGCAACACAAAAACACATATCCACAAACACCACCAAAAACATACAAAACCAGAGAGAACAAAGCAACAAAAAAACAAAAAAAAAAAACAGCCAACAACAGTCCACCCAGTGCAACACGGTCCAAAAACTACTGCCCAGAGAACCAACGCCAGCCAGGATGGCTGCCGGAACCGCCGGTCTGCATGGGCTAGCAGTTAGCTTAGCCTGCCCTGCTTCCGCGTCCTGTGAGACCGCCCTTGGGGTTTCCTCCTCAGGCACAGCTCCAGGCGGGGCCGTGGTCCCTGGGTCCATCGGATGCAGCAGACCAGGCTCCAACGCCAGCTCTCCAGCCAGACACCTTCGACACACCTCCCCGCACTCCACATGACGACACAAACGCACTGCACAGGCGACGCTGGGCGAGGCCGCCACCAGACCGCCTGGTGTTTCCTCTCGGGCAGGGCCGTGGGCTAGCAGTTAGCTTACATAGTCCCAGAAGAAAAACCAAAACTTTTTTTAGTTTGATTTGATTTTGTAGTTTGATTTGATTGATTCAGACGGGCCAGACCCACAAAGGTTAAACATCTGTTTTTGCGGCAGGCTGGGCCATCCCATAACAGCTGTGGTTGTCTAGAAGATTAAGTTTCATTTAAGTTTGCACATACCAGGAATTAGTCTTGGTTGGATGTTCAGTGAAGACACAAGAACATTATTGATTATTAAGCATCTGTATGTACAACATTATGCAAATATCTTAATATCTCATTTTCAACTAAGTGTGGAACAAGAGGATGAAACAAGACTGAAGCATCACAAACACGTCAGTCAGAGCTGTCCGTTCATTGTGGTTGCTTTCCAATAAACAGAAATGTTGTCAAATTCATCAGCACGCGACCTTTGACCTCTACAGGAAGCTGACTTGTTTCCCGTAATGCAAAGGTCAAAGATAACATCTGTGTTCAGATTTTCAAAATTGGCGCTATGAAGTTTAGCTGATTTTGACAAAACATGACTTGATGAGTTCTGAGCGTCAAGTTCTGAACCATAACGAGCTCCGAGCCTTAGCAAGCTCTGGGCTGTCAGCCTCCCTAAATACAGCTGTCTGGTTGTCAGTGTGTTTGTTTTATTTCTGTTGTTGTGCTGAAACTGTAGCAGTTTATCGACTAATGCATGGCCCGTTAACAACGGGCTGCTTGGCCTCCGCCATTGCTGCTTGCAGCCTTTCTCGAGAACCACTCAGCCGCACAACTTGACACCCGAAGGACTACGGGTGTAATCCCCCCTCCAACCACAGAGTGGGTTGCAATGGAAGACTGGCGCTGTTCGTGTTTCCGCTCGTTGACTCCGCAGGAAGTGAAGCAGAAGCAGAAGCAGGAGCAGAAGCAGAAGCAGCGATTCAAAGTTTTATGAGCTTTGCTGAAACTGCGCTGCTTGCAGCTTTCCGGAGAACCGCTCCTCCAAACTTCCCACTCAACACTGCTCTTCCGTGGGTCCTCAGCAGGACACCTGCCAAGTGTGAAGTCGATCGGATGATTGTCGAGAAACTTGAAGGACAGACAACAGAGATTCCTTCTGTTGTACCTAGCTATAGACGGACTCCGCCTCTCTACTGCCCTCCCTGCCCGGTCACACCTGCGTTAGCGGCACAACTGACCTTTCGCAAAGCACCGCCGGTTCTTATCCAGTCCTACCCAGAGCCCCAAAGTAGGACTACAGCCCTAAGGTAGGACCAGAGCCCTAAGGTAGGACCAGAGCCCTAGTGGTCCTACCCAGAGCCCTAAGGTAGGACTAGAGCCCTAAGGTAGGACCAGAGTCCTAAGGTAGGACCAGAGCCCTAGTGGTCCTACCCAGAGCCCTAGTGGTCCTACCCAGAGCCCTAAGGTAGGACCAGAGCCCTAAGGTAGGACCAGAGCCCTAGTGGTCCTACCGCGTTTAGCAACGCTTCCGGTGTGAGGGAAGTCCGCCAAGCCTCAACAGACAACAACCTGCCGGAACAGTGGGCCTATGGACCTGCAAGTCGAATATCTGGTATCCGAAGAGTTTGGAAGGGGTGTAGTTTTCTTTTCCTTCATGAAACCCAACATGGGTGGAATAATGGTGGGAATAATGGGATTAAGCAGTGTGGCAGACCCCATAGCCAGCTTAATCCATCCAAAATAAACAAAAATACCGTCGTCTGCTCCAAGGTAAGCTTGCTACTAGCTATTATCGATAGCTAATATAGCCAACATATTATTACTGTTACTTTTACCCTCGCAACGATTACGTTCAAGTTCAACTTTAGTGTCATATTTATCTAGAATACAATGAAGTTCTTGTGCTCTGGGCCTCTGCCTTAACAAAAGGCACACAGGGACAAAACACAAGGACACGCCATCCCACAAAACGAAACCAAAACGTAATGTAAGTACACAATGAATTCATACATTATATACACAATATAGAAAATTGCACAATAACACAACAATGTTATTATTCATGTATATGTGGGTGTGTCAGCTGTTCAGCCACCCGACTGCCTGTGGAAAGGAACCATACATACTGAGACGGGTGGTGTGAGAGTTGATGCTCCAGTAGCATTTTTTAGAAGGAAGGAGCAAGAACAGAACATGGGCGGGGTGGCTGGTGTCCTTAATGATGTTTTGGGCTTTGCTTTTGCAGCGAGTGATGTAAATATTATGAAGTTGTGGTACTTTCATGCCAATGATTTTTGCAGCTGTTGCAGCAGTCATTTGAAACAGTGTGCAGTCCCTCAGCAGTCAGGTTGCCAAATCACATTGTGACAGCCTGTCAAGACACTCTCGATGGTACTGTGATAAAAGTTCATAAGAGTTTTGATACGCATACCAAAACTCTTGGGACGCCTCAGAAAATACAGTCTCTGCTGTGCCTTCTTGAGGATGCAGTTGGTGTTGAGAGACCACGTGAGACCAAATTTCCCCTCGGAGATGAATAAAGTATTCTGATTCTGATGTGAGGGTGTCTGTGATGTGTAAACTGAGAAATCTAAAACTGTCCACAATTTCAACAGATGATCCATTGATAGAAATAGGAATGTGATTTCCTCTGATCGTTCTAAAGTCAACAATGACGGTTTCTATTGTCTTATAGACATTTAGAGAGAAGTTATCATGGCACCATATGGTTAAATCTTCCAATTTCCTCCTATAGGCCCTCTCATCACTGTCACTTATTAGTCCAATCACTGTGGTATCATTTGCAAATTTAAAGATGCTGTTGTTGTTGTCATATTTGGCAATACAGTCGTGTGTTCACAGACTGTACAATAGGGGACCTAGACAGCAGCCCTGAGGTGCGCCGCTTCTAAGAACTAATGTGGATGAGTATGTTTTACCTAGTCTCACAGTCTGGGGCCTGCCTGTCAGGAAATCAAATAGTCAATTACAGATAAAAGTTGCCCAGACCAAGACCTCTGAAATCCAACACCAGTTTGGATGGCACAATTGTATTAAAAGCAGAACTTTAATCAATATACACAATCTGACGTAAGTATTTTTCTTTTCGAGGTGTACTAGAGCAGTATGCAGAACAAGTGAGATAGTGTAGTCCACAGATCTATTGGAGCAGTAGGCAAACTGTAATGGTTCAAAGGTAGCAGGAATGTTATATTGTATACATTATATAACCAATCTTTCCAGGCACTTCATAACAACAGAGGTCAATAATCATTAATGCAAGAAACAGGGGGGTTTTGTGTACGGGCACAATGGTGGTTTTTTAAAAACACAGTGGAACCACACATTGACAGGGACAGGTCAAAAATGTCAATAAAAACCTGAGATAGCTGAGTGCAACATGCCTTGAGGACATGGGAAGGGATGCCGTCTGGGCCAGCAGCTTAATGAGCCTTAATCCTTTTACTCACATCGGCCTCTGTCACTTGTAGATCGACTTCATCGGGTGGGGACTGTTCTGCTGTCACTGAGTCCCAGCTGTGAGCTTCAAAGCAGGCACAAACGTTGTTAAGCTCATCCAGGAGAGAGGCAGAGATGTTGATAGGACTTGTCCCTTTATTGTCTTTTAATGGCTTCGATGGCTCTCCTTAAGTCATACCTGGATTTTTTTTGTAGCATTCTTTGTCCCCCGATTTGAAAGTAGTGGTACGCTCCCTCAACCTTAGGTGAATGCCGCTGTTAATCCAGGGCTTCTGGTTGGGATAGGAGCAAATAGACCGTACTGTTATACAGTTATCCACACAGAAACTAAAATAGCTAGTGACCAATTCAGAATACTCATCCAAACTCGAGGCTGAATCCTTAAAGATTTACCATTTCTGTTGATTCAAAACATCCCTTAAGTTTGGATTCGTGTTCTGTAGTCCAGCACTGTACTGCTCTCACTGTGGGCTTCACGCACTTCACTTTCTGCTCGTAGGCAGGAAGCAAGAGCACTGACATGTGGTCAGACTTCCCAAAGTGAAGTTGTGGGATAGACCTGTAAGTTGCCTTGACTGTGGAGTAACAGTGGTTGAGAGTCTTATTGCCTCTGGTTGGACAGGGGACATGTTGGTAAAATTTTGGTAGCACAGATTTCAGGTTACAGTGCCTGGTAATGGCTCCATACAGTTCATCCAGCGCTGCTCCAGCGGTAGCTTCTGGCGGTATGTAGACAGCAGTTAAGACGCAAGGGAATTCCCTTGGGAGATAGAATGGTCTGCACCTTATTGTTAGTTGTTCCAACACTGGCGAACAAGACTGAAAGACTATTTCCACATCAGTGCTCCATGAATTGTTAAAAAAGAAGCATACACCACCTCTACCTTGCCAGTAGTCATCATGGAACAGTCCATGCGGTGCACAGAAAAACCCTCCGGTTGTCTGGCCCTATCAGGTTTGTTAGGGCCCAGCCAAGTCTCTGTAAAGCAGAACACACAACAGTCCTTTATGTCCCTTTGAGAGCTTATTTAGCAATGAAGTTTGTCTAGCGTGTTGCCAAGGGACTGGATGTTAGACAGCAGTATGCTTGGAATCAGGGGCCAGGTAGGATGCCGTCGTAGCCTCACTAGGGTGCCGCCTGTTTACCTCACCTCCGGCAGTGCTGTCTGCAGCCATTATTCCATGGTGGTCCCTGTTTGTTGTAGTAATCTCTCTCGGCAAGTCTCACGGCTTCCAGCTGTTGAGAACGTCTAATCTTATGTCTTGTAAAGTCTGGCGATCATAGGTAATTGTGCAACAAAAGCAAGATATAACACAAAAACAAACAACAAAGCTAGTAGTTCGTAGCAAGTCACCATAGTATTGCGCCATCTTTGATCTCATCACATGATCATTGACTATTACCATTATCAATAAATCAACATATTCCTGACTAACAAAATGCCATTATTAAAGTACCTGATGAACGTAACCAGCTTAGTCTGTGGCCAGAGATACCTAATTTAGCGACAGCTAGCCCACTAACATAACTTCGTTATCCTAGTCATAGACTAGCCAAGTTCCAACTCTCATTTCAGAACATAAAGACCCGCGGGGAAGGTCTGCTGGGCCATCGAACAGTTTCTGGCCAGTCTGCCCTCCCCATGTCCGACTTATTTTAAACCTTTCTCCCCCTCCTTGAGCTCCTGGCGGGGACCAGCCGTTTGGCAAAGTCAACACGCCTGCAGAGCCCTCTCATGGGCCTTATTTCATTGAAAATCCCAGTCCCGGTCTGGAAGTCATGTCCCTGACCACCCGGGACCCCCAAAAGCCCATACAGAGCCCCCAGAATAGCCTGGATAAAAGAACCCAGGCCAAAGTCAACACTATAATATGATGATGTTGACAATGGATTATGAAAAAGATATCAATAATAGCTGAAATATTTTACTTACCCTGCAGTGCAAGAATATAATTGGTCCACAATGTTATTTTGGGCATGTTTCAGAATTACCTGATGGGGTTTCTCATTTTTTGATCGCGACCGGTAAACTTTACCCTCAATTACAGCCATGCCTGGAGTCCACGCAAGTCAGTGTTAATCACATTCTGAATGTATTCTTCCACCACATACTGTAACCCCTTCAGACTCGCACAGGGTGATAATAAGTATGAATTATTCCAAAATAAATCACTTATTTTCTGTGGGAATGTGCTGATGTCTTCCTTAGTGTTTTGGTGTTTTCCGGCTACCTCCTGGATGGCTCTGAAAAGCTTGGTGGGCATAGCAACGGTAACTAAGAAGGTCAGGACTTTGCAAAAGATCAGTTAGCTCTGTGTTTATCTAAGCAGCTCCTGAGGACACATGTGAAACAAAGGTGCTTACCCGAAGGTTTTTCTGCTTTTAACGCCCAGAGGATGAGAGGTCAGGCTGAATCATCACTTGTCTGTTTCACCTTCAGAGAGGGCAGACAGAAACGCTGCCGTGTTCATCCGCTCCAAAAAAAAACAAAAAAAAAACAACTCGCAAAAACCAGTTCAGCACCTGTGCTTGAAGTGAGGGTGGAGGGGGGAGTTGTTCAACTGCAGCTCTCCAGGAGTCTGCTTAACTGATTAGGTAATTGTATTGATACGTTTTAAACTTGTCTAATGCTGTAACACATCACACTTATTAACAGCAAATGAGTCTGAACGCAGACTGTTATTCTTGTCCTGTGGTCCAGATTAATAGGGTCTGAGTCCCTCAGACTTTGGACGCTTTTATCAAATTCTGCGCCCTTTTAAAATGATTTTCACTGACATTTAGACACTGTCATGGATACCTTTCTGTCCACCTCTAATGACTTGTCTCCTGATTGATTCCTTGCATTTCATCTTTTATCCTCTCTTCGACTCTTTTTTTGGGTGGGGGGCAGGGATTTTTCCCCCTTTTTCTCCCCAATTGTATCTGGCCAATTACCACACTCTTCTGAGCCATCCCAGTCGCTGCTCCACCCCCTCTGCCGATCCGGGGAGGGCTGCAGACTACCAGATGCTTCCTCTGATATATGTGGAGTCGCCAGCCACTTCTTTTCACCTGACAGTGAGGAGTTTCACCAGGGGGACGCAGCGCGTGGGAGGATCACGCTATCCCCCCCAGTCCCCCCCCCCCGAAGAGGTGCCCCGATCGACCAGAGGAGTCGCTAGTGCAGCGACCAGGACACATACCCACATCCGTCTTGCCACCCGCAGACACGGCCAATTGTGTTTGTCGGGACGCCCAACCAAGCCGGAGACAACACGGGGATTTGAATCGCCGAGCCCCGTGTTGGTAGGCTATGGAATAGACCGCTAAGCCACCCGCATGCCCTCTTCTACTGTTTTTTAACCAATGTGAGAATCATACATGAAATATAATCTCATCATGGTTATGATCCTTCTTACATGTGCAGAAATACTTCATGAAAGTCTCTGGACAGACAGCTATGTGACATGTCTCTCATGTGACGTGTCAAATGAAGCAGCACTTCTTTAGCAATATGTCCAAAACACCATGACCTCCACACAGAAAGTCTGCGTTTGTGCAAGACTGGGGTGCATGCTCTCCCTGTCACTTACTGTCAGTGTTCCCCGCCACTTCCTGTCAACCTTTATTTGGTCACTCACCCTCTTCCTGAGGTTGTAGGTGAGCAGCAGATTGCGGGCAAAGTGGTTGGAGAAGGCGGTATAGAACTCCAGAACTTTCTGTAGAGCATCGCGTTTGATTACGTGGAGGTCGCAATAGGTCAGTGCGCGCACGTTGGCGCATGCCGGCGCCAGTGTTGACTCCTTCCAGAAGACGTCTCCAAACACGTCACCTTTACCTGTCAGGAGAGACAGGAAGCGATGGATTTAATGTCTTGTATGGAAAAGAGTCCTAGTTGACTCTGTTTTTCGGTCATTTATTTGTCCTCACAGAGATTCCCAGGGAGTTGAATCAGTTCATCTGGACACGTTTATTGAGAGAAATGTTTCATCGCTCATCTAAGTGACCTCTTCAGTCTCAGCTGACTGCAGGTATCCTCTGTGAATAGTACACATGGTCATTGTAACTCTAGTTAATGGTCATGGCAATTTGCATATGAAATCGATCATTGTTTTCGGTCGTTATGCCACTGTATTGTTTATAAGGGTGGGGATACCTGCAGTCAGCTGAGACTGAAGAGGTCACTAAGGGCCCAGACACACCAAACCGACCAGCGCCGACAAAGACCAACTGTTGTGTCGCCTCACATCGTCTGCTGTCTGGGCCAAAAAGTAGCACTTGGACACACCGCAAAGACTACAGCCAACGGCCAGCTAGCATGTATGTTCTGCACTGATTCGCTAAGCTGAACAGCCAGTCAGAGATCTCTCTCACCGACGGGCTCCACCGATTCGAGAATCGACTGAAAAGCTGCCAACAGGGGTCCAACTAGTGCCGACGGTGCCTGGGACACACCGCAAAAACTAGGGTCACAGACGCTCACCGACGGCCCGACACTGGCCGACGACCGTCAGCCTGGTGTGTCAGGGCCCTTAGATGATGAAACGTTTCTGTCAATAAACGTTGTGTCCAGATGAACTGATTGACCTTTCAGTGATCTTCTTACCTGGATAATTGAGCATGCATCAAGACATGACAGAGAGATTGTTTATTCACTAATGGAGGCACAACATGCAAGAACAGACCATGGCCTCCTCGGCCTCTGGGCAACTGCAGCCCAAGTACCCCTACACACAAGCACATCCACCTCCATGTCGGTTGCACATTTTCACTATTGTTACCGTTGTTATTGGAGGTGACAGTACAATTCACAGCTCTGTTACCGTGATGCAGTAAGCCTCGGCTGCATGTCAGGAGCACTGCAGTAAGTGTGCTGAGTGCTAGGTGTAAGGAACATGAGGCCTTTTTTGCCTCATCTTGATTCTTAACTCATTTTATATTCTAAAAACTGAGCAAGTTGTGCATTTAGCAGCCGTGTGATTAATGTTTGAGCAAAGAACAGTTAGCCAAAAAATGGGGGCCCAATCAAAGGAAACAACTATCTGATTGCAAGAGGTTAAAGGTCATGTTTGTGTCACAGTTCAGAGACTCAAATATCAGATATTTCTCTGACTTTCCAACATCATTTGTCTGACTTAGTTTTCTGTTCACGTGCTATTTTGCAGTCAGAAACTCACCATCCAGGATACTCAACACTACTTGAGTGCAGGATGAAAACCTCATCAGCCATTCATATGAGCTACAAGAAGGGACAGTAAGCTTGGTTCTTAGTCATTGTGAGCGGATGGATGGATGGATGAATGGGTGGATGGATGGATGAATGAATGAATGAATGATGAATTTGGAACATGTGAACAAGCAGCATATAACATACAGATAATCCATGGCCAATAATGTGAAGAACAAATGCACACATCAAACTCAGTGAACACATCTCCGTGTGCATCAGATTGTTTGTTGCATGTTGGAAAAGCAGTAGCAGGAAGTACACACTTGCTTCTTATACCCCTTCTCACCTACTCTTAAGTTAATTCAGCTACTGTACATTACACACTCAGTTCTCACTGCACTGTGTAGTTCACATTCAATGTTGTGCTGCACAATACAAACTCACCTACTGTGAAGAATATGAGAGAAAAACAACAAAAACACAGGAGAGAAAGAAAAGAAAAAGAAGAACACGTCCTAATGTCATGCAGCAAGAAGAAACAGATCTCAGTGCTACGTACAACCCAGAGATCCACTCAGTGTCATTGCAAGAATGACAACAATATAATAAGAAATGTTTGGAGATAAGTAAAACTTAGACAGTGAACACAACTCTTCATCGTCCCTATATCTCTTGATAACCGGTCCTTTGTACTTCTTCTTGGACTGTGTAGTGTTTGTACTGTGTTTGAGTTCCATGCTCACACTGTTCCACAGTTTTAGCCCACAGATGGAGATGCCCATGCTCTTCACAGTTGTACCAACACATCATCTCTTGAAGTTTAATTTCCCTCTCAAATGATATTCCCCTTCTCTATCTGAGAATATTGTTGTATAGTACTGGGTAGTAGATTAACATCCACAGGGTTAGTGGTTGTGTCAGGAAGGGCATCCGATGTAAAATTCTGCCAAATCATTATGTGGATTGACAAGACCGCCATCGGTGCTGTGCCCTCACAGGGTACTGATGGAAACTATCAAAGCCGATGTGGCGACCCCTGGGAAACAGGGAACTAGCTGAAAGAAGTAAAAGAAGACTCGGTAGTAGGTTGTTTCTTGCTTTGAACATTATTTGTGCTGTGTTAAATTCTACTAAATCCCTGAACCTCAAGGCACTTGACTTTAAAAATAGCTTGTTGGTGTGTTCATGATGTCCTACATTATTAACTGTCCTTATGGCTCTTTTGTGTAGTATACATAATGGTTGTAGGGTGGTGTTGTAGGTGTTACCCCATACCTCCCCACAGCAGATCAGATATGGTAAAATAAATGAACAATACAGAGTGTACAGTGATGTATGATCCAGAATGTGTCTTGCTTTCCTCATGATGCAATGCTCCTTGCAGCTTTGCTCACACATATGTTATGTGAGGTTTCCAGCAGATTCTGTGGTCTAGCATCACACCTAGACATTTATTTTCATACACTCTTTCTAGTTGGAAATTGTCAATCGCTACTTTTACTTTGGTGTTTATTTCATAATTTCCAAACAACATAAAATTTGTTTTGTCCAGATTTAAAGATAATTTGTTTTTATCAAACCACCGTTTTAATTTTTCCATTTCTATTGTGGTCACCTCCAAAAGCTGCTGTACATTCTCACCAGAACAAAATATATTCGTGTCATCTGCAAATAAAACAAATTTCAACATTGTTGATATCGTGCATATATCATATGTGTACAGAATAAACAATTTTGAACCTAAAACCGACCCCTGGGGTACACCACAAGTAATATCCATGCATGACGATTTATGTTCACCTAAACTGCTGCCTGTTACTTAAACAGCTTCTTAGCCAATTCGGTACCACCCCTCTAACACCACCCCTTTCCAATTTGTCTATTAATCTGTCAATCTATCGATCAATAGCGTCAAAAACTTTTTTTTTAGATCTATAAACATCCCCACAGCAAACTTTTTTTGTTATATGCAATTAGTTATTTCTCCAATTAATTCAGTGAGCACCAGAGATGTGGATCTGTTAGTCGAAACCCTTACTGGCTATCAGTCAACAGATTGTGCTTCTCAATGAATGTGTCTAGTCTAACAGCAACTAGTTTTCTAGTATTTTGGTGAATTGTGACAGTAATTAAATTGGTCTGTAGTGTGTAAATTGGTGTCTATCTCTGGTTTTATATAGGGGTATAACTTTTTATATTTTCATTTTGCTTGGAACTTTACCAGATTGAAAGGACATGTTATACGTAGATGTGACTTAGTTGTGTAGCAATACATTCGATTACTTTCTTAACTATTGTCATATCAGTATCATTCCAGTCAGAAGATGTTTTGTTCTCGTATTTGTTTACAATGTCCACGATTTCCGTCTCTTCTACCGCTCTAGGAAAAATGGAACTTGGATTTCTGTCCCCATAATGATAATCACTATCAGTCCCCTCTGTGATGGTTTGTGTGTCGTTGATTTTTCCTGCCAGTTTTGGGCCACGTTTACAAAGACTCTGTTGAAGCCACTGACCACATCTTCCATGTTATTTATAGTTTTATCATTATCTGTAAAGTACTGAGGGCAGCTTGGGCTTCTGGACCCGTTTCTGATAACACTATTCAACACATTCCATATACCTCTGGTGTTGTTTTTATTGGTCGCTAACTCTTTATTGTAGTATTCCTTCTTGCATATCCTCATAAAGTTAGTTAGCTTTTTTTTAAATGTTTTGTATTTTATTTCTGCTTGGATGGTTCTGTGCTTTATGAATTCTTTATAGAGCTTTTTTTGTGACAAGCATTACGTAGTCCCTTTGTGATCCATCGTCCATCTTTATATTTATATTTATGTTTACTGTTGAATTGTTTTATTGGGCAATTTTTGTCATATAAGGAGTGAAACATGTTTCGGAATGAATCATAAGCAGTGTCCTTTTCTTTGTGTACTATATTCCAGTTATGAGTTAGTAATTCATGTTTGAAAGCGTTCATGGATTCCTGTGTTCTTACTCTTATATATTTAATGTTGCTGGAACTTTGTTCTCCCTAAAATTGCAGTCATAGACAGTAAAAACTGGTAGATGGTCACTGATGTCATGTATTATAAGCTGCTCTCAGCGTGGCCTTCTAGAATGTGTGTGAATATACTGTGTGTTAAGGTGGCACAGTGTGGCGTGGTTCTGCTAGGTCTAGTGGTTTTAGCATATAAACCCAAACTACACATTGCATTGATGAACTCTTCTGTCTTATTGTGTTTATGTGGATTTAACAGGTCTATACTGAAACCCCCACATATATGAACATATTCTTTTGTGTTGCTTTTGAATACGTTTCTTCAGTCCAGTCCTTCAATATTTCAATGTTTGATCCTGGTGATCTGTATACACAACTTGTGATTACATTCTTCTTCTTTTCCATACAGATTTCAGTTGTGGTACATTCCAGCACATCAACAGCAGCCGCTGCTGACATAACTTCTACCACCTTGTAACTGAGGCTGTTGCTCACATATAAAGCACCCCCCCCACCCTCCATTTTTGTTCCTCCTGTTCTTATACGACAATTCATATCCAGCTAACTCAAAGTCAACACTTTGTCAGGGTAATCCATGTTTCAGATACAGATATTGTGTTGAATGGGTTCTTGACGTGACTTAGATATTGTCTGATGGATGTTTTGGAAGTTGGCATGTAGGCTTCTGCTGGTAATGTGGATAACTGAAACGTCATGGTCGGAGTTGGCCGTCATGTTAAACTGATCATCAGTGTAGTATAGACAGTTGTTGTTGAAGAAATTCTTTTCTGGGTGGATATCGTTTTCCGTATCCTGTGATTTTTGTTGGGAATATCTGAGCGTCTTTACTTCCTTGTTGTCATGTTGTCTAGTCCTTGCTGTTAGCTGATCATCAGCGTCTCCAGCCGGAGATAAAGACTACTGTCTAGTCTGGTCTGGTCTAGTCGTGGTTGTGTAGCATGTTTTACTTTACGTGTTTTGGTGAAATCTACTTTTATAACCTCTTTAACAGAGTTATTAACATTTACAGAGTGTAGTCTTGATGGTGTTTTACATTTCTTAATGTGACTGACACAAACCCCACGGCAGTTTACACAACACCATAAAACACATTTCAGAAATACTGACATCTGAACGTCCCACGCCTCCACGGCTTCCTCTCTCTTTCTTTTCTGAAGGACAGAAGCGTTTCCTCTCTTTCAGCCCGCAGGGGACGACTGCACACGTCAGCAAGAGACAACCAACAAATCAGACAAAAAAACCTGTTCATGCATAAAAACAATAATTTGCTTAATGAGGGCCCTTGAGCTAAATTCCTGTATATGCAAGCGGTTGAAAATAGCAACACCTTTTGTCTGTGTTTTTTTGTTTTCTTTTCTTGCTGAGGGAAGCAGAACATCATCTTTCCCTCTGAGAAACTCCGGTTTCATTTTGTCTGACACACTCAGGACTCGACACTGCAGGTTTTGTGTTGGCGTGAACGGCGTGGGGGGGGGGGTATCATGCTACACTATATGGAGCTGTTACCTGACTTTACACAAACATATTTCTGATATCTGCTGTGACAGTGACACAACATCCTGACTGGCTTACTTTAGTACACTAGGTGTGCACACTGGTGTTTTCCTTGGTTTGCTCTGATCTAAAAGGTTTCCAAATAAAACGTCCAACATTTCAACTTTGCGGCACCTTCTCCTAAAAAGGTTTGTTTCTTTTTTTTATCTTTTATAAAAAGATATTTTTATATTTATTTAAAAAATATTTATATATTTTTACAAAAATATATAAATGTATTTATAGAAATATAGAAATATTCCACTTCCGGTGTGGGAAGATGGCGGCGCGAACTTACATTTGCGGCGGCCTCACCCAGCAATGTCAACGCAGTGTCTTTGTCCACGTCTGCATCTAAGTGTGTCTTCGTTTGGTGGCTGCGAGAGCTGGTGCTGGATCAGCTGGGAGAGCTTGGTCTGCTGCGTCCTGTGGGCCCAGGGACCACGGCCCTGCCTGGAGCTGCACCCGAGGAGGAAACACCGAGGGCGGTCTGGCAGGACGTGGAAGCGGGGCAGGCTAAGCTAACCGCTAGCCCATGCAGAGCGGCGGTTCTGACAGTCGTCCTGGCTGGTGTTCGCTCTCTGGACAGTGACTTTTTATTTGTGGATATGTTGGATATATGTGGTTTTGTAGTTTGTTTGTTTTTTTGGTAGTTTGGATATGTGTGTTGCTGTAATTTGGATGTGTGTTTGTGTGTTTGTGTTGTGCTGCTGTGGGCTGGGGGAAACAACATTTCGTTTCATTTCATGTACACAAGTGCATGAAATGAAAGGACAGTGTTCCTGATTTTGCAGAACAGTTCCTCAAGACTTTTCACTATCTTGGATGTGGTGTTAAATATGTTACATACACCTCATACACAACATTTCATGACACTACAAACTTGACTTCTTCTAAGATTTTAAAATAAATACATTTACTGCGGCGGCACGGTGGCGCAGTGGTTAGCATGGTCACCTCACAGCAAGAAGGTCCTGGGTTCGAGCCCCGGGGTAGTCCAACCTTGGCGGTCGTCCCGGGTCGTCCTCTGTGTGGCGTTTGCATGTTGTCCCCGTGTCTGTGTGGGTTTCCTCCGGGGGCTCCGGTGTCCTCCCACAGTCCAAAGACATGTAGGTCAGGTGAATCGGCCGTACTAAATTGTACCTAGGTGTGAATGTGTGTGTGTGTGTGTGTGTGTGTGTGTGTGTGTGTGTGTGTGTGTGTGTGTGTGTGTGTGTGTGTGTGTGTGTGTGTGTCAGCCCTGTATGATGGTCTGGCGGCCTGTTCAGGGTGTCTCCCTGCCTGCCGCCCAATGACTGCTGGGATAGGCTCCAGCATCCCTGAGAGCAGGGTAAGTGGTTTGGACAATAGATGGATGGATGGATAGAGTGACTGCCTTCCTCTTCCTCATTTGGCTGCGATGATGAGGATAGAAAACACTATGCACCCTACCATTTTTTTCTGGCAGTGTCCTACAAGACACCAAATCCTACTGTCTTCATTGTGACAGAGACAGGAAGGATCAAAACGGACATTTTGTTTGCATGGAAGGATCGAAGGACTGTAACTGCAAGGAGCAAACCATCTCACCTAAAATGGCCACCACTTCGTCATCCTGGATGACCTCTAACGACCCCGATACCACAAAGCAGAGGCTGTCCACACTCTCGCCGGCATGGTAGATGAGGTCCCCTGGGGCACTGTGGATGGTCTGGAACTCCATGGCCAGTGCGCGGAGGCAGCCATCACTTGCCAGCCGGAAGGCGGGGTGCTCTTTGAACACCTTCCTGTTGAGGTGGACACAGATGTCTGCCCGCATGTCCTTAGGACAGATCTGCAGCACCTACATGCAGACACAGTAAACATACCCACAGTGTTGACACCCCATCATTCAGCATCTGTTCCCACCTAATCCAGTTCAGGTGTTTACACGGCCACGAATGGTTGGTTTGCACAAACCCCAAACGGATGCTGCAGATTACAGAGGGAGTCTGTCTTCACTGGTGTGATCTACTGGCTCTGCGCTGTGCCCTTCTTTGCGTGATGCTGGGTGTCCTTTCAGCACTGTATAATGTGATGTATTTAGTCTTTACATGTAGTTACACGTGTAAACCCAGTGTGGGTCAGTCAGATGTAAACCTGATCCACAGCCATGGGAAGAGGCTTTAAGTTGGGGGTGCTGTAGTGGCAGGTGCTTTGTGTGTGTGTGTGTGTGTACTTGTTGTCTACATACACATAAGTTTAAGCTTTTTTGTGAAAACTTCCAGTCCCAACATCACCTTCTAATGTAACACAGACTACTATGATAGTGCAGCGTGCATGGATAAGGAGGCATCGCTGACCGCTCGACTAAAGGGTCCGACCCGTCAGCCAGCAGCCACCGTGTCTACTGACCCATGCACGTTACACTATAAATCACATGTACGCTAGTCTTGCAAGTATCAGGCCCCATACACACAGCACACAAGAACGCACACATGGCCAACACCTAGGTATAAAGGTTCAAAAAGGCTGTCGCACACAGCGGACAAAAACATGTGCAGATACACACAACATTTTAACCGGTCCATACACACAAATGCATTTTTGCAGCAAAAACGTCAGTGTGACATTAGTGTTTAATGACGATGTTGAACCGCTCGGCGGCAGCACATCATAAACCAAGTGCTTTAGCTTGTGTACAAGGTTGGGCACCAAACCGGTTCCTTCAGATTCTAAAGGACTCGTTAAGAAATTCACATTTCCATTCTGCCTCTCGGTTCCTAAATAGCTGTCCCTCGCGCTAAAGTCAGGTTCAGCTTCCGTGGTGGCAGCATGCGGCTTCTGTAGTTTCCGCCTCCGCCAGTTAGATGTGTGCCATGATGGCCCAGAGCAAGCGGCGGTCCAGAGTGTGGCTCGGTCCAGAGTGTGGCTCGGTCCAGAGTGTGGCTCGGTCCAGAGTGCAACGTCTGTGGCAAAGTTAGTTCGTGCAAGGGAGGACGCACAACAAATATGGCCAGACACCGTCTTGTGCACGGTGCACAGATGAACCAGTGTAGCGTGTTGACACGTGGCGCCGGTCTCCATCTCCTGCCTCGGCTCCTCTTCAGCAACCCTGAGCAACCAGCACCTCGTCACAACTGGGTAGGTGAACATTAATTAAACAACTCATACCTATAAACTGCATGCAAACACCGACGTGTGTTTTTCCTGTGCTGGACGCTCGCGTGCGTATCCGGCCTGAGAAGGCGGATGTGCTCATGTTTCTAAACAAGACCGGTTTCTAATGTCAGCAGTTTAATACCCGGTAGTCTGGACCGGACCAGGGGGTGACTGTGTCTTTACTTCTGCATCCTCACGTGTGAAGACAGTTGTGGTAAATGGAAATATAAGAATGAGACATTCACATGAATGACCGGCCTTAAAGCAGAATGGCTTGTATAAAGTTATTTTCTGCTTCTGTGTAATAAGCATGTGACCTGTTTTGACCCCGCCTCTCAAAGAACCGGAATCAAGAGCCGTTAAGAACCGGAATCGAAAAGCAGAACCGGAATCAGAATGGTTAAAATCCAAACGATGCCCAGCCCTGCGTGTATAACCTCCAGTTACGCATGAGTTTTTTAACCGAAAAAACACACATGCAGATATTACAGGTATCAAAATATCAGCAGAGCACAACTTCAGTGAAAAACTAACAATGAACAATACAAACTCTTCTTATTAAACAAGTCAAAATGTTCTATGTAATGAAAAGAATAAGATAAAATTGAACATTTAAAAAGAGAACAAACATAAAACAGTTGCATTGAAATTAAAAATAACTATAAGATTAAGTTAGTATTAAGTTATAGGATCGTCAGGGGACTCTTTAAAGACTCATAGTATTTTAACAATTTTGTGCTCTTATTGTCTTTTAATACTCTAATGGATCTTAAGAGATTCCAGCTCAAGCAGGAAATGTAAGTTAGGTTGGGAATTAGAAAAATTTCTGTGAACAAATAATTTTGCCAATAAAATTACAAAATTAACTACATTTTATTTGTGAGTAGTGTTTTATTAATGAAATAATTAATTCACTCTGTTGTATTAATTTGTTAATTGTGTTTTATTATTAATTCTGTCTTACTGTCCGTGTCAGGTGTGCTTGTGATGTTTAGGTCTGTGAAGTAATTTTTGTTTTTAATGCACTTTTTGTTTTTAATATTTATTGTGTGTTATTTGTTTTTATGTGGCACTGAGGTCCTTGTGAAACGTAATTTCGTTCCCTTGTATGTATGAGACATGCATATAAGGCAATGACAAATAAAAACAGTCTAATTGTGTTTTATTAATATGGCTTTATTTTGTGTGAATTGCCATAATAACAAACTGCGTCTTTGGGGGTAAAAGAATGTGTGATGTTTGCATTTAAGATGATGTGAGATCCTACATCTTTCCAAAACCTTTTTGTATGGAAAAACAAATCAATTGTTTTTCCATACAAAATCTAAAAAGGTTTTTGTTAATTTCTTTAACTGTGGAGTCTTGAACAAACAGAGACAAAGATGGGTAGACCAAGCAGGACAGACCTTCTGCCTTAGAGACGAGCACCCTCCCAATAACAGAGAGATTTCTCTGAAGTCATAGGTTAAAAATATTTTTGACCTTTTTGATTCTATTGGCAAAATGTTGGTGTTGCCTAGCCACCAGGGGTTTGGTAACAGGTATCCCAAGATACTTGACAAATTCCTTAACTGAAATACCCCCCTTACATAGTCACAACAGTCATGTAAGGACAACATTTCACACTTCCATAGATTTAGCTTTAGACCTGAGGCATTCGAGAGTTGATTAAGTTAATGGCATGTGGCAATTAACTATTGTCTTAAAAATAAGGTCCTCTCATCTGCCAACTGAGAGAGCCTGATTTCTTTATAAAAAATGGAGATTCCTTATAAACTTCTGTTACTGGTGATATTCAAAGATAATTCTGTAACCAAAATAAATAAAAAGGAGAATTTGGACAACCTTGGTGTACTCCTCTGTAAATTGGAAATCTTTTATATAAGTATCAAAATTAAGTAATACAGAGCTATTCATATTTCTATATCAATTATGCAGGCAAATGTATCCCAAAAGCCAAATAGTTGCAGAGTTTGAAGAAGAAAGCTGTGTTCAAGTGCGTTAAATGCCTTGTAAAAGTCTAAAAACAAAATGAGAGCCTGAGAGTTTACTTCATCTGTATAATCCAACAGGTCAAACACCAATCCAATATTGCTGCTTATGTGTCAGTTTTTCATAAAGCCAGTTTGAGTTTCTGCTATTATTTGACCCAATCCTTTTCTTAATCTATTAGCATAGACCAAGGCCAAAATCTTATCATCTATATAGATAAAAGAGTAATTGAGCAATCAGAAGGGAGTTATTTAGTTTCCAGAGGTTTCCCTTGCACAACCTGATTTTAAAAGAATTTGTTTATGGTCAGCGGAGCACTTAAATGGACCACCTCATTCACATATTGGAGGGCCAATGTAGGAACCAAACATAGATCAGTCCTAGATCAATGCTAAACTTCTATTAGACCAAGTAAAATCTTGTTTGTTTGGGTTTATTAATCACCATGAATCAGTCAGAGAAAGATCTGAGCAGAAAGGAAAAGAAGGCTTCTTCCTTGTGTACCCTGTGCTGGTTTGGTGGGAAATCCATCCAACTTTAATGTCAGCTCCTGGGCCCAATGGTATCCAGTATAGACTCTATAAGAACACTCCTGGAGTCCTGAAATACCTCTGGAAGCTGATGAAAGTGGCATGGCAGAAAAGAGTCATACCCAGGGCATGGCGAAGAGCAGGAGGCATTCTGATCCCCAAGGAAAAGAACTCTTCCTGCATCAGTCAGTTTCGCCAGATCAGCCTTCTTAATGTAGAGGGAAAGATATTTTTTAGTGTGATTGCCCAAAGGCTCTCCACATTCCTGCAAAGAAACAACTTTGTTGATACATCAGTGCAGAAAGCCGGGATCCATGGCTTCTCAGGATGTCTGGAGCATGCTAATATCATCTGGCACCAGATACAAGCTGCCAAGAAAGAACGGAGAGACCTGCACGTGGTTTTCTTAGACCTTGCCAACGCTTTTGGATCAGTTCCTCACAAGATCCTGTGGACGGCGTTTGATTTTTTCCATGTCCCCAAAAATATCACAGAGTTGGTCAAGACCTATTTTCAGGATCTCCAGTTCTGTGTCACAACACAGAACACCACCACCACTTGGCAACATCTGGAAATAGGCATTATGGCGGGCTGCACTATTTCCCCCCTGGCATTCATCATGGCAATGGAGCTCGTCATCCGTGCATCTCGATGGGTGGTGGGAGGCGAAAGGTCCAGGAATGGCCTGCGTCTTCCACCAATCCGGGCGTACATGGATGACTTGACCACCATAGCAACAACAAAACCATGCACCAGGCGCCTGCTGCAGAAACTCCAGGAGAACATCAAGTGGGCACGAATGGGGTTTAAACCAAGCAAATCTCGCAGCATCTCCATTATCAAAGGCCAACTAGTAGATGAACGGTTCTGCATTAGTGATCAACCAATCCCCACGGTCCGGGAGAAGCCCATCAAGAGCCTCGGACGGTGGTACAATGCAGACCTCAAAGACATCCAGCAACTGGAGCAACTTCACCAGGATACAATCAGTGGCCTCAGGCAAATCAACAACACGGCACTGCCCGGGAAGCTGAAGCTTTGGTGCCTTCAGTTTGGGCTGCTACCCCGACTCATGTGGCCAATAACTATGTACGAAGTCTCACTATCTCATGCCAATCGCTTGGAGAGGCTAGTGAACTCGCAGGTGAGGAAGTGGCTTGGACTGCCAAGGTGCCTCAGCAGTGTTGGACTCTACGGCAATGGAGCCCTCGCACTGCCAATTTCCAGCCTGGTTGAGGAATTCAAATGTGCCAAAGTGAGGCTGGACATGTCCCTCACAGAATCCCGAGACCCAATAGTGAGAGGAGTTGCTCCAACCCTAGCAACAGGGAAGAAATGGACCCCGGCTGCAGCTGTACTGGAGGCGAAATCTGCCCTCCGCCACCGAGACGTAGTAAGCCATGTTCAACAAGGCATAGGCGGCCTTGGCCTGGGAATAAAAACACCTACCTGGCAAAAGGCGACTACTACCGAACGGCAAACTATGGTGGTTGAGGAGGTCCGCCGACAGGAAGAAGCAGCCAGATGTGCTAAAGCCGTAGCACAAGCCAAACAGGGTCGCTGGATGAGGTGGGAGGGTGTTGAAAAGAGGAAACTCACATGGAGTGAGCTCTGGAGCATGGAATCAAACAGGCTGAGTTTCATCATCAAGGCCACATATGATGTCCTGCCCTCTCCCATAAATTTAAATCTCTGGTTTGGAGAGAATCCATCTTGCTCCCTGTGTACAGCCCCAGCAACCCTCAAGCATATCTTGGTTGGCTGCAAGACCAGCCTTACCCAAGGCAGATACACCTGGCGACACAATCAGGTGCTCAGGTGCTTGGCAGCTGAACTCGATTGCAAGAGGGTTTTTCCATCAATGCCCAACCCTTCAACAACCAGGAAGGGCCCCGGCGTTTCCCAGCTTTCATTCGAGAGGGGGATAAACTGAAGGCCAACCCTTCACTTCCCAACTTAGGCTCACTAAACCCAGCCAGGGATTGGGAAATGCGAGTGGACTTAGGCCAGAAGCTCATCTTCCCGACAGAGATCGCAACAACCACCTTGCGACCAGACCTCGTCCTCTGGTCCAACGCTTACCAGCTCGCTTACATCATTGAGCTCACAGTCCCCTGGGAGGATGCAGTCGATGAAGCGTACGAGCGTAAGAAGCTGCGGTACGCCAACCTAGCAGCCGAAGCAGAGGACAGAGGCTGGAAGGTGAAGGTGCGCCCTGTGGAGGTGGGTTGTAGGGGCTTTGTTGCCAGCTCCACAGCAAAACTCCTGAGGGAACTAGGAGTCAGGGGGCAGGCCCACAGGAGAGTGATCAAAGAGCTAGCCAACACTGCTGAGAGGACTAGCCACTGGATCTGGCTCAAAAGGAGAGACGCCGTCTGGGCTGCCAGGGTGAACAGCTAACCACAGGTCACACACCCAGGACCGATCAACCTGTGGTGGGCCTGCCTCAGCGGAGGGTGTCTTGTGATAAAAGGCCGAAACACCCTGTGATGCTGAGGTACACAACTGATGATGTGTCCTGGTGGTGGCAATGTCACCTTGGCAGACATCTCCAGTTTGATCTCCACTGAATCTGTTGCAGTGCAAACACTAGGGATTTTAACAACCAGTCCTTTTTTTTTGAATCAACATATCATCAGGAGACTCATTAAAGTCACCACAGCGTATTGTATACAGACTTTGGTATTTTGCCTGAAGTTCCTTCAGTCTGCAAGCTATCTGACCAAGTAAGGCTCTGTTAAACATGTAGGAGTTGTAACCATACAAATTGCGAATAATAATTGTACTATTATCCTGCTTAATTGTGAGAAAGATCTGCTGTCATTTGACGCTACCGCTTCTAAAATATTTATAATTTATCAGAATCAACTTTATTGGCCAAGTGTGCTTACGCTTATGAGGAATTTGACTCTCGTTTATGGCAGCTTCTAGTACTTGCATATAAAAAAAAACAACAAAAAAGAAAAAAATGAAAAACTAACGGAATAAATGGAATAATAAACAGAATACTTGAGTTAAGTATGAATGCACAACAGGTACGTCACAACTATACAGAGTTTTGTTATAGCTGAATAAGTAATAACTTATTATGTTTATATATTATTATATACTAATATTGTATACTAAAAGTATATACTATATATTTACCTATTTTCTATGATATAATCATATACTATATTACATACTTATGTTATAATTATAACAAAACAATAATAATTTGTAACCAGTATACAGCAGTTGTATGTGTATGTACAGTTTTACATTTGTATTGCACATCTGGTTTACAGAGATAGTGCACATCATAGATATAAGTGAGACATCTTGACCAGAGGGGGGTATTTAATAAGTGTCATATTTACATAATAAGTCCATTATTGCACCATGCTGTTAAGTGTTCATGAGAGAGATGGCCTGTAGGAAAGACTGTTCCTATGACCTGTAGAGAAGACTCTTCCTATGGCCTGTAGGGAAGACTCTTCCTATGGCCTGTAGGGAAGACTGTTCCTATGGCCTGTAGGGAAGACTGTTCCTATGGCCTGTAGGGAAGACTGTTCCTATGACCTGTAGGAAAGACTGTTCCTATGGCCTGTAGGGAAGTCTGTTCCTATGGCCTGTAGGAAAGACTGTTCCTATGGCCTGTAGGGAAGACTCTTCCTATGGCCTGTAGGGAAGACTCTTCCTATGCCTGGTGGTTTGTGTGCACATTGCTCTGTAGCGCTTGCCAGAGGGTAGTAGTTCAAACAGACTGTGTCCTCCTGGGTACAGGGGGCGTCTGTGCTGATTTTGCCTGCCCTAAAGGTGTACAAGTCCTGCAGGGTGGGCAGGGAAGTGCCAATGATTTTTTTTCCTGCTGTCCTGACTGTTCACTGCAGTCTGTTTCTATCCTGTTTTGTTGTTGCTCTGTACCAGACCGTGATCGATGTACACAGGACAGATTCAATGACTGCGGTGTAGAACTGGCTCAACAGCTCCTGTGGCAGACCAAATTTCCTCAATTGCTGCAGAAAGCCCATCCTCTGCCGGGCCTTTTTGAGGATAGAATCGATGTTGGTCTTCCACTTCAGGTCTTTGGAAATGGTAGTTCCCATAAACTTTCAAGTTCTCCACAGTTGACACAGGGATGCTGGATATTGTGAGAGGGAGCAGTGCTGATGGAGGTCTCCTAATGTTCATTGTAATCGCCAGACTCTTGAGCATGTGCAGCTCCTAGTTGTTCTGACTGCACCAGAGCACCAGCCGCTCAACCGCCTGCCAATATGCAGACTCATCACTGTCCTGGATGATTGCGATGAATGTAGTGTCATCTGCAAACTATAGAAGTTTAACAACTGGGTCCTTGGAGGTGCAGCCGTTTGTGTAGAGGGAGAAGAGCAGTGAGGAGAGGACACATCCCTGGGGAGCACCAGTGCTGACTGTCTGCATAGCAGAATTGACTTCCCCCAGCCTCACCTGCTGTGTCTTGCCTGTCAGGAAGCTGATGATCCACTGACAGATGGTGGGGGATACAGTGATCTGGGAGAATTTGGATGAGAGAATTTCTTGAATGATTGTGTTGAATGCTGAGCTTAAGTCCACAAACAGGATCCTTATATATGTTGCTGGCCAGCCAAGGTTTTGCAGGATGTAGTGCATTCCAGTGTTGACTACGTTATCCACTAACCTGTTTGCCTGGTAGGCAAACTAAAGGGGGCCCAGTAGGTGCCCTGTGATGTTCATCAGGTGGGCCAACACCAGTCGTTTGAAGGAATTCATGACCACAGACGTCAGAGCAATAGGCCTATAGTCATTCAGTCCTGTGATGGAAAGTTACTTGGGATGATGGTGGAGCATTTTGAAGCAGGAGGGGACTTCACACAGCTCCAGGGATCTGTTGAAGATCTGCGTAAAGAATGGAGCCAGTTGGTCAGCACAGGCTTTAAGAGAGGAGGGGGAGACACCATGTGGACCCGGTGCTGTCTTGGTGCTTTCCTGGGCTTCTGTCTCTGGAAAAGCCAGCACACATCCTTTACACATATCTTGAGTGCGGCTCGAATATCGGGAGGGGGGGGAGTAGGGGGGTTGCCAGGGGTGTGATTGCGTCTGTTGTGGGTGGGTAAGGGGTGTGAATTTGTCCCTCTCACGCCTGCAGTAGAAGACATTCAGGTTGGTGAAATTTATGTAGAAGGATTGAGATTCCTACTGAATGATTGGTATCATGGCTAAAATAAATCAAATTACCCCATTGTGTCTTCCAAAATTTAGAATCTGGTTCACTGGAATGTGTTTCTTAAAGTAGAATCAGCTCTGCCTCACACCTTTGCCAAGCATTATCGAACCACTTGACAAAATATTCATTTTCCGAAGACGTGTTGTATGGATGGATGAACAACAGAATCTCCCGCACTACATGTTTTAATCACTTTAGATGGTACTGAATAAGCTGGAGGGACTACATGTCCAGTCTGGCCTGGTAATGCCTTGGGATCCCCCAGGAGGAGCTGGAGGGCGTTGCTGGGGAGAGGGATATCTGGAGTGCCCTACTTAGCTTGCTGCCACCGCGACCTGACCCCGGAGAAGCGGCTGATGATGAATGAATAAATAATCTGGTCACCTCCTGAGAGTTTTGTGACTGATCCAAACAGGGCGACAGAACAACATTGTACATCAGAACATTGTGGCATTGTGCATGCTCAGCGGTACCGTAACGCCTGTGTTCACACATTTGCTGGTGCTAAACTTCTGAGGAGATGTTAGCAAGTCCTAAGTTGTCAGCTTGCCTTCATTGATTGAACGTCACATCAATACCAGACCCCTATTCACACATCGACCCCTTGATGGCAAGATGATGCTAAACTGACGTTAAAGGCTGCATGTGTGAAAATGCCTATACAAGTGTCTGTCAGTGTTGTTAGTGTTACACAGTGGTTAGTTAGCTCTAGTTGTACCTTGTCTGTGTCGATGCCACGGGACATGGACCAAGTGGAGACGATGTAGTCCATGACTCGCTCACTGAGGCCTTTGGGGACCTGGTAGAGTTTGAGGAAGTCTCGCACGCTGTTCAGCATCTCGTGGTAGCGGTTGGTGTTGGCGTACATCTGCTGGAAGATGGTGGTAACGTTGCCGAAGATGGTGGCATACAGAAGCGCTGTCAAATAAACAAAGGAGAGTTTTTTTTAAGTGTGTGGTTCTGTGCTTGTCTTCATGACAACATCATTTCAGACCTGTTGTAGACATGCAGGAGGTGTTGATGCCAGACATAAATGCAGCAGCGCGGCTTTGGTGGAGATATCAGTTGAGTCATGTCAACTTTTTTTTTCTTTAAAGATTTTTTTTGACTTTTTAAAAATGTTTTTTTACCTTTATTAGATAGTAACAATAAAGAGGTAGACAGGAAATGGGTGAGAGAGAGGGGTATGACATGCAACAAAGGTCCCTGGCTGGAATCAAACTGGCGACAGTTGCGACCATGTGGCATATGCTGTAACCATTTGTCTACAGGGGAAACATGTCAACTTAATTTATGAAGCACTTAAAGATGAAATGCTCCCCAGAGGAATTAAGTGTCTGTAACACAACAGAGACCATGAAAAAACTCATAAATTTAATTTAACAACTCAGCATAAAGATGGAAAATTTATTGACCCAACCTCAACCCCGGAGAGGCGGCTGATGATGAGAGGAGATCAAATTTATTGGACAAAATTATTATTTTAAAATCTATAAGAAGTACGTTTTAAGTTTGGTATCCGTTTTTGGACAAAAACTACATTAAAGGGGACATGGTCCACAAAGTCCTGAAAAAACAGAACAAGGTTCAACTCCTAAACTTCCAATATTATATATAACCTGACATCAGGAGGTCAAAGGTCAGGGCGTCGAGGCCACTTGGAAGCTGCAGCTACCATAGAAAGTCGTTTATCAATTTAAGAAACTATCCCGAGTTAAGGGGCGACCAGGTAGCATAGCGGTCTATTCCATTGCCTACCAACACGGGGTTCGTTACATGACATTCCAGTCATTTAGCCGACGCTTTTATCCAAAGCAACTTACAATAAGTGCATCATGTAACGTAGGAAATCAGGAGAACTACTAGTCATCAGAGGTCATAAGTGCATCTAAACAAGCATCTAAGAGCAAAACCAGTGCTAAAGTAAAAGCACAAGAAAGAAGATTTTTGTTTTTTAAATGAGTGAATACAATAAGTGGTAAGAACAAGTAACAGGGTAGTAGTTCTTGAAGAGGTGAGTTTTCAACCTGCGGCGAAAGATGGGCAGCGACTCCTCTGTCCTGACATCAGTGGGGAGTTCATTCCACCACTGAGGGGCCAGGACAGAACAGAGCCGTGACCGGGTCGATCGGCAGCAAGGGGCCTCTGAGCGACGGGGTAACCAGGCGTCCCGAGGCAGCAGAGCGAAGTGGTTGGGCGGGGGTGTAGGACTTGACCATGGCCTGGAGATAGGAAGGAGCTGTTCCTTTCACTGCCCTGTAGGCTAGCACCAGAGTCTTAAACTGGATGTGAGCAGCTACTGGGAGCCAGTGGAGGGACATGAGAAGGGGAGATGTGTGGGAGAACTTAGGGCGGTTGAACACCAGACGAGCTGCAGCTTTCTGAACAAGCTCCAGAGGTCTGATGGCTGATGCCGGAGCGCCAGCAAGGAGGGAGTTGCCGTAGTCCAGCCGGGAGATGACCAGAGCCTGGATGAGCACTTGTGCCATCTCGTCGGTGAAGAATGGGCGAATCCTCCTGATGTTATAGAGGAGAAATCTGCAGGAGCGAGCAACCGATGCAACGTTTTCAGCAAACGACAGTTGGTCATCCAGGGTCACACCCAGATTCCTCACAGTCCAAGTTGGTTCGTCAGTTCGAATCCCCGTGTTACCTCCGGCTTGGTTGGATGTCCCTACAGACACAATTGGCCATGTCTGCGGGTGGGAAGCTGGATGTGGGTATGTGTCCTGGTCGCTGTACGAATGCCTCCTCTGGTCGGTCGGGATGCCTGTTCTGGGGGGGGGGGGGGCTGGGGGGAATAGCGTGATCCTCCCACGCACTACGTCCCCCTGGTGAAACTCTTCACTGTCAGGTGAAAAGAAGCAGTTGGTGACTCCACGTGTATCGGAGGAGACATGTGGTAGTCTGCAGCCCTCCCCGGATTTGCAGAGGGGGTGGAGGAGCGACCGGGACGGCTCGGAAGAGTGGGGTAATTGGATAACATCTCAGAGTGCTGTCGCTCCCATCATGTCGGTAACCACTAGAAGAACAGTGACGCATCAGCTTCGTGTGGGAATCAAGAGTTTTTACTGACATATCGGCCCACGCTTTCCGACAGCCAAGTGCAGAAAGGGTGAAAGAATGAATTCATCTTCCTTTTCCCAGAGGATGGATGTGAGAGCAGATGTCTCAGTAACGCCAGGCAGACCAGTCTCCTTGAGGTGTGGCAGGACTACAGATGACTTCTCATACTGACACTTCAGCCTTAGAAAATATATCTTTACTGTGTAATACATGTCAGCATTTTAAATGGTTTTTGTTTGATACACAAACCATAATAACTGAACCAAACATTTCATTTTCACACAATTAAAATGAAGTGGAACTCAATTTCTACACAAACTCGTACCGGCTGATGTGTTTCATCAGTGTGGAGTGTAGACATACTAGTAAACAAAGTAAAGATAAAGTTTAATATAAAGGTAAATGATTAAAAGCACGGTAAGATACAGAAGAGAAACTGTCCTATGTGTGCATGATATATGACTAAAATGACTGAGTGATGCAAATGAATTCATGGGAGGTTAATAACCTGGTTGAGTTAATCCAGCCCCAGGCCCCAGTCTGAAGGTCTAGGATCTGAAATCACAGTTTATGTGGGAGGCTGACCTGCCGTCGGGGAGAGGAAACATGATTCTCATTTGAACTGCTTCCAGGGAAGCACTCTAACATGACCAGGGATACATGAGAGACAGAGGGTGATGGCGGCAGCTTCCGACAGCACAGACAGATCATCAAAATCCATCAAGCCCACCTTCAGCCTTTCAGCCGGCAGATGTGAGGAAGCCCCCACCTGCAGACAGATGTGGGATCCTATTTGGACCTCGGACACCAACCGACCATCCGGACACTAGGAAGACCCGTTTACACGTGGTGATAAAATGTGTCTGAACATCCAGGTGTAAATGCACCCCAGATGCATTGGGCGTGATTATAATCTGAGTCCTAAAACCACCTTGAGAGCTGGTTTGACGTGTTGTGACCCACTGTAAACAAAACTATTTCTCCAAGTCACATATACGTACATGCCCCCCCCTCTCTCTCTGCCACTCTCTCTCTCTCTCTCTGCCACTCTCTCGCTTTCTGTGCCTCTCTCTCTCTCTCTCTAATTTTAAATTCAGAAGTGCTTTATTGGCAAATAGACATTTGTATTGCCAAAGCAGTCATTACAAACAAGAAATCACAACATATACCAAACATGTACTTACAGACTGACACAAGAAATCACAGCATATACAGGTGCAGTATATAAACCAGATTGGTAATGAGATACCAGTATTACTTATTAATTATTTAGTATTTAACTATTATTACTGTTATTAATTTTATTTTATTTAAAGCAGTAGGATAGTTAGGACGACTATCTGTGTGTGCATGTGCATTTATGAGTCTCTGGGCTTGACTGTGTGTGTGTGTGTGTGTGTGTGTGTGTGTGTGTGTGTGTGTGTGTGTGTGTGTGTGTGCGTGCATGTGTGTGTGTCTGAGTGTGGTCTTGGGCTTCTTTGTGTAAAAAGTAGGAAATATGTGTGTGAATATGTGTATCATTCAGTGTCCCTTAGATGGTGGCAAATGAGAGGAAAGCCCCTGGCAGGGTCTCCCAAGGCAAATTGGTCACAGGGGAGGGGCCAGACTAAGAGCGATTCCCAAAAAAACCCAGTGAATTTACACCAGCAGTGTTACAGCACCTCGCCCGGAAAAGGGAAACCGGGGCCCTCTCCTGGAGCTAGACCTGGAGAGGAGCTTGCCAGCGAGCGTCTGGTGGCTGGGCCTTGGCCCATGGGGCCTAGTCAGGCCCAGCCCAAAAAAAAACAACATGAAGCCACACCCCGTGGACCCACCACACATGGGCATGAGCATTGGGGTAGGATGTAATGCAGGCCGGGCGGCAGCCAAAGGCGGGGACCGGGGCGTGCTGACTTCTGGCATCGTAGATTGGTCCTCAGAACGTGGAATGTCACCTCTCTGGCAGGGAAGTAGCCTGAGCTGGTGTGGTAGGTGGAGCGGTACCAACTAGATATAGTTGGGCTCACCTCCACACATAGCATGGGCTCTGGTACCAAATTCCTGGAGAGGGACTGGACTCATTACTTTTCTGGAGTTGGCCAAGGTGACAGGTGCCGGGCGGGTGTGGGGATACTCACAAGTCCCCGGTTGAGTGCCGCCATGTTGGAGTTCTCCCCGGGGAATGAGAGGGTCGCCTGACTCGCCTCTATATGACTGTGAGTCGCTGGGGGGAAGGCTCTGACTGTTGTGTGTGCTTATGCACCGACTAGCAGTTTGGAGTATCCGACCTTCTTGGTGTCTCTGGGTGGTGTCCTGGATAGGGCTCCGCCTCGGGACTCTATCTCTATAGTTCTGCTGGGGGACTTCAACGCTCACGTGGGCAATGATGGAGAAACCTGAAGGGGTGTGATTGGGAGGAACGGCCTCCCTGATCTGATCATAGATTGGTCATAAACAAACAACCATGTTTGAACATAAGGTATTTCATAAGTGTACTTGGTACCAGAACACCTTAGGCCGAAGATAGATGATAGACTTTGTGGTCATATCATCAGACCATATGTTTTAGACACTCAGGTGAAGAGAGGAGCAGAGCTGTCAACTGATCACCACCTGGTGGTGAGTTGGATCAGATGGCGGGGAAGGCTGCCGGACAGACCTGGCAAACCCAAACGTGTAGTGAGGGTGAACTGGGAACGTCTGGCAGAGGCCCCTGTCCATAAGGTCTTCAACTCCCACCTCCGGAAGAAGTTCTTGTGTATCCCAAGGGAGGCTGGGGACATGGAGTCTGAGTGGACCATGTTCAAAGCCTCTATTGCAGATGCAGCAGGCAGGAGCTGTGGTCATAAGGTCATCGGTGCCTGTCTAAGCAGCAACCTAAGAACCCGCTGGTGGACACCGGCGGTGAGGGAAGCCGTCAGGCTGAAGAAGGAGGCATTGACTTGGTTGGCCCAGCGGTCTCCTGAAGCAGCAGACAGGTACCGGGAGGCCAGAAGGGCAGCCGTTTCAGCGGTTGCGAAAGCAAAAACTTGGGTGTGGGAGGAATTTGTGAGGTTATGGAGGAGGACTTTAGGTTGGCCTCAAGGAAGTTCTGGCAAACCATCCGGCGACTCAGGAAGGGGAAGCAGGACTTGACTCGCGTTGTGTTCAGCCGGGGAGAGGAACTGTTGACCCGGACTGGGGATGTTGTCGAGCAGTGGAAAGAATACTTTGAGGAGCTCCTGAACCCGATTAACACATCCTCAGTGGAGGAGGTAGGGTGTGAAGACTCAGAGGAAGCCCCACCCATATCCCTGGCAGAGGTCTCTGAGGTAGTTAAGAAGCTCCTCGGTGGCAAGGTGCTGAGTGTGGATGAGATTCGCCCTGAGATGCTGAAGGCTCTAGACATTGTTGGGCTGTCTTGGTTGACATGACTCTTCAGTGTCACGTGGAGGTCAGGGACAGTACCTGTGGAGTGGCAGACTGGGGTGGTGGTTCCCATATTCAAAAAGAGGGACCGGAGGGTGTGCTCCAATTATCGGGGCATCACATTGCTCAGCCTCCATGGGAAAGTCTACTCTAGGGTGCTCGAAAGGAGGCTCCAACCGATTGTCGAACCTCGGATCCAGGAGGAACAATGCAGATTCCGTCCTGGTCGTGGAACAATGGACCAACCTTCTGCAGCTTGAAAATGAGACATGTTGTAATGCATCAGAATCTGCTGCAGGCATGACAGGCCTGGTTTTCCACTGTTTGGTGGGAAAACAGTGAAGATCCGGCCACATCTCCACACTGCACAACCGACTTCTCACACTGAGGACTATGATGAGCAGCACTGACTGAATCCATGTGTGGCCCACAGATAATTCCTAATGAAATCCCAAATAATGAAACTCAGAAGATGAAGCCAAGCATGTGAAGGTAACGCTGTGATGATGATGATGATGATGATGATGAAGGACTTCAGCCTCATCACACCTTCAGGCGTGTGAGGTCACAGAGTGGATTCACATCGTGTCAGTTTTCATGACAATCTACTCTAGGTGCTCGAAAGGAGGCTCCAACCAATTGTCAAACCTCAGATCCAGGAGGAGCAATGCAGATTCCATCCTGGCCGTGGAACAATGGACCAACTCTTTACCCTTGCGGGAGTGCTGAGGGGGGAATGGGAGTTTGACCAGCCAGTCTACAAGTGTTTCGTGGACTTGGAGAAGGCTTATGACTGTGTACCACAGGGCACTCTGTGGGGGTTACTGCGGGAGTATGGGGTACCAGGGCAGTTGCTACAAGCCATCTGGTCTTTGTATAACCAAAGTGAGAGCTGTGTCCGCATTCTCAGCACAAAGTCAAACACGTTTTTGGTGGGTGTCGGACTCTGCCAAGGTTGTCCCTTGTCTCCGATTCTGTTTGTGATATTCATGGACAGGATCTCAAGGCGCAGCCAAGATGAGGAGTGTGTCCGTTTTGGGAACCTCAGAATTGCATCTCTGCTCTTCGCAGATGATGTGGTTTTGTTGGCTTCATCAGAACGTGACCTCCAGCGCACTGGGGCAGTTTGCAGCTGAGTGTGAAATGGCCGGGATGAGAGTCAGCTCCTCCAAGTCTGAGGCCATGGTTCTCTACCGGAAAATGGTGGATTGCTCCCTCCGGGTTGGGGATGAGTTGTTGCTTCAAGTGAAGGAGTTCAAGTATCTCAGGGTCTTGTTCACGAGTGAGGGTAGGATGGAGCGGGAGATTGACAGGCAGATTGGTGCAGCATCAGCAGTAATGCAGACGTTGTACCGGACCTTTGTAGTGAAGAGGGAGCTGAGCCGGTAGGCAAAGCTCTCAATTTACCAGTCAATCTTCATTCCAACCCTCACCTATGGTCATAAGCTTTGGGTAGTGGCTGAAAGGGTGAGATCACGGATACAAGTGGCTGAAATTAATTTCCTCTGTAGGGTGTCTAGGCTCAGTCTTAGAGATAGGGTGAGGACCTCAGACATCCGGAGGGAGCTCAGAGTAAAGCCACTGCTCCTTCGCGTCGAAAGGAGCCAGTTGAGGTGGTTTGAGTATCTGATTAGGATGCTTCCTGGATGCCTTCCTTTGGAGGTTACCGGGCATGGCCAACTGGGAGGAGACCCCGGGGTAGACCCAGAACTCGCTGGAGGGACTACATGTCCAATCTGGCCTGGGAACACCTTGGGATCCCCCAGGAGCAGCTGGAGGGCGTTGCTGGGGAGAGATACATCTGTAGTGCCCTACTTAGCTTGCTGCCACCGTGACCCGACCCCGGAGAAGCAGCTGATGGTGAATGATGAATGAATGAATATGGAGATGTTCTGTGCACTGTAGAAAACCAATTAATTTTTCATTTCTAAAAAAGGGAAGGTCTGTATCTTTTGTTTTTGCTGTGTATGGGGATTGTTGTTCAATATGTATATGAGTATCTGTGTTAATACTGCTGTTATTTTAACGTGAATGAAAAATTGGACCATTAAAGACTCGGTTAAAGGTCAAAGGTCTCTCTCTCTCTCTGTCTCTTTCCGTCTCTCTCTGTCTCTCTGTCTCTCTCTAGATGGGTAGAGAGGAGGATACACTCAGGAAGGAGGTTAGAAATACAATTATTGCCGGGCTCAGCCCCACAGAGATAGCCTTGCTAACCTAATATGTAAGTGCATGAGTGAGTTCCTTTCCAATCTCGTGAGTTGCTTTGCATCTTGAAATCAAGAAAATATGAAATTACAACCTGATGTTCACACTGAGAAGGAAATGATGCTGTGAAGCAGTTCACGCACTCTGGAAGTACAAGACGTGTAGAAGGCTCTCTGGCAGACATACTTCCAAATCCAATATGCTAACAACAACACACACTGACCAGCAATGGTGAAACTCTACTGGACTGAGCCAATCCACTCATTTCCCAGTTTATTCTGATTCCAAAAAGGCAAAGATAGTTGATAGTTTTGTTTTTTTGATACTGGTAATGTAGATGGTCAGTTTGTTGGAAGAAATGATAAAAATGAAAATAACAAAAGAAATTATCCTGTTACAGAACACAGACGTAACTGCTGACTAATTTGCTGACTGAGAGGGTGCTGCCTCTGTCAGCCATTTTGTGCGGCGTGACTATTGAGCAAAACCACACCAAGTATCTTACAACTGCAAGAATAAAGAGCCTTCAACCCCAAATTGGAGAGAGTTCGTACAACTGCAGGGAGTGCCAGACTAAACCCAAACAATAAAGACATGGAAATGGATCACTGTTTGTGTTTCACTGGGATCATAGAAAGAAACCATTTCCATTTAAACCTCCACTGAACATATTTAATATGTTCTTTTTCCTTTCATTTGTCTTGGGCTGACTTCTGGGCCTCCCTGGTTACTGCCACCATACTGTGAGCTCAAGAAAATCCTCTTCTCTGCTTCACTTAAATAACACAGTTAGACTGACCAACCTTCACAACCCTGCCTAAATACTCCAAACTGGCTGAGTGCTGATCTCAGCATTCTGCTTTGTAACCTGACTGAAACCGTAAGACTCTCCATCCTGCTGCTGGTCTCTGACAGGGAACACTTTAACCCGGCCGACAGCAGAGAGGAAGAGACTTTCCATCACACTGTCAGGACGGTTAATATTTCATCAGGTAAGAGGAGACTTCATCTCACAGCACCACCATCCCATCAGTGCTCCACCAGCTGGCTCCAAACCGCCGTCTGTAGCTTTGGACTCAAACAGACAGGCTTTATAAATATTAAAAAAACTGTAATGGTAAGTTTCAACAGGGCAAAGGAAAGAAGGACTGTTCCATTTGGTTGGAAGGTTCTAGTCCAGCAGGGAAATCCGGTCACATCTCATCTCTGAACAGCTTCAGCGAAACCAATGCTGGGCTCTGCGGCAGCTACGACCGTTACTCCCAGTTTAAGTTTACCAAGGATGACTTAATCTCAGCGGGGTGTTGGCTGTAAAGTCACAAACACGGGATGTTACAGATCATCTACACTGTGAAAAAAACACAAGCTTATCAAGATATTTCATCTTCTGTCAAGTCTCACGATGTTTATTCGAAGATATTGCTCGTAAAATGTTCTCACCCCACTGGTAGATTTTATTCCTTATTTCAAGAAAGTGTAATTGTTTCATGATAAGGAATCTTCACAAAACATGAAAACAAGAAACTTCACTTAAGATCTGTTAAAAATAATTTTTAGACTACTACTACTACTTTCAGCTGCTCCTGGTAGGGGGCACCACAGCGGATCATCCGTTTCCATCTCTTCCTGTCCTCTGCATCTTCCTCTGTCACGCCAGCCACCTGCATGTCCTCCCTCACCACATCCATAAACCTCCTCTTTGGCCTTCCTCTTCTCCTCTTCCCTGGCAGCTCCATATTCAGCATCCTTCTCCCAACATACCCAGCATCTCTCCTCCACACATGTCCAAACCATCTCAATCTTGTCTCTCTCGCTTTGTCTCCAAACCGTCCAACCTGAGCTGTCCCTCTAATATACTCGTTCCTAATCCTGTCAAGTCCCTTTTATTTGCATCAGAATCAGTATACTTTATTCATCCCCGAGGAGAAGCTGGGTTCTATTACAGACGCTCATGCTCTAGTAAGAAAAAGCTAAAAACTAACAAGATACAAGACAACAAGAAAATAGAAACAAATAGAAATAAAAGATAAAATAAGAAATAGAAATAACAACAGAATATATCAACAAGCATGGTGCACATAACACCCTATCTATACTGCACTACCGCAGCACAAAAAACAGCACAAACAAAACCCAACAGGTTAAAACAAGTGGAAGGGCAGTCTAATGACAATTAACTCCGAGTGTCTGACAGTCTGAGGGAGGAGTTGTAAAGTTTGATGGCCACAGGCAGGAATGACCTCCTGTGGCGCTCTGTGGTGCTTTTCGGCAGAATGAGTCTATTACTAAAAGTACTCCTGTGCCCAACCAGCACGTCATGAAGTGAGTAGGAGACATTGTCCATGATGGCACATAACTTCAACAGCGTCCTCCTCTCAGAGACCGCCGCCAGAGAATCCAGTTCCACCCTCACAATGTCACCGCCCTTGCGGATCAGTTTATTGAGCCTGTTTGCATCCGCTGCCCTCAACCTGCTGCCCCAACACACAACAGCAGACAGAGCGAATGTAGCGAATTTGGGGGGCAGCCCGGGAACTGCCACAGCCAGGACGCGAACCTGAGTCTCCCACACCACGGACGACTACATTAACGAGTCGACTAAAGGGTCCGACTCGTTAGTCAAGGGCTAGTGAGTCTACTTATCCATGGTCATTACCCTACCCCCCCTCCTTCGGGAAGTGCATCCCCGCGCTTCAGCATACAAGCTCCCTCACGCCTCTGGGCGCACGCGCTTCCAATGGCCTCACGGCCTCACCATCCCACTTCTGACACCACCACAGCCCATTATCACAAATTACAAATTTGCCTCAGTGGGCTTTACAGCAACACAACATCCTGTCCTTACAGCCTCACAACTCCCTGAAAAGAAAAGAAAAACCTTTAACAGGGAGAAAAAATAGGAAGAACGCTCAGGGGGAGCAACACAGGAGGGATCTTTCTCCCAAGACGGACAACGTGCAATGATGTTGTGTTTACACAATTTACACACACAACATTGAAAGAGGATAACACAATTATAATGGCATTATAAGATACATGAAGAATATCCTGTCCTTCTTCATCACTTCCAGTGAAAATCTTATCATCTTCAACTCTGCCACCTCCAGCTGCACCTCCTGTCTTTTCATCAGTGCCACTGTCAGTGCCACATAGCTGGTCTCACAACCATCTTGTAAACCTTCCCTTTAACTCTTGCTGGTGCCCTTCAGTCACAAATCACTCCTGACACTCTTCTCCACCCACTCCACCCTGCCTGCACTCTCTTCTTCACCTCTCTTCTGCACTCCCCGTTACTTTCAACAGTTGACCCCAAGTATTTAACCTCATATGCCTTCGTCACCTCCACTCCTTGCATCCTCACCATTCCACTGTCCTCCTTCTCATTCACGCATAGGTATTCCGTCTTGCTCCTACTGACTTTCATTCCTCTTCTCTCCAGTGCATACCTCCACCTCTCCAGGCTCTCCTCAACCTGCACCCTACTCTCACTACAGATCACAATGTCATCCGCGAACATCATCGTCCATGGAGACTCCTGCCTGATCTCGTCCATCAACCTGTCCATCATCACCACAAACAAGGGCTCAGAGCCGATCCTTGATGTAATCCCACCTCCACCTTGAACCCATCTGTCATTCCAACCACCCACCTCACCACTGTCACACTTCCCTCATACGTATCCTGCACCACTCCTACATACTTCTCTGCAATTCCTGACTTCCTCATACAATACCACACCTCCTCTCTCGGCACCCTGACATATGCTTTCTCTAAATCTACAGACACAATGTACCTCCTCCTGGCCTTCTCTATACTTCTCCATCAACATTCTCAAAGCAAACATCACATCTGTGGTGCTCTTTCGTGGCATGAAACCATACTGCTGCTCGCTGATCATCACCTCTCCTCTTAACCTAGCTTCTGTTACTCTTTCCCATATCTTCATGCTGTGGCTGATCAACTTTATACCTCTGTAGTTGCTACAGTTCTGCACATCACCCTTGTTCTTGAAACTCGGTACCAGTATGCTTCTTCTCCACTCCTCAGGCATTTTAGAGCATTAGAGATCTTTCACAAAGTCCTGTTATCATAGAACAAGTGCACTTTATTGAAAACAGTGATATCTATCATAGGGGTAAGAAAGATTTTCCAGCAACATCTTGAAATAAGCATTATGAGACTTGAAACACGGTGAAATACCTTGATAAGCTTTTCTTTTAATTTTGTACCAAAAAAATGTTTAAACGTTTGATTTGCAGAAAATTAGGGAGGAATCATTGGGGGACAGTTTCTTTCTGTACATGCTACGGGCTAACAATCTCAAGTAGATCAGATAATAAGAGTTAATGTAATATCAGCAATTTCTATCTTATTCTACATTTATTGAGAAAAGTCATCTTAAATCTTTAATCCGGTCAGATTAAAGAGCCCTTTTTCGGGCATCAGCGGTACTTTCGGTGAACTAAATTGTTGTTGTTTCAATGATGAAAACTGGCAGATAACAAAAGAAACATGTCTGGATTCAGATGATGAGTCGGTCAAACTCATTTTCAGATGTGAAGCACCTCAAGAGCCTTCTAACTCACTCATTCACAAACCGACATTTAAGCTTCCAGTCGGTGTAGTATGTGGTACCGCCGTGTTGGTGACGTCATCAGTACTGTTGCTCCAGGATTATCACTGCAGTGGAACAATCATGTTGTTGTGCTTTTGTGCCTTTATGACTCGGAGGAAAGAGACGGTTGCGGGATTAGATTGTGGGTTAGCTATCGGTTCAGGTTAGGGTAAGGTAAGTGTTGGGCTAAACTTGGGGTTAGGTTGAAGTTGAGGTTATGTTTGGATCGCTTTGGTATTTTTGCGGTCTTTTTCCTCGCGTCACAAAGGCACGACATCACAACAACGTGATTGGTCCGTTGCTATGACGGTCCAGCAGCAACGTTAATGGTGACGTCATGGGAACAACACCCAACATGGCAATATCAGATCGTGCCTCACGTTCAGCCGTACCATCTGTGTAGATTTGAAGGAGGGGGGTTGCCACCTCTCCAAAAGTACTTGTGAGTGAGTGTATCTAAGATTTCGAAACAGAGTTGCTGCTATAATATGTTAAAGATTTTGCGTTGACTAGAAAATTGGCAAAAATCTTCTTTTTTTTCCGCCCCCCCTCCAAATTCTCCCTTATTCTCTCCCTGGTCTATCACATGGTATTTCCAATGTGGTTTTATTAGAGGTAGGATTTCACTGAAACACCATCAATAGAGACATAAGTAAGATGTCCTCTACCACCTTTACCTTGTTCACACAAGTTCACACAAAGCTTTAGATGAACATTATAAAGTGTTTTTGATGTGTCAGCTTTGCTTCTCTGGGTTGTCAGTTAGCTAAAAACATGATTCAGACAAGCTAACTTTGGTGCTTAACTGCTGCTAAAGCATCTATTTAAATATTTTATGATCTCAACGTTAAGCATCCAGTCAGGATGTTAATAATATATAACATTAGTTCCTCCTAGGGCTCCACGATATTGGGAAAAAAACTCACTGCGATATTTCCATTTCTGCGATATATATTGCAATATGAAAAAATACAGGAATTTTCACCAGATGACTTGAATAGGCTAATTTTTGGGGGGGAGTTGTTAAATTGTGAAAAGAGGGCGGTGCCTTTTTTCACCATTCATACCGTTTCACTTTTCTCAGAGAGAGAGGAGATTTTCCACAAAGCTGTGCGTTCGGCTCTGTTGACCCTGCACAGCAAGAGAGTGGGCCTCTTCCCGGGGTACACTGCGGCGGTGGCGAAGAAGAGAGCGGCCTTCTCCGAAACTAAGCGGCTCCTCCTCTTTCACTGTGAAACATTTTCTTAAACTTTAGTTAGCACAGCTAGCTAGCTTCCTGTTTTGCTTCATGTCAAGAACAACTAAACACAACAGAAGCAAAAAAAAGTAGGTTGTCTAATATTCACCTCTTTAAGCTGTCTTGGACAAACGAATTCGGATTTATTTCACGAAAGGACAGAGCAGTGTTCACTCTCTGCTGTGAAAATGTGTGGCGAACTTAAAGTGTAAAATGTCGTTTTGAAACAAGACAGGAGAAAAACATCCAAGATGAGGCTGATGAAGCTGAATCAATCCAGAGGGCAGCGGCCCAGTACGGGAAGCAACGCAGTGTGTTTACAACCTGATGTGCCGCCAAAACCACGCTACAGAGGGCCGCTACATGTACAAAACCAAGCTACAGAGGGCAGCTATATGTACAAAACCAAGCTACAGAGGGCCGCTATATGTACAAAAACAAGCTACAGAGGGCCGCTATATGTACAAAACCAAGCTACAGAGGGCCGCTATATGTACAAAACCAAGCTACAGAGGGCCGCTATATGTACAAAACCAAGCTACAGAGGAGCTGCTACATGTACAAAACCAAGCTACAGAGGGCAGCTATATGTACAAAACCAAGCTACAGAGGAGCAGCTATATGTACAAAACCAAGCTACAGAGGGCCGCTATATGTACAAAACCAAGCTACAGAGGGCAGCTATATGTACAAAACCAAGCTACAGAGGGCCGCTATATGTACAAAACCAAGCTACAGAGGGCAGCTATATGTACAACACCAAGCTACAGACGGCTGCTATATGTACAAAACCAAGCTACAGAGGGCCGCTATATGTACAAAACCAAGCTACAGAGGAGCAGCTATATGTACAAAACCAAGCTACAGAGGAGCTGCTATATGTACAAAACCAAGCTACAGAGGGCCGCTATATGTACAAAAACAAGCTACAGAGGGCCGCTATATGTACAAAACCAAGCTACAGAGGGCCGCTATATGTACAAAACCAAGCTACAGAGGGCCGCTATATGTACAAAACCAAGCTACAGAGGAGCTGCTACATGTACAAAACCAAGCTACAGAGGGCAGCTATATGTACAAAACCAAGCTACAGAGGAGCAGCTATATGTACAAAACCAAGCTACAGAGGGCCGCTATATGTACAAAACCAAGCTACAGAGGGCAGCTATATGTACAAAACCAAGCTACAGAGGGCCGCTATATGTACAAAACCAAGCTACAGAGGGCAGCTATATGTACAACACCAAGCTACAGACGGCTGCTATATGTACAAAACCAAGCTACAGAGGGCCGCTATATGTACAAAACCAAGCTACAGAGGAGCAGCTATATGTACAAAACCAAGCTACAGAGGAGCTGCTATATGTACAAAACCAAGCTACAGAGGAGCTGCTATATGTACAAAACCAAGCTACAGAGCTCCACTATATGTACAAAACCAAGCTACAGAGGGCCGCTATATGTACAAAACCAAGCTACAGAGGGCTGCTATATGTACAAAACCAAGCTACAGAGGGCCGCTATATGTACAAAACCAAGCTACAGAGGGCCGCTATATGTACAAAACCAAGATACAGAGGGTTGCTATATGTACAAAACCAAGCTACAGAGGGCTGCTATATGTACAAAACCAAGCTACAGAGGGCCACTACATGTACAAAACCAGGCTACAGAGGGCTGCTATATGTACAAAACCAAGCTACAGAGGGCTGCTATAAAGTCGTACAGTTCATGGCTTAACACGGGAAGCCATTCTCCGATGGAGAGAATATAAAGGAGGCTTTCCTCAGCAGTTCGCAGGTCATATTTGATGGGTTACCAAACAAAGACACGATCATCAACAGGACCAAAGGAAATGCCTGTTCCTGTGAGAACTGTGGAGAGGCGCATTACAGACATGGCTGAAAACCTAAGACCCCAGCAGACTCCTGCATTGAAAGATGTGTCAGTATTCAGCGTAGCTCGAGACCAGAGTGTGGATATAAACGACGCTCTGCGTCTAGCAGTGGTTACCACATATTGCGACAAACAAGGGTCACACTAAATAGTTAAGATTGAATTAATTTACCCTAGTAATTTTCACAAATAAAGTGTGTTGCGGGGCCATTTTATTGGGCCCGACAAGGAAAAGATTCTATTTTGGGGTTAGGACTTGGTTTTAGGGTTAAGGTTAGAACTAAGGTTAGGGTAAGGGTTAAGGTTAGGCATGTAGTTTGCATGGTTAAGGTTAGGGTTAAGGGTTAGGGAAGGGATGTCAATGAATGGGAGTGAATGAGGGGACCCCACAAGGATACATTTGTGAGGATGTGTGTGTGTGTAGAGCACAGATCTTTTGGCATGTGGAGTCTAGCCATGGAAACAAGGAGCAGTAAATATGATGGATAAATGCTCATTATGAAAATGAACTGGCACTCGGGTCTGTGATTTTTTTAATTTTTTTTTAAGTGGCACGGGACATCCAAAAGGTTGCCGACCCCTGCTCCAACGCATATTAATATCACAATAACAAGCATTAAAATTAAACACTGATCTACCATTAGAAGTGTCTACGGCTGGTTCTCTTGGCAGCGAAATTCCTGAGATTTGTCGGGTAGTCGAGTCACACAACTCCTGGTCTCGCTTTTGTTTTTCTTTTTGGGCCTTTCGCTCTCATGGTTGTTGTTGTTTTTTTTTTTCAATCAAGAGGTCACCAGAGCTCATAACATCGCAACACCATGACACCAACCTGCCCAATCAGTGTCAAAAAAGTCACCATTGGCAACAAACTGGCCAACCAGTACACAGGATATAGGACATTAACCCTCCCCTAAAAATTACTGTTATTATTATTATTATTATTATATTACAATATTATCTAACTAAAATGGAAGGAATCTCTATGTCTGTATGTCTGTCCTTCGATTTTCTGGACAACCGTTAACCTGATCGACTTCACACTTGGCAAATGCATTGCTGAGGACCCAAGGAAGTGCAGTGTTGAGTCTGAAGTTGTTTGGATGAGCGGATGCCAAAGAAATTGAAGGACAGACATACAGACCGACGTTCTTCCCTTGGCGACCAGACAAACAGCGCCACTCTGGCATTAGAACCCACATTGTGGTCAGACGGGGGATTACACCCGAATGGGCTCTGCACTACACGTCCAGACAGAGGCCCTTTGACCTTTAGGGCCCCTGTGCTTCAGCCCAGGAAAGCCCGAGCATTAAATCGCCTCTGCAAACAGCAGCAGTAACATCGTCAACATCATTTGCCATGTGACGTTAGTGTGAACAGCAAACAACAGCATTTCCCCCGCTGCGGTTTTTAAAAACGGTGATTGTAGCTAGAGCGTCATGAGGACAGGATGCTGACACATTACTTGACCGATCATGATTGACAGTGGTGTTAGCTCCGCCTCAAAGTTCTCAGTACTTTGATTTAGTACTACCTCCTGAGCAGGAATAAAATTAGGATCTGGGAACTATCCAAAACCAGGCCATCACCAATGGATCAAAATTGGAACCTAAAACATAATAATAATAATAATAATAATAAACTTTATTCATATCGCACCTTTCTAAACAACGTTACAAGGTGCTTCACACAAAAGGATAAAATAATGCACATAGTCAAGATAAAACAAAATACAAAGCCTGTTAAGTTCCAGCTTGCTGGATTCCAACAGTGAATAAGGGCTAAAAGGCACCAAAAAAAGACCTGACTTACATCCTATCATCATCATGGCCACAGCGAAGATCTTCTCGCCATCTGTGGTGGGGGCGATGTTCCCGAAGCCGATGCTGGTGAGGCTGGTCATGGTGAAGTAGAGCGAGGTGATGTAGACTGAGTCCTTGCTTGGCCCACCCTCCCAGTGGCCTGACCCCGTGTAGTTGAAGCGGTACGGTGTTCCCACCGCCTCCCCCAGCAGATAGAGCCAGCTGTCCCTCCGCACCACGTTGGTTTCCTCGTCAATCACCTCGTAGTCTCCGATGCTGTACCAGATGCAGGCGAGCCAGTGGGCGACCAGACCGAAGACACAGACCAGCAGAACAAGGACCGCCGCACCGTACTCGATGTAGTGGTCCAGCTTGCGGGCAACCCGACCCAAACGGAGCAGACGCACCACTTTCAGTGAGCTGAAGAGGCTGCTAATACCCTGCGAACAGAGAAGATGGAGAAAATTCAAAAGTTCAAAGTTCAAAGGTTCAGATGTGATGGCTCCACATACGTAGTCACAGCACTGAGATGTTAACTGATGGCTGGTGTCAACAAATTCAAAAAATTTTTTCCCTTTTTTGAAATGTTCCCTTCTTTTTCTCCCCAATTATATCTGGGCAACTACCCCACTCTTCTGAGCTGCCCCGGTCTCTGCTCCACCCCCTCTGCCAATCCGGGGCGGGCTGCAGACTACCATATGTCTCCTCCCATACATGTGGAGTCGCCAGCCACTTCTTTTCACCTGACAATGAGGAGTTTCACCAGGGGGACATAGCGCGTGGGAGGATCACGCTATTCCCCCCAGTTCCCCCTCCCCCCCGAACAGGCGCCCCGACTGACCAGAGGAGGCGCTAGTACAGCGACCAGGACACATACCCACATCCAGCTTCCCACCCATAGACACAGCCAATTGTGTCTGTAGGGACACTCGACTAAGCCGGAGGCAACACGGGGATTCGAGCCGGCGATCCCTGTGTTGGTAGACAACAGAATAGCCCACCACACTACGCCCAAACAAACCTTTAACAGTATCAGAAAACATTAGAAACTCAGATTTAGTTGTTGTTTACTGTTAGTCCTTGTATTAAGAGAGCTGTCAGTCAGTCTGGGAGTGACAGCAGGGTTAAACCCTGTGGTGTGCAGTTTGGTAGCAGGGAGACCCGTTGGTTTACATGTGGATCGAGGATTGTACCTCTAAAGTCAAACCAAGCCAGATACAGACTGTGTCCAACATGTATAAATCATGTATGCTCACAGCATGTTCAGGACACTGGTTGTTGTGTGGGTGACGGGCTGGCGGTAGAATATGTTCAGTACACCTACTGTGATGGAGTTCACAACACTGGTTGTTGTGTGGGTGACGGGCTGGCAGTAGAATATGTTCAGTACACCTACTGTGATGGAGTTCACAACACTGGTTGTTGTGTGGGTGACGGGCTGGCGGTAGAATATGTTCAGTACACCGACTGTGATGGAGTTCACAACACTGGTTGTTGTGTGGGTGATGGGTTGGCAGTAGAATATGTTCAGTACACCTACGGTGATGGAGTGTGATGCTGTGCCAGCACAGACTCCATGCCATGTGTGGTGATTATGTAATAATGTGATAATGTAATAATGTCACTGCTCCTCTCCTCCTTTAAAACACTTTGCTCTCAGTGGACACATCCATAATGCACCGCTCCTCTGAAGCTGAAGCAGACCATTACCCACCCACCCACGCTGACAGACTGCTGCCCCGCGTCACGTTAGCCAGCGCACAAACATGCACATACACTCCCCTCTCTCTCTCTCTCTCTCTCTCTCTCTCTCTCCCTCTCTCTCTCTCTCTCTCTCTCTCTCTCTCTCTCTCTCTCTCTCTCTCTCACACACACACACACACATACACACTCACACATACACACTCATACACACACACACTCTCACATATACACATAGACACACACACAGGCCCGTTTCACCTCCGTCAGTATTTATTGCATTATTTGTTTAGCACTACTTAGCTTTGTTACTGTAGCTTGAAATGACAAGTCAACCACTTGGTAGAGCATTACTTTTACCTACCGTGACCCGTCTAGAAGCCGTGTTCCTCTAGTTTTCCTAATTTCTTGCTCCTATGGGATGACAGACTGATGAAATTGACAACGCACAGCAATTAACTCCAATCTTACCAATTAATGACAGCGACTCGCCTAGTTTCGCTGCCATGTGTTCGATGGGCATGGCCCTACTTTGCAGAATCTGGTATTTCCTTCTGACTAATCCTATAACCCCTTCAACATGAATACACATTAGCTATTTTCTGGTTGGTTCCACCCCGTATGCTGACAACTGTCTTTCCCTCTTAGTGCATGCAGGTATCTGTAGCAAAGCACAGTAACATCCCTCAACATGCGCAGCAGACACATTTGGGCCTAATCTGGGACACTTTTGGTACTTACGGCTCAGTTACAGTACTGACAACTTGTGTGGGCCAGACGTGGCCCAACTGTCATAAGCCGGGCCTGACTTGGGTTACGGCAAGTGTTGTGTGGGCCAGTCATGGCCCAAATGTAATGAACCGGGCTTGACTTGGGTTACAGCACCTACTATGTGGGCCAGATGTGGGCCATATGAGGTGGACCTGTGGCTGAGTTGAGGCAGCCACACTCACCCTGAGTCAACGCCATCATTCAAGGCCAAATGTGGGCCGTAACGTAACTGCAGATGTGGGCCATATTTGGGCCAAAGAGTCTTTGCTATCTGGGGGAAATCACAGAAAGTTGAACCCGTTCATGTCCTTACCTGGGTTATTGAGCATGCATAGAGACATTAAGAAAAGCAGTCAGGACTAGTCCTCAGATCTGTTTAACCAGATGGTCTCCTCAGGATAATTGAGTCACTCCATTATTTACCAGCAATGATAGATTTACTCAATAGCTGTGCTATTGTGTAGCAACACCGAGGTTTAACTGCTGTCTGAAGTCACCCAGGGACTTCTTATCGTCTGTACTGTCAGTACCTTTGCCGTCCCAGTAAATGTACACTGCTATGTCTTGACCTTTTGTTTTTAGTGGAAGCCATTGCATGGAATCTAATTAGATTTTGAGCAGCCATGTTCCACTACGTGGCTGCTTTCTTTTTAATTTCACGCCTCAGTTGGGGAGGACCTGCTCGATATTTGCTAAGACATAACAGAGACCATACAGCAACTACACTGCCTGGTTTAAAAGAAGGTGCAGGGTGTCCGGATAGCGTAGCGCTCTATTCCGCTGCCTACCAACACGGGGATCGATGGTTCGAATCCCCGTGTTACCTCCGGCTTGGTCGAGCATCCCTACAGACACAATTGGCTATGTCTGCGGGTGAGAAGCCAGATGTGGGTATGTTTCCTGGTCGCTGTACTAGCGCCACCTCTGGTCCGTCGGGGCGCCTGTTCAAGGCGGAGGGGGAACTGGGAGGAATAGCGTGATCCTCCCACGCGCTACGTCCCCCTGGTGAAACTCCTCACTGTCAGGTGAAAAGAAGCAGCTGGCGACTCCACATGTATTGGAGGAGGCATGTGGTAGTCTGCAGCCCTCCCCGGATCAGCAGAGGGGGTGAAGCAGCGACCGGGACAGCTCGGAAAAGTGGGGCAATTGGATGGATACAATTGGGGAGAAAAAGGGGGGGAGTGCTGATGCAGTTCGCCAATCCTGACTGTCAGAGGGGAAATCCCAAACTGAGGCTTGGTTTGGGGACAGTGATTGTCCAATGATATCTGTGAATGTGAAGGCTTCACATATTCATTCTAAGGACTCGGTCACAGTAGAAATTGACAGAACAACATTTGTTAGTAATAACTTGCTAATTTACATCGAACTGTGCCAGTTTCTGCATGCTGAGCATTTGCTCCAAACACTGTCAGCATTTGACTAAGATGTAAAAAAAAACAAAAAAAAACAGGAAACTTTGACCCCATTAATGTCCATATCAAATGGGGATATGCATCAGTTTCCATATTCTCACAGAGGAAACTAGATTGTCAGATTTGTTGGGGGCATTGAGAGCTTATGACAGGTTGTAGAGTAATGTGAGCTAATTAGTCCATAAAAGAGTCTCAATATGGAGTCTGTCTCTGCTCGGCTCTGTGCCTTGTTTAAAATTCATTACTCTTCTGATCTGTGTCTCTACCAAAATACATCAGACTGTTTAGTCACACCAGATGATGCTGGACCACAAGCTATGAATATAAAATCACACAGCAAGCTCGGCCCAGAAGACTAAATGCTCTGAAACACCGAGAGATAGATGAGAGATGGAGAATTCATACTCAGCGTTCAGTTAGAGATGGAGAGTCTATTTCTTCATGGTCAGTGGTTGAAGAAGCTGTGATGTGATGTAATTCTGTGAATTTTGGAGGATAACTACTAACCAGAACTCAACAACTCTCACTGCCCACATGTTATATGCTAACTATGATGTGGAATGAGTATGTACTAGTGCTCTTCTTCTGTGTAGTATGTCACTTCAGAGTATGCATGGATACATGGATAAATACATGGATGTATAATAGATTAGCCCCCACCCAACAGAAATAATTAATAAATTTCATTAATTAATTGAATAGGTTTCCTTTATTTTCCCCTTGGGGAAATTCAGTTACTGCAAATTAACCCATTCTAGCTGTGATCTGTGTAGCTAGGAGCAGTGGGCTGCCGCCTTGATGCAGCACCCGGGGACCAACTCCAGTTCTTTTCCCATTGCCTTGCTCAGGGACACAGACAGGAGTATTAACCCTAACATGTATGTTTCTTTTGATAGTGGGGGAAACCAGAACATCCGGAGAAAACCCACCGCAGACACAGGGAGAACATGCAAACTCCACACAGAGGATGACCTGGGATTACCCCCCAAGGTTGGACAACCCCGGGGTTCGAATCCAGGACCTTCTTGCTCTGAGGCGACAGCACTAACCACTGATAAACAGATATGCCTGCCCAAATATGCCTGCCCTGCCCCCATCCATCTCTGTAGACAACTCCAGACTCAAAAACATGGAACCGTTCCCTTATCTTGCCAGCCTTCTCTCCTCTAAAGCCAACATTGACATTAAAATACACCATCGTCTCAGTTGTGCCAGCCAGGCCTTCTCAAGATTGAGTAAAGGTTTTTGAAAACCACGACCTTAAGGCCAGAACAACAATTCTGGTGTACAAAGTGGTAGTGCTGCCCACCCTACTGTATGGGGCAGAAACCTGGACCATATATAGCAGGCACCTGAAGGCACTTGAGCCATACCAAGAGCGATGCCTCAGAAAGAGCCTTAAGATCAACTGGGAGGATAAGCACACCAATTTCAGTGTCCTCAAGGAGGCCAACATGCCTAATATACCTGCCACCATCGCACAACATCAGCTGAGATGGACTGGCCATGTCTTCCGCATGTGTGACTCTCACCTCCCAAAACAAGTCTCTCAGTTCTTGACTCTCAGTTCGTGACAAGACACCGTACCGCGGGAGGGCAAAAGAAAACAAGCAAAGACTTGGAAAGGAGCGAGTTACCAGAAAGGCCCAAACCACATCCTCAACCACTTCTTCACACCCTTGCCAACATTGCCCCAAAATATGCAGCTCCAGGATTGGCCTCTACACTCACTTGAAGACCCACAAGGACCTAGAAGGAGGACAGTCATTCTTGATCCCAAATGACCGCCGATGATGATTAATAGATTAGCGAGTTTCTGAGCACATACCAGTAGACATACAAAGATAGCCCATTATGCACCCCTACTGCATGACGTCCATCATTTTTTTTATAAACCACAACCCCCTCCTCTAAACCAGTCCCCTTCTACCACCACCTCCATACAAACGGCTTCAGAGGCAGGCCAAAGCTAGATTCTTGCTAGTAAGTCACACTTGATAACATTGATATTTGTTCAAAAAAAATTTTTTTTTAATTGAGTAATGGACCAAAGCTCTTCAGGTAATTTACAGACACCACTTAAAAAAACAAAACAAAAAACAAAATAACAAAACTAAACTCAAGGCTGGCCACTCACCTCATCAACATTCTCAAAGGCGTTGATGACATCGTAGGGCAGGCAGGAAAGCAGGTCGATGACAAACCAGGTCTTCACATAGTTCATGCGTATTAGTTTCGGGTCAGAGATCACCTCCCCTGCTGGACCCACGAAGGTGGTGTGGAAGTTAAGGACAATGTCCACCAGGAAGATTACATCCACAATGCTGTCCACCACCAGCCAGGTGACATTGTTCTGCTTGGTCTTGAAGGACACATTGTACGGGACCATGATGGCCGTGTAGAAGGTGAGGATGAGGATGACCCAGTCCCAGGTGGTCTTGAAGAGGCAGTAGTGGAGGATGATGTGGGGGGGTGTTTTAGGGGTCTCCTGTTTGTACTGTGGCAGGATGTCTGAGCCCAGCTGCAGGACCTGGCACAGAAAACATAGAGCAAAAACAACAGAGCAAAAACAGATCAGTGCCCTGCCCCAATATGCGCATACACACACACACACACACACACATACACTTTCCTCTTACCTTGATCTATTAAACATTAGCATGTCCTCATGGAATAGACTCAATCCAGCCATCGGATATTTGAAAAGATGATGCCACGATGTCCCCCAGTCCATAACATCAGTCTATCGATGAATGCACCTAGGACTACTGCTACCCATAGGAATAGCAGAATTTATTATCAAGGTTTACTCCTCTAGATCCACCATGTTCTGCTCTGCTGTCTCCTGACAACGTTAAAAGGATTACCGCGAGGAGGGTGTGGCTCTTCACCACGCACAGACGGCCATTCATCAGGGAGAGGCTATATTTTGCGCTTCACATGATGCTGGGGTGTATGGAGTCCAGTCTAGAACACCATGAAAGGCCATCTAGGAAAGGTACTACTCCTATACTTAACCACTTAACCCAGTGATGCCCAACCCTGCTCCTGGAGAGCTACCCCCCTACCGGTTTTCACTCCAACCTCGATTTAACATATCTGATTCAATTCATCAAGGTCTTGGTCAGTAGGTAATTAGTAGAATCAGGTGTGTTAAATTAGGGTTGAAGTGAAAAACGGCAGGATGGTAGTGCTCCAGGAGCAGGGTTGGTGGTCACCACTTTAACCCAAGTACCAACCCAAGTCTCATAAGTACCTCATAAAACCATTCCATCTGCCATATCATGGATCTTCCTAAACAAATCAAGCCAGACTGATCAGTTAGCATGGTAATGAGCTTACTAACAAACCAAGGAAACATTACAGTAAAATAAACTGTGGTAATTATAACATAATTACCTATCTGTTCCATTACATATAAACTGTATCCAGATGCTGCTTAGGTCCCAATCTCATTAACAAGATCACTTGCGTTTCACTTTCTCTAATACTGAGTTCATGTGGCAAATGTGATTGTTGATTCTTTAAAATAATTTCTCAGACAATGATCGGGTTTTACATTCTTTAAGTTGTTTTGTCAAATGTTGGTGTGGTTCTTGACTATTTCATTAGTTTCATGAAACGCTGTACTGATTTTATGATTGTTATACTTTCCATCTGTTTGATTTGTTTCGGATTTGCTAGTTTGCCTTTTGAAATATTGAATTGTTGGTTGAAATATTATTGCTGTTTGCACGTCTTGGTTGCTCGACTTTACCTCGGCCAGACGGGAGTGCTTGTGAACATTCTCGCCTTTGTGGACTGTCGGCGCCAGCTGCTGTAGAACTCCTCGGCTGCTGGTCAGCGCCCGGGTCAGGCGGGCAAATTTGCCCCAACCTGACAAAAAGAGAACACCAGAATCAAACACAGAACCGACATCTTTGGGCTTCCAGGTAGCATAACGGTTATTCCGTTGCCAACCAACACAGGGATCACCGGTTCTAATCCGGCTTGGGTCGGGCGTCCCTACAGACCCAATTGTGGGTGTGTGTCCTGGTCACTGACTAGCGCCTCCTCTGGTTGGTTGGGGTGCCTGTTCGGGGGGGGGGGGGACTGGGGGGAATAGCATAATCCTCCCACGTGCTACGTCCCCCTGGTGAAACTCCTCACTGTCAGGTGAAAAGAAGTGGCTGGTGACTCCACATGTATGGGAGAAGGCATGTGGTAGTCTGCAGCCCTCCCCGGATCAGCAGAGGGAGTGGAGCAGAGACCGGGACAGCTTGGAGGAGTGGGGTAATTGGCCAGATACAATTGGGGAGAAAAAGGAGGAAAATCCAAAAGAAAAAAAAAGAACTGACCTGTTATAGAATAATATGCTTAGTTAGAAAATGAGCAAATCGTGATAGGTTAATTAGTTTTAATTTAGATGATAAACAAAGGAGTTTAGAAAAGAAAGAGCTTCTCATCCTATGTTGTAGCGAACAAGAAGAATCAGGTATTTTATTAACGTACTTTATATTAAAACCAAAGCGTGAATGGCAACTTGATCACAATCTGTTTTGAAGCACATAAAAGCTAAACAGATGAGAAGCCCACAGCAGGAATAGTGTGCTGGGCGAGATGGAAGAAGGGAAGCTACCCTATGACTGGAAAATATTTTTTTCCAGACAGTCCATTTGAAAATTAGAGGCAATTAATTTGAACATCTACATTTTGAGAATATTCACCACAACGTAAGTGCTCTGTTTTATTTCAGTGCTTTACAAATCAGTTTAAACCTGCCTTGTCAGTATAGACAATAAACCTGAAACTGACTGAGTGATCAAGTTGATATATTTCAACAGAGGGCAGCAAGCCACAGTTCAGGAATGGTTTTTAAATGGCTTATAAGTGGTGTGGCACCCCGCTGACCTTTTGAAGAGTCATCCTCGATGGGCTGCTTGAAGGCGGTGATGTCACTGAAGGTGCACAGGAACAGGACAACTTTTTCTTGCTCATTTCTGATTGGCGCAATCTTGACAAAAAACCACACAGGCATCCCTGGAGACGGGAGAGGAAAGACAGATGCCAACTGGCTGCTGCTTTATTCTAGGCGGGCTCAGCAAATAGATATTCTCAAACCGTCTTGTTCTTTCTGAGGTTTCCTGGGGTTTCTTCCTATTCTTTTCTCCCTGTTAAATGTTTTTTGTTTGTTTGTTAGGGAGTTGTTCCTTATCCGGTGCGAGGGTCTAAGGACAGGATGTTGTATTGCTTTAAAGCCCCCTGAGACATATTTGTAATTCATGATAATGGGCTATACAAATATAATTGACTTTCTTTTTCAAAAAAGCTGTGTTCCATCTATTGGGTCTTTCTGTGAGAAAATATCATGGTGTCTGATTCATTGCATGCACAAAACTTGCTTGGTGATCAGCAAAATGAACTTGATCTAATGTTTAGTGTACAGTTGAAGAAGTGTACTCACGGTTCTTCTTGTACATCAGAATCTCAAATGAGTTCATCTCATAGTTTTCGAAGGTCTTGCGCACTTTCTCCATTGTCTCGTTGTCTGTCAGTTCCCCATACATAAAGCTGTGGACAGACACCCAAGTTTCACTGATGTCCACTGACATTTGAATACCCACAACATTTACACTTACGAGCCACATTCTCTCTGAGTGCTACAAACCCTTTCAGAACACAAATTAACATATTTGGCTGGACCGGCCAACGGGGCTGTCAGGCCAAATTGTGTCCGGGCTGCCGAAATGTGTCCGGGTGACGTCATCGCAATGCAATCGTGACAGCTCGCATTCCTGGCATTCTCCAGTAGCGTTGGCACGTTTGCTTGCCTCAGCATGGACAGAGACCGTGGCGAGATAAACTCCTGCTTCACTTAAGAACCGTGACTTACCACGGACAATATCACTGCCAAGACATCAGATAGCCCTTATATAATTTCCCTGTATATTGTGCTGATATTGTTTGCGTTCGTTGCTTGCCTCAGAATGAAGATTGCTAGCTAGCTAGCTAGCTTTAGTTTGCAAATACTGGACGTTTCATTTTAATGGAAAATAGGTTTACAGAACATCTTTATCGAAAATCTCCTCAACGCTACATCGCCTTGTTAGCTAGGTAGTTCACTAGCTAGCTAGCTAACAAGGCGATCGACCAGTAGATGAACTTTCGCCTAAAAGTGTGCTTTTCTGTGCTCTTCGAAAAACATATGCTAATATAAACAACTGCAAGTCGACTATAAAAGGTGGCCCTGCGCATGTATTGTACGATGTAGCTAAGAAGAGTACACTGTTAAACCTGATTTTGCCCGCGATGTTCCGGCTCTACGAGCTACAGCGAGAGAGGAATGTCAGGAATGCACGCTGTCACGATTGCGTGGCGGTGACGTCACCCGGACGCCTTTTGGCAGCCTGGACACAATGTGGCCTGACAGAGCCAGCCCTACAGCAGCAAATGTCTGGCGCTCACCTTGTTTAGAGCAGTGGTTCTCAACCGGGGGTCCGCGGACCCCTAGTGGTCAGTGGTGTAATTGCAAGGGGTCCGTGAAAATAAAATATCTTTAAAAAAATATCCTATGACATTTATAGAAATAGGATTATTTTACTCAAATGTGACTGAGACCTTTATCTACCTAAACTATAAAGGGTAACAGGACTTTTTTCTCTAATTACATCTGTTTCACAAGTGTAATTTATTGTATTTTAATAAGAGATCTCGCTCCCGTTTGCATTGTTAAAAGTTACTGCATAAAAATTCTGTTGTTACATATATCTGAAAGTTACTGCATAAGAATTCTGTTTTGTTAACTATATCTAAGTTACAACTGAAAGCTCTTATTTTTGCCCCAAAGAGTGAATAAATGCTATAATGCAATTTAAAATGCAGTTTCTACTGTTTCTATCAAATTGCAACCCCCCTCCCCCAAGATCCGGTGGAGGGGTCCTCAGGGTAGATCAAAAATACGCAGGGGGTCCAGGACCCCAAAAAGGTTGAGAACCACTGGTTTAGAGTGACTGAGTGAATAAATGGACGAGGCCCCTTTGTCTCCCTATCAGAATTTTTGCTGCCTCTGCAGTTGCTGGGAAGAAAACGCTCTGCTTTCAGCTCTGTGATTGGTGGTCCAGCTATAATTTTACACAGGTCCGAGCAATAGCAATTCAATTTCAAACGACAGCAAAATTGACTGATCATATTTTCCCTCTAATTGGGTGGGTTTGGTTATCACCAACTTTATGGCAACTTGTCTTGATGCATGCTCAATAATCCAGGTAAGAAGGTTGAATCGGTTCATCTGGACACAACGTTTATTGACATACGTTTCATCACTCAACTAAGTGACCTCCTTCAGTCTAAGCTGACTGCAAGTATCCCTGGCCCAGCCTTATAAACAACACAGTACAATACAGTGCCTATACGTCTGTCGCCATTTTACAATGCTGTGATTGCAGCAATCCCTAATCCTACGTGAATAGTACACATGGCCTTTGAAACGCTAGTTAAAGGTCACACCCATGTCTGCATATGAAACTGGTTGTGGGAACCGGTCGTTAAGGCAGCTGTATTGTGTTTTTGCTAAAAACAAAAATAAATAGTATTCACTAACCCGGAAGTGGATGGCACACCTATCCCTACGGTGGCTCCTAAAGGTCAGCTTGGACCGGCTAAGTTATTAAATGGTTGACGCTAGATCCAACGGGGTGTAGGCACGGAAGTAGCCGTGATTGGTTGTTGGTTAGGGTTAGGGTTCAAACTCTTTTTGAATTTCTGTTGTTAGCAAGCGTTAGCGTTAGCCATCGTTACAGTACGATCTGGCAATGTTAAGGTCAGCTGTAAGCTAGCTAGCTAAATGTTTCAGGGCGCATCGTTTGTTTCAAGTCAGTGCGCTTCGAGGTTCCGCGCTGTCTATTGGCCGACGCAACAGCCAATCACAGCTACTTCCGTGCCTACAACCCGTTGGATCTAGCGTCAACCTTATTAAATTACGGTAGAGGCTAGTTCCCATCGATGCACAGAACGGCCAACTGAGCATGCGCGAAATGCCTCTACCACGCCTCCACACGCCCCGCGTAGCATCCAGGCGCTGGGATTATAGGAAGCCCCGCCCCTACTCTGATTAGCTAACTTTAACCCTAACCCCGCCCTAACTCTAACCTACCCAAACAAGAGGCAACGAGTACTTGCGCATGCTCAGTTGACCGTTCTCTGCATCGATGGGAACTAGCCTGTACCATTAAAGGTAATTACCCCCGAGGCAAGGCAACCGTCGCAGATTCAAATGCGTCATCAGCGGAGTTTTGTGATTGGTTTGCTCGCTCCACGTGAACGCGTCTTTCGTCATAGGGACGGGACGCTTTACGGACTTCCCTGCAGCGTTACTGCTGTCATTCCCGGCTGCACAGCCTTGCCGGCACCTTCCCTGGAATGACCCATGCTCTTTAGGTTAAAGGTGGCTGTGTCTTAACAGTAGTGCGTTGGAGCCCCGAAGTCTGCAGGGTGAGAGTGCTACTGTGCCTGCAGCGGCCATGTGGGTGCTGCGGTGAAGCAGCGTCGGCTGGCCGGCCGGGCGGTGTTTCCGGTGGGGAGGGGTCAGTACCTGCAGGTGCTGCTCCTCTGCATAACCTCAGCCCGGTGGTAGCCAGACAGCTTGCAGAACCCATCGTTGCTGTAAACGATGGGCCAGTCTACGATCTGGGCGTTGCCGAGCACGAAGTTAGTATCTACCCAGGGAGAGAGGGGGGGGGGGGGGAGAGAGAGAGAGAGAGAGAATGTTTACCTCAGGAGTCATCCGTCTATCTATCTTTCTATCTGTCTGTCTGTCTGTCTGTCTTTGAATCGATGTCCTTCGCTCAGCAGGATTGTGTAGATGAGACTTACAAGACTCAGTGTTAGTCTAAGAAGTAGTACAGATTTGGGATACGTCTACGTAAAGGTGAGAGCTAGTTCAGCATTCAAACACAGCGTAATGGACGACGACTTTCTCTTTTACAGATCCTGTTAGCTGGTATCCAGCCAACAGACACACCAGAAACACATCTCTGCACCAACACACGCAGCGTGTGTGTGTGTGTGATAACAGTGGACAGTGCAGTCACACCCTAAATAAAGCCATGTCCATCAGCGTGGTGGAGGGTGGTGGAGTCAAACAGGAAGTAGGGAACAGCTGTGTGACAGCCATTCATGGCTCCCCGCTGTCATCAGTCACATCCGCTTTACACGCACGGGTAATTAAAGTGAACAGGTGGGGATCAGTATTAATGACTGTGTTGTTTGGCTGCTGTAGGATGCTGATGTGTGCCAAACAGAGTTCAGGAGCAAATACTGTCCTGCACTTTTACCGTTGACCTACTGAAACGTCACCAGGGCCGGTTGGTTACCTGTGAGGGGATTACACGATGAGCTTGTGAAAAACTCGCCTCATAAGCCAATGATTAACGGAACATTCTGGATGACAGTGACCCTGTGACGTGTTTGGTGCTCTGTCAGGCAGTGCTGTATACCAACGCGGAGTCTAATGTGCCTCTCAGCAAGTCATGATTATGATACAGAACAGAGGGTGTCCTGTGATGTGGCGGTCATGTGAAGAGGCGTCTTGTCTGACACGTCTTAACTGGGGGGGACATTACGCTCTGCATGTAACCTGCCCCTAGCTACGGGGCAGTGGGCAGCCACCGTGCAGCGCCCGGGGACCGGCTCCAGTTGGTCTTGCCCCGCCTCGGTCAGGAGCACAGGCAGGAGTACTGACCCTAACATGCGTGTCTTTCTGATGGTGGGGGAAACCGCAACAGCCGGAGAAACTCCACCACAGACACGGAGAGAACATGCAAACTCCACACAGAGGACGACCTGGGATGACCCCCAAGGTTGGACAACCCCGGGGGTCAAACCCAGGACCTTCTTGCTGTGAGGCGCCAGCGCTAACCACTGGGCCACCGCATGCGGAATATCCCACAGCAGTTTTCAGCTAGTACCTCCTGTGGGGGTCTGTGTCAGGCCTACACACAACACACATAGTCTATCACATCATCAATATTGCCGCAAATGTAAAATACCATTTCAGCATCGATCAACAGACGCTAGAATTTCGCTCCAATGTCCAGTGACGTTTATGATTTAAACATGTTTGAAACAAATTTTGAAATGAATCAATGGACAATTGATTTTATAAAAGCGAAGATAGACATATTAGCATGTTGTACGTTCGTCTGTTGACCCGGAGAAAGTCGTCGTGGTTCCTGTCCGCCATGTCGCCTACGTGACGCCCGGCACAACGCGTGGCCGTTAGCATAGCAGCAGCATAGCTAGCACGAGAGTACGGCGTTAGCCGAAAGGCCCAACTAAAACGGTTAGCAGTTAGCCGTTTTCCTTCGAGGGAAATAAGATAAACCTGAATGTTTTGGTCTCCTTCCTCACATCCTGCCGGCGAAGCCAAAACGGGCCTGTGCTGGTCTATCAAGTTGGACACGGGTCAACTGTATACCGGCGCCATCCTGGAGATCGACGGTGGGCCGGGGGGAGCCTTACTAACGGCTAAAATGGCGGACGAGGAAGAGGAAGAGGGATGAGGAAGAGGGATGAGGAGGAAGAGCAGCGGCGCGCTAGTGGGGGGCGGGGAGGGGGGACCTATCGGGGCCCAGAAGAGAGGGGGGGCCCTCGGCAAGCCTGGAATTAAAAGTTTGCTTTGGTCTGCAAATGTTTATTTCTAACTAATTAGTGTCATAACTTCAGTTAAAATGGGCTCAGTACGTCGGTTGAGGGACTTAAAGAAAATAGTGGAGGCTCTCTGAGTCCCCCTCTCTGAGGCCCCGCTCACCCCCCCCTCTCTGGGGCCCCGCTCACCCCTTACAAAGGATGCAAAATGGTTTAGCCCGCCTCGCGAGCGTCTCCCATTGCAGCTCATCTAGTCCTTTCGCGTTTGACCGCTGATACAGGCGCGAGCAGATCGCGTCCTTCCCAAAGAAGGCAAAATCTGGGTTCTAGAAAAGAAAAGAAAAGAAAGGAACGGGAGAGAAGGCCAACTGAGGGACAACAACTGTTGAGTAATTTCCTCCAAAAGGAAGGTGAGCGAGGGGCTTTTAAAAGAAAGGTGGCTAGCTAACGCCTGCTACCACAGCTAGCTAGCTTGCTACTAGGTAGCAGCAAGCTAGCCACCTGCTATACACTTTTTCAATCACTGCCAATTAGTTCAGATTAGGTTAAGGTCAGGTTAGGTTAAATTAGGTTCAAATACATTAATATACTGTGATTATAAATAATATACAGTATGTTAGAACTGAAAAACGTGGTGCGTGAGAGACAAAAGAGGAAAGGAGCCCACAGAGACGGCTTATGTAGAGGGCGCAGAATTTTGTGCTACACCCCCGAGGAAGAGGGTTGAGGGAGAGGATGGGGGTTAAATACACACACACACACACGGGGGTGACAACACTTGGAAACACTGGTTTTTGTACCTGTCTGTCTATGTGATAATGTCCAAACTGCAAAGTTGAAAAGACGAGTGGTTAACAGAAGGCAGAAGGCGGAAGCAGATTTCAAACAGGGACGTTAGGCGCTGCCTGGATCTTCATGTGACAAATAACTCAGGTCCTAGTCTCATCTGGACCTCATGAGGTTATCTTTAGACCTGACAGTCCACGTGTGGCCGTGCCAGATTGCTAGTGACTGGTCTCAAGTCCCTGCTGTTATTCTGAATACACACTGAGCGGACCAACATCCTGACAACACCGCACACACACTCACACACACACACACACACACTAGCTACATACACACACACTCGCTACATACACACACACACACACACACACTAGCTACACACACACACTAGCTACATACACACACACACACACACACAGTAGCTACATACACACACACACACTAGCTACATACACACACACTCACACACACACACACTAGCTACATACACACACACACACACACACACAGTAGCTACATACACACACACACACACACACACAGTAGCTACATACACACACACACACTAGCTACATACACACACACTCACACACACACACACTAGCTACACACACACACTCTAGCTACATACACACACACACACACACACACAGTAGCTACATACACACACACACACACACTAGCTACATACACACACACTCACACATACACACACACACACTAGCTACATACACTCACACACACTAGCTACATACACACACACTAGCTACATACACACACGTACACACACGCTAGCTACATACACACACACACACACACTACACACACTAGCTACACACACACACCCCACACACGCACTACACACACACACACACACACGCAGTACATACATGCACACATACCACACACCACACACACACACTACACATATACACCACACACACACTATACACACCACACACACACTACACATCATACACACTACCACACTACACACACACACACTAGCTATACACACACACACTAGCTACATGCACACACACTGCACGCGCACACACACAGACACACACTGCACGTGCACGCACACTACACGTACACCACACACGCACTACACACACTACATAGGCACACGCAGTACACACACACACACTATACACACCACACACACTACATACTATACACACTACATACACACTACATGCGCGCGCCCACACACACACACTACACGTACACCACACACGCACTACACACACACACACTACATAGGCACACGCAGTACACACACTACACGTACACCACACACGCACTACACACACACACTACATACGCACACGCAGTACACACACACACACACCACACACACACTACATACTATACACACTATACACACCACACACACACTACATACTATACACACTATACACACTACATACATACACTACATGCGCGCGCCCACACACACACGTACAGACACACACAGCGTGCAGCAGGACCTGCTGCCTCCCACACGCTACTCAATAACAAAAACGTCACAGGAAATATCGTTAGTAATAACAACGTACCATATTAATTGATCACTGCTAATACGACTACTAACTAGTAAGACTACTACTAGAAAACAAACAATATTACACAATTTTGATTATTAATACAAATTATCAATAACCAAGATAATGACAATAATAAAATGATGAACTTTATTAATATAGCACTTGTCCAAACCCACATCATCTGACTAACAGCAGATAGGACAGTAGACGAGAGGAAGATGTTCTAGATCGTTATAAACGTTATAACAGCAGATGGGACAGTAGAAGAGAGGAAGGTGTTGAAAGAGAGGAAGATGTTCTAGATCGTTATAAACATTATAACAGCAGATGGGACAGTAGAAGAGAGGAAGGTGTTGAAAGAGAGGAAGATGTTCTAGATCGTTATAAACGTTATAACAGCAGATGGGACAGTAGAATAGAGGAAGGTGTTGGAAAAAGAGGAAGATGTTCTAGATCGTTATAAACGTTATAACAGCAGATGGGACAGTAGAAGAGAGGAAGGTGTTGAAAAAGAGGAAGATGTTCTAGATTGTTATAAACGTTATAACAGCAGATGGGACAGTAGAAGAGAGGAAGGTGTTGAAAGAGAGGAAGATGTTCTAGATTGTTATAAACGTTATAACAGCAGATGGGACAGTAGAAGAGAGGAAGGTGTTGAAAGAGAGGAAGATGTTCTAGATTGTTATAAACGTTATAACAGCAGATGGGACAGTAGAAGAGAGGAAGGTGTTGAAAGAGAGGAAGATGTTCTAGATTGTTATAAACGTTATAACAGCAGATGGGACAGTAGAAAGAGAGGAAGGTTTTGAAAGAGAGGAAGATGTTCTAGATCGTTATAAATGGTCTTCACATGGACGACTCACCGTTAGACCGGCGGACGATGTTCTCCAGGAAAGTGTTCTGCGGGGCCACCAGACCCCTCCGTCCCCCCGCCATGCTGACCAGGACCACTGGTCTCCGTGAGGAGCTCACATGTCACTGCTGCGTTCACACTGGAGCCTCTGTCTTTCCCTCTGTCTCTCTGTCCCCCCCCTCTCTCTCTCTCGCTCTCTCTCTCCCCTCTCTTTCTTTCCCTCTCTCTGTCCCCCCCGCTCTCGGTCTCTCTCCGTGTCACTCCTTTCTCCCTCTCCCTCCCCCCCCTCTCTCTCCGTGTCTCTCTCTCTCCGTGTCTCTCCCCCTCCCCCCTCTCTCTCCGTGTCTCTCTCTCTCTCTCCCCGCCCCCCCTCCTCTTCAGAAGGTGCTCTGCGGTTCCCGCCGGGCAGACCGTCACCGCGGCCGTTGCTGCCGCGGCGTCTGCGTCTCTCTCCGGTGACGCGCCGCCTTTTACCGACGCTGTGACCTTGATGAGAAACCGGTAGGAGGCTGATGCTGTGCGTGTGTGTGTGTGTGGATGGGGGTGTGTGTGGGTGTGCGTGTGTGTATGAGAGAGAGCGAGAGTGAGGGGAAGCGGGATGGATAGAGGAGGAGAGAGGGATGGATAGAGGAGGAGAGAGACAAGCGGAGAGGGAGGGGGCTGGAGAGGAACAGAGAGAGGTGGAGAAAGGGAAATGGGGAGAGATGGAAGGGAAGAAAGAAAAGACTGATGCATGGAGAGGGAGAGCGGAGAGCGATAAAGAGATATTCTACATGTGTTACTTGACTAGACAACACAATTGTGGTGAGGAGGAGGAGGACAAGATCCGTGGGAGGTGCAGCGCAGCGCTGTTCTCTCCGCTGATTGGCTGAAAGCTGCAGCTCATCCTCTACAGGAGCTTCTACTCTAACGGAGCTCATCCTCTACAGGAGCCTCTGCTCTAACGGAGCTCATCCTCTACAGGAGCCTCTGCTCTAACGGAGCTCCTCATCCTCCTCAGGAGCCTCTGCTCTAACGGAGCTCCTCATCCTCCTCAGGAGCCTCTGCTCTAACGGAGCTCCTCATGCTCTACAGGAGCCTCTGCTCTAACGGAGCTCCTCATCCTCCTCAGGAGCCTCTGCTCTAACGGAGCTCCTCATGCTCTACAGGACCCTCTGCTCTAACGGAGCGCCACCGTCTCCACTCAGTTTGAAACTGAAACGTGTTGCAATGCATCAGAACCTTCTGCAGTTTTTTTCCCATTCATTCATTCATTCATCAGCCGCTTCTCCGGGGTCGGGTCGTGGTGGCAGCAAGCTAAGTAGGGCACTCCAGACATCCCTCTACCCAGCAACGCCCTGCAGCTCCTCCTGGGGGATCCCAAGGTGTTCCCAGGCCAGATTGGACATGTAGCCCCACCAGCGAGTTCTGGGTCTACCCCGGGGTCTCCTCCCAGTTGGCCCTGCCCGGTAAACCTCCAAAGGAAGGTGCCCAGGAGGCATCCTAATCAGATGCCCGAACCACCTCAACTGGCTCCTTTCGACGCGAAACAGCAGCGGCTCTACTCCAAGCTCCCTCCGGATGTCCGAGCTCCTCACCCTATCTCTAAGGCTGAGCTCAGACACCCTACGGAGGAAACTAATTTCAGCCGCTTGTATCCGTGATCTCACCCTTTCGTTCACTACCCAAAGCTCATGACCATAGGTGAGGGTTGGACCGAATATTGACTGGTAAATTGAGAGCTTTGCCTTCTGGCTCAGCTCCTTCTTCACCACAACAGTCCGGTACAATCCGTCAATCCGGTACAGTCCGCCTGTCAATCTCCCGCTCCATCCTACCCTCACTCGTGAACAAGATCCCGAGATACCTGAGCTCCTTTACTTGAGGCAACAACTCATCCCCAACCCGGAGGGAGCAATCCACTTTTTTCCCGTAGAGAACCATGGCCTCAGACTTGGAGGTGCTGACTCTCATCCCGGCCATTTCACACTCAGCTGCAAACCGCCCCAGTGCGCGCTGGAGGTCACGTTCTGATGAAGCCAACAAAACCACATCATCTGTGAAGAGCAGAGATGCAATTCTGAGGTTCCCAAAACAGACACACTCCTCACCTTGGCTGCGCCTTGAGATCCTGTCCATGAATATCACAAGCAGAATCGGAGACAAGGGACAACCTTGGCGGAGTCCGACACCCACCGAAAACGTGTTTGACTTTGTGCCGAGATTGCTGACACAGCTCTCACTTTTGTTATACAAGGACCGGATGGCTTGTAGTAACTGCACCGGTACCCCATACTCCCACAGTACCCCCCACAGAGTGCCCCGGGGTACACGGTCATAAGCCTTCTCCAAGTCCACGAAACACATGTAGACTGGGCGGTCAAACTCCCATTCCCCCTTCAGCACTTCCGCAAAGGTAAGTATGTTAAGGTGAATTGTCACCTTAATATGGTGGAGGGGTTTGTGTGTCCCGGTGATCCTGGAAGCTGTGTTGTCGGGGGCAATAGCCCCTGGTAGGGTCTCCCAAGGCAAATTGGTCCTGGCCAGACTAAGAGCGATTCCGTGTTCATAAGGTCATTGGTGCCTGTCGAGGCGGCAACTGAAGAACCCGCTAGTGGACACTGGCGGTGAGGGAAGCCGTCAGGCTGAAGAAGGAGGCCTTTCGGATTTGATTGGCCCAGGGGTCTCCTGAAGCAGCAGACAGGTACCGGGAGACCAGAAGGGCTGCCGCTTCAGCGGTCATGGAAGCAAAAACTCGGGTGTGGGAGGAGTTCGGCGAGGCTATGGAGGAGGACTTTCGGTTTGCCTCAAGGACGTTCTGGCAAATCATCCGGCGACTCAGGAAGAGGAAGCAGGGCTTGACTCAGGCTGTGTTTAGCCGGGGAGAGGAACTGTTGACCCTGACTGGGGATGTTGTTGAGCGGTGGAAAGAACACTTTGAGGAGCTCCTGAACCCGACTAACACATCCTCAGTGGAGGAGGTAGAGTCTGAAGACTCAGGGGAAGCCCCACCCATATTCCTGGCAGAAGTCTCCGAGGTTAAAAAGCTCCTCGGTGGCAAGGTGCCGGGTGTGGATTAGATTTGCCCTGAGATGCTGAAGGCTCTGGACACTGTTGGGCTGTCTTGGTTGACATGCCTCTTCGGTGTCACATGGAGGTTGGGGACAGTGCCTGTGGAGTGGCAGACTGGGGTGGTGGTCCCATATTCAAAAAGGGCGACTGGAGGGTGTGCTCCAATTATCAGGGCCTCGAAAAAAGGCTCCAACCGATTGTCGAACCTCGGATCCAGGAGGAACAATGCAGATTCTGTCCTGGTCGTGGAAGAACGGACCAACCTTCTGCAGCTTGAAACTGAGACATGTTGTAATGCATCAGAATCTGCTGCAGGCATGACAGGCCTGGTTTTCCACTGTTTGGTGGGAAAACAGTGAAGATCCGGCCACATCTCCACACTGCACAACCGACTTCTCACACTGAGGAATATGATGAGCAGCACTGACTGAATCCATGTGTGGCCCACAGATAATTCCTAATGAAATCCCAAATAATGAAACTCAGAAGATGAAGCCAAGCTGGTGAAGGGAACGCTGTGATGATGATGATGATGATGATGATGATGAAGGACTTCAGCCTCATCACACCTTCAGGCGTGTGAGGTCACAGAGTGGATTCACATCGTGTCAGTTTTCATGACAGTACAATGGATGTATTATTTATAGATTTGTATACATTACATTATTTTGTTACACGTCATGTGTTAGTTTGCAGAAATAAAATTATGGATAAAAATTCTCGATATATTTTCACAATAACTCATCTTCATTGTGGCACAAATGGACTAGATGAACATAGTGTACTTGATAACCCTTGACCTTGTGTGGCTTGTGTGTGGTTGTATGGTTTTTATAATGTATGTATTGTATTATGAATGTCTTTCTGAGGTTTTTATTCGTCGTGTCTGAGGAAAGACCGAATAAAAGTGTCCAGCCTTGGTTGAATTATACATTTCTATTCTATCTTGCCTCAGTCTGTATCAGCATTAATTTCTGTCATTAATCATTATGATCATATCGCCTTCTAAAAGCAATCAGAATATTGAGTTTCACCACAAACGTCATTTAGCTGTCAGTGTTTATGTGAAGGCGAAAACTATTTTACTGCAAAATTGAAGATAAAATGCGGCAGCCCACGTAAGATGTGATGGAAAAGCTGACCTGCTCAGCCACATAGATCACCTGTCGATGACGTCATCAGAAATCCACCAACCCGTAATAAAAAATAATGGTAACACTTTAGTATGGGGAACATAACAAAACTTAATTACTAGTGAATTAGCAATGATCGAGGTGTCACTTTAGTATGGGGAACATATTCTAAGCAACAAAAACTTAATTTACAGTAATGTAACACTATGAACACTTGTAGTTTTGTTTGTTGTTATGTAAGAACAGACCGTATTCATTAAGTGTTAGTAAGGGAGAATAACTCTTCTTGTGGTACTACCACCTTATAAAGGCCATACCAAGCAAAGCATATTGAGATGGTGCTACTAATAAGCAATACTTCTGAGCTTATAGAGGGAAAACTCATAGTTAATGGCTTACTGGTTGTATAATAAGGCCATGCAGAATAAGGCATTAATGAGTACATAATAATGACCAATTAAGAGCCAATATGTTGCTAATTTGCATGCTAATAAGCACCTACTTAATGGTGACTACGTTCCCCATACTGAAGTGTTACCGAAATAATATATCGAAGAATTAATTTCACCGTAACGAGAAAATATTGTAGACTATTAGGGAGTTATTACGCAATTCTGTTTCATTGTATGATGGCGACCCCTGCTGGTTGGCGTACCACGGTGCAGCGGACATAGACGGGTTCGCGGCGTATTTAATGTGCTGTTAATTCGAAGCAAATTAAAACATCGCAGAGCGTGGAATCAAAGCCATCCATGGAAAACACAACAGGAAAAAGGTGTCGCAGCTAGAAGTGAATCAATAGCGTGACTGGGCTGGTCTTGATAGGCTAGACGGATAGATAGATAGAGAGATCGCAGAGTGCCGTTCCGGCGGAGGGATTTCCCTTCCAATCTCGCAGGCAAGGGGTAAACAACTCCCACAGACCGCAGCTCGCCTCGGCGAAGCCGGTGCGTAAAAACCCTTCCGCCGAGGGAAGTAGGGCCCGCTAATCGCTCGATTTCCTAAACGTTCGCGACCGTGAGACGTCCGCTCTCGCGCACGTAACGCACAGCGAGGGAAGGGAACGGCTCGGAACCGCGAGGGATTGGGCGTCCGGACGGGGAAAGCCGCCGTGTTTAAAATGGAGGCGCCAGCCCGGACCGCGGCACAGCGACGCGCCGCCGCCGCAGCGCAGGGACGTACTGCGAGCGACGGGCGGCGGAAAAACTAGAGACGCGCGTTCCCCGGACACATTGTGCTGCTCCTCCGCCTGGAGAAACCCGGCAGCGGGGGACATGCCCGGCATGATGGACAAAGGCTCGGAGTATCTGGGCAAGGGGCGCTCCAACGGAACCAAAAGCCCCTCCAACGCGTCCAACGGTCATTTTTCCGAGGAGAGTGGAAGCGACGACGAGCACGGTAAGGTAGCCTCGAACACGCGTCTTCTGAAGCACTCGTCGTGTGTTGTTCGTCATGTGGAGCGGGGCTGCAGCCGCTGCTGCTGCCGCTGCTGGGAAAGTAAACCTGCTCTGCTCCCTTTTCTCTTCCGCAGATGTCGGAATGCGCGTCGGATCCGACTACCAGGCCAATATTCCGGATTTCGATCCCGGTAAGAGCGTGCAGCCAGCACTAGAAGTAGCCCTGGGCACCGCCGGGGGCTGTGAAACGTCGCTAGATTAGCGATTACACAAGTGAGAACACACAACGGCACACGCCAACGTGTTGCCGCGGCGGCGCCGGCGGCACAGAGGGACGCCAGGGGAGAAGCGCGGCGTTCGCCGCCGCGCTCCCGTGTTGTGCGGGACGTCGCGTCGGTCATGTGAACGGGAGACATGTGGACCGAGGCTACCGTCTGCTCCGAAGTGCCACTTAGTGGTTTGTCTCCTCAACTTACCCGCCGCCTCTAACCCGGGATCGCGGCGAATTCCTCATTTCCTAGGGCTGCGATGGCTAGTGTCGCCCCTTTTAAGAAGAAAAGTCGATTTTAATTCAACATATCCTTCCTCTCTCCCTCAAGTAGAATGTTTAATGGCTCGTTTGTCATTCCCTTTACTGGCTGGTTAGTGCAGTACTGTAGGGCTTCGTCCACTATAGTACTCCGTTCCGTTCCGTTCCGTTCTGATCATTTGTTCACTGTCTTTCCAACTGCTTCTGTTGGTGTTTGCCTGAAACGAGACACGGTGGTGCAGCGGTTAGCGCGGTCGCCTCACAGCAAGAGGGTCGTGGGTTCGAGCCCCCGGGGTAGTCCAACCTTGAGGGTCGTCCCGGGTCGTCCCCCTTGTGGAGTTTGCATGTTCTCCCCGTGTCTGCGTGGGTTTCCTCCGGGGCTCCGGTTTCCTCCCACAGTCCAAAGACATGTAGGTCAGGTGAATCAGACGTACTGAATTGTCCCTAGGTGTGTGGTGTGGTATGGTGTGGTGTGGTGTGGTGGTGGGGGGAGGGGGACTCTGTGATGGTCTGGCAGTCTGTCCAGGGTGTCTCCCCGCCTGCCGCCCAGTGGCTGCTGGGATAGGCTCCAGCATCCCTGAGAGCATGATAAGCAGTTTGGATGATGGATGGAGACTAAAGACACATTTGCAGCTGTGGTAGAACAATGAAGTTCTGTTATTTTTTATTGTGCTGGGTCGGCGGTGTGCAGGTCTGAGCAGATACTCGGATAAAGACAGCGGAGGGATGCTGGTCTGGTCTCCCAACCACACCATTATGGACTCTAAACGTAAGACAACTTTCGTTCCTACCTTCTCTTTATGTCTATGTCCCTCTGTCAGGTCTTTGAATCGAACCTTAACCCAAACTCGGTTTTCCTCCACAGTGGATGAGTACATCGCCATCGCCAAGGAGAAGCACGGTTACAACGTGGAGCAGGTAGGCCGTCTTCTCACCCGCTTTCACAAAACCCTTTTTACAGCCCAGACTGAGGCAGCAGTCTGTAACTTTGACACGCGTGTTAAAACACAGCAGGGTTCGGGCGTCCGGGTAGCGCGGCGGTCGATTCCATTGCCTACTAACATGGGGATCGCTGGTTCGAATCCCCGTGTTACCTCCGGCTTGGTCGGGCGTCCCTACAGATACAATTGGCCGTGTCTGCGTGAGGGAAGCCGGATGTGGGTATGTATCCTGGTCACTGCACTAGCACCTCCTCTGGTTGGCCGGGGGGGGGGGACTGGGGGCAATAGCATGATCCTCCCATGCGCTACGTCCTCCTGGTGAAACTCCTCACTGTCAGGTGAAAAGAAGCGGCTGGTGACTCCCCATGTATCAGAGGAGACATGTGGTAGACTGCAGCCCTCGCCAGAGGGGGTGGAGCAGAGACCAGGACAGCTCAGAAGTGTGGGGTAATTGGCTGGGTACAATTGGGGAGAAAAGGGGGGGGATCCCCCCCCCCCAAAAAAAGAAAGACTAAACACAGCAGGGTTCTTCTGGATGGGAAAGAACATGTGAAGAAATTGATGAGCAGATTTCCCGAATACGAGATATATTTACAAACTTTACCTCCGTCTTCCTTCATAACCCGTCGTAAAGATGCGCTCAGCGCTGTGTATTAAACAACAAAATTACTCATCACGGACAAAATAAACCCTTAAACCAGGGGTGGGCAGTCTTCTCCAGAAAGGGCCCATGTGGGTGAAGGTTTTTGCTCCCACCAAGCAGTTACACCTGGTCCCACTAAAAAACCAGTAGAGTCTTTGCTGAGGAACTCGATTAGGAGATACAGGTGTGTAACTGCTCGATTGGAACAAGAACCTTCACCCACACCGGCCCTTTCTGCAGACGACTGCCCACCCCTGCCTTAAACCCTCTTGCTCGTGGTCTCAACATTAAACCAACAGTCCATGTAAACAAAATATATACAAAATATTTATTAAGTCCACCTCAGCTCGCCCTAAAGCAGTGGTCTCCAACCCTGCTCCTGGAGAGCTACCATCCTGCTCCTGGAGAGCTACCATCCTGCTCCTGGAGAGCTACAACCCTGCTCCTGGAGAGCTACCATCTTGTTCTTGGAGAGCTACAACCCTGCTCCTGGAGAGCTACTATCCTGCTCCTGGAGAGCTACAACCCTGCTCCTGGAGAGCTACCATCTTGTTCTTGGAGAGCTACAACCCTGCTCCTGGAGAGCTACTATCCTGCTCCTGGAGAGCTACAACCCTGCTCCTGGAGAGCTACCATCCTGCTCCTGGAGAGCTACAACCCTGCTCCTGGAGAGCTACCATCTTGTTCTTGGAGAGCTACAACCCTGCTCCTGGAGAGCTACTATCCTGCTCCTGGAGAGCGATCATACTGCAGTTTCCCATGCCAACCCTAATTTAACATACCTGATTCTACTAATGACCTACTTACCAAGCCCTTGGTTAATTGAATCTGACGTGTTAAGTCAAGGGTTGGAGTGAAAACCGGCAGCAGGGTAGCTCTCCAGGAGCAGGGTAGCTTTCCAGGAGCAAGGTAGCTCTCCAGGAGCAGGGTTGGACACCACTGCCCTAAAGACTCTTTTACCTCCAACCAAGGAAACAAGAAGAAGGCCGCCGAAGGTGAACAGCATTCCTGCATCAATTTAAAAAGAAAAAAATCCACACAAAAAAAAACAAGAATTCACAAAAAACGCATGATCACTTGTTAACGGTATACCACGGCAGAAAAAATCAGAATGAAATGGGTCTCAGCAGGCCCAGCGGATGAGAGTGATCCAAGAAGCCATGGGTACTTGTTTGTGCCAAGCGGGCGTCCACTCATGGGAGATGAGCCACAAGCGAGAGGGGCGGCTTGCAGTACTCCTTCAGACGTTCTACTCCACAGTTCATTTACATTGCTTTATTCTCAGTACTTCTATTGAAACAAACTAAGGAGTATTTTTGTAGTAGTACCTGCACTATTTCCAACTGGTGCCACACAGATCATTCACCCACTTCCTGCTCTCCCTGCGAATACATACATACCATGAGGAACCACATACATACCATGAGGAAACACTTACATAGCATGAGGAGACACATACATACCATGAGGTGACACACACATACCACGAGGAGACACACACATACACCATGAGGAGACACACATACCATGAGAAGAGACACACACATACCATGAGGAGACACACACATACCATGAGGAGACACTAGAAACAAGTCTTGTATCACATGATAAAGGAAAATACATATAGCTGTCATATCTCATAGCAAAATCCAGTGTAATATTTGTGACCTTCACGATGTGGTAAGAAATGGCCGGACAGGCGTCCGGGTGGCGTGGCGGTCTATTCTGTTGCCTACCAACACGGGGATCACTGGTTCGAATCCCCGTGTTACCTCCGGCTTGGTCGGGCATCCCTACAGACCCAACTGGCCATGTCTGCGGGTGGGAAGCCGGATGTGGGCATGTGTCCTGGTCGCTGCACTAGCGCCTCCTCTGGTCAGTCCGGGTGCCTGTTGGGGGGGGGGGGGCTGGGGGGAATAGTGTGGTCCTCCCACACGCTACATCCCCCTGGTGAAACTCCTCACTGGCAAGTGAGAAGAAGCGGCTGATGGCTCCACGTGTATGGGAGGAGGCATGTGGTAGTCTGCAGCCCTCCCTGGATCAGCAGAGGGGGCGGAGCAGAGACCGGGACGGCTCGGAAGAGTGGGGTGATTGGCCGGGTACAGTTGGGGCAATAAAGAGGGGGGGGGATTCTGTCAGGTTGAAACGTGTGTGGTGTGTGAGGACCTGTTCAGGGTTTAGAAGTGCACAGCGGAGTGTGTAGCGGTGTGGGAGTGTGTAGCGGTGGGAGTGTGTAGCGGTGTGGGAGTGTGTGGCGGTGGGGGAGTGTGTAGCGGTGTGGGAGTGTGTAGCGGTGTGGGAGTGTGTAGCGGTGGGAGTGTGTAGCGGTGTGGGAGTGTGTAGCGGTGGGGGAGTGTGTAGCGGTGGGGGAGTGTGTAGCGGTGGGGGAGTGTGTAGCGGTGAGGGAGTGTGTAGCGGTGTGGGAGTGTAGCGGTGGGAGTGTGTAGCGGTGTGGGAGTGTGTAGCGGTGTGGGAGTGTAGCGGTGGGGGAGTGTGTAGCGGTGGGGGAGTGTGTAGCGGTGGGAGTGTGTAGCGGTGTGGGAGTGTGTAGCGGTGGGGGAGTGTGTAGCGGTGGGGGAGTGTGTAGCGGTGTGGGAGTGTAGCGGTGGGAGTGTGTAGCGGTGTGGGAGTGTGTAGCGGTGTGGGAGTGTGTAGCGGTGTGGGAGTGTGTAGCGGTGGGGGAGTGTGTAGCGGTGTGGGAGTGTGTAGCGAGGGGAGTGTGTAGCGGTGTGGGAGTGTGTAGCGGTGTGGGAGTGTGTAGCGGTGTGGGAGTGTGTAGCGGTGTGGGAGTGTAGCGGTGGGGGAGTGTGTAGCGGTGTGGGAGTGTGTAGCGAGGGGAGTGTGTAGCGGTGTGGGAGTGTGTAGCGGTGGGAGTGTGTAGCGGTGTGGGAGTGTGTAGCGGTGGTCATCGGCCAGTATGAAGTGCACCTTTTGGTTAAAGTCTGACTCAGAATGAGGGAAATCAGAAGAACACAGTGCATTGTGGGATATTGGCAGAACGTGTTGGTTGCTGCAGGGTGTTATGGGGAGACGGGGAGGGTTTCATCATCACAGGCTGCAGGCTCACAGACGTTTACTGCTCCACACATGTAAAGCGCCTCCTCGTCGCACAGTCTCAGCACCTCATGGGGAACAGTGGAAGCGGTGAAAACCAAGCAGGATGTTTCACGACGCTGTGCTCTCATCCCCGGTGTCCCTGTCTGATTCGCTTTCACACCGCGTCCTGTCCCAGCTGGACGTGGACCCCGACGTCGGCTTTAAGCAGCGTTTTAGGACCGGCTGGCCCAGCAGCAGATTGTGCGCTGACATGTCACACCGGTGGAAAAAGAGCCACGCGTCGCGTCCGTGAAGCCTGCAGCCCGGGTGTGACGGATGGCGGCGGCGCACATTTGTCGCTGGGGAAAGGTGTAGCTTGAAACCGAGGGTGGACAGCAGTGGTGGTATGTGGCGTGCGACCGCAGGTTGTGTGACGCGGTTGTGTGTCGGCAGGCTCTGGGGATGCTGTTCTGGCACAAGCACAACATAGAGAAGTCTCTGGCCGACCTGCCCAACTTCACTCCTTTCCCAGACGAGTGGACGGTGGAGGACAAGGTTCTGTTTGAGCAGGCCTTCAGCTTCCACGGCAAGAGCTTCCACCGGATCCAGCAGATGGTAAAAACCCTCCGGAACATTCTCCACATCAAGCCTCGTTTCACATAACCACTGTTAGTTTTCCCGGTGACGCACAACCTAGTCGGAGCTAACTCAACACCCTCAGCTAGCAGTAGGTTGTCTTTACAATAGAATGTATCACACCAGGGCGTCCGGGTGGCGTGGCGGTCTATTCCGTTGCCTACCAACACGGGGATCACCTGTTCGAATCCCCGTGTTGCCTCCGGCTTAGTCGGGCGTCCCTACAGACGCAATTGGCCGTGTCTGCGGGTGGGAAGCCGCATGTGGGTGTGTGCTGGTCGCTGCACTAGCGCCTCCTCTGGTCAGCCAGGGCGCCTGTTCAGGGGGGAGGGGGAACTGGGGGGGAATAGTGTGATCCTCCCACGCGCTACATCCCCCTGGTGAAACTCCTCACTGTCAGGTGAAAAGAAGCGGCTGGTGACTCCACATGTATGGGAGGAGGCATGTGGTAGTCTGCAGCCCTCCCCGGATCAGCAGAGGGGGTGGAGCAGAGACCGGGACGGCTCGGAAGAGCGGGGTAATTGGCCGGGTACAGTCGGGGAGAAAATGGGGGGAAATTTCCAAAAGAGAACATTTTTAGGAGCAGTGTCACCTGGAAGTGACTTGAAATTCTTAAGTTTTAGGTTTTTTCTCATTCATGTAGGTAGGTATTTCCGTTTGATGTAAAACCATAAATCCAAACTAAGTATTTAATTTACTCCACTGGGTGTATTGTAGAAGATCCGTGAAGTTGGTTGTCATATCAGATGAAACATGTTTTAATATTTGTTCCTCTGTACCTGGGTGTCATTGAATGGGTTTTGTTCTTCTTGTCGCTGCTGTAGTTACCAGACAAATCCATCTCCAGTCTGGTGAAATACTACTACTCCTGGAAGAAGACCCGCTCCAGAACCAGCCTGATGGACCGGCAGGCCCGGAAACTGGCCAGCAGGAACAGCCAGGATGACAGGTAGTGAGTGGTGTGCCAGCATGAAGCCGGTGTGTTGCCAGTGCCGCGGCCAGGGGTGTCCAGACTTGCCGAAGACACACCTGTGTTCATAGCTGTGCAAGATCGCCTGTGTGACACGCGTCATAGATCTGTTACAGTTTACTTTATTTACTGACTTGATATGAAATATTTACTCACCAAGTAGCTCAAGAATTCTTTTGAAACATTTTAAAATTCATTCAAAGCAGCAACACACCCATTTAAACCAGACGGGTCACCAGCCTCTGCTAAATGAAATTGTAACATTGTAACCAGTATACGTACAATGTACAGTACAGTATATACAACATGTACAGTACAGTCTATACAACATGTACAGCACAGTATATACAACATGTACAGTACAGTATATACACCATGTACAGTACAGTATGTACAACATGTACAGTACAGTATATACAACATGTACAGCACAGTATATACAACATGTACAATACAGTATATACAACATGTACAGTACAGTATATACAACATGCACAGCACAGTATATACAACATGTACAATACAGTATATACAACATGTACAGTACAGTATATACAATATGTACTATACAGTATATACACCATGTACAGTATAGTATATGCAACATGTAGAGTACAGTATGTACATGTAGAGTACAGTATATACAACATGTACTATACAGTATATACAACATGTACAGTGCAGTATATACAACATGTACAGCACAGTATATACAACATGTACTATACAGTATATACAACATGTACAGTACAGTATATACAACATAGTTGGATTTATTGACAGTGTTGAGTGTTCATTTGAATGACAGCCTGCAGAAAGAAACTGTTTTTATATCTGGTTGTTTTGGGGTACAGTGCTCTGTAGCGCCTACCGGAGGGGTGGAGTTGGAACAGGTTGTGACCAGGGTGTGATGGGTCTGCAGTGATGTTGCCTGCCCGTTTCCTGAGTCTGGAGGTGTATAAGTCCTGAATGGAGGGCAGGTCGGCACCAGCGATTTTCTCTGCTGACTTAACTGTCCCTTGTGGTCTGTCCCTGTCCTGTTTGGTGGCTGATTCAAACCAGACAGTGCTGGATGTGCAGAGGACAGACTGGATTATTGTAGTGTAGAACTGAATCAGCAGTTCCTGAGGCAGGTTGAACTTCTTGAGCTGGTGGAGAAAGTACATCCTCTGCTGGGCCTTTTTGATGATTGTGTCTATGTTGGATGCCACCTTAGGTCCTGGGAGATTGTGGAACCCAGAAATCTGTAGGTTTTCACCGTAGACACCATGCGTGCTGTTGAGTATGGTGGGGGTGGCAGTGTTGGGGGGTCTCCTCCTGAAGTCCACCGTCATCTCCACTGCTTTGAGCGTGTTCAGCTCCAGGTTGTTATGGCCACATCAGAGGGCCAGCTGATCAACCTCCCATCTACATGCAGACTTGTCACCATCCCGGTTAAGGCCAATGATGGTTGTGTCGTCCGCAAACTTCAAGAGTTTAACAGACTGGTCACCCAAGGTGCAGTCACTTGTATAGAGGGAGAAGAGTAGAGGGGAGAGCACACATCCCTGGGGGGCGCCAGTGCTGATTGTCCGGGTGCTGTTTGTGATTTTCCCCAGCCTCATCAGCTGCCTCCTGTCTGTCAGGAGTATTTAATCCACTGGCAGATGGGGGCTGGTACAGTGAGCGGGGTGAATTTGGAGTGGAGGATATCTGGGACGATGCTGTTGAACACTGAGCTGAAGACCACAAACTGGACCCTTGCGTGTGTCCCTGGGGAGTTGAGGTGTTGGAATATGTAGTGCAATCCCATGTTGACTACATCATCCACTGACCTGTTTGCTTGGTAGGCAAACTGCAGGGGGTCGAGCAGGGGGCCTGTGATGTCCTTCAGGTGGGCCAACACCAGTCTCTCAAAGGATTTCATGACCACAGACATTAGGGCAACGGGCCTGTAGTCATTTAATCCTGTGATACGGGGCTTCTTGGAGACCCGGATGATAGTGGAGCTCTTGAAGCAGGAGGGGACTTCACACAGCTCCAGTGGTGTGTTGAAGATCAGTGTGAAAATGGGGGCCAGCTGGTCAGCACAGACTTCCAGACAGGAGGGCGACATGCCATCCAGACCCAGTGCCTTCCTGGTCTTCTGTCTCTGGAAGAGCTGGCGCACGTCCTCAACACAGAGTGCGGATGGGGGGAGGGTAGTTGCTGGCAGGGGGTTGCAGATGGTTGTATGTTGTGGCTGGAGAGGGTGAGGGGTGTGAAAGTTTGCTTTTCAAACTTGTAAAACCCATTTAGGTCATCAGCCAGTTGATCATTCCTTGCAGTGTGGGAGGATGGTCTCCTGTAGTTGGTAATATCTTTCAAACCTCTCCAGACTGATGATGGGTCATTGGCAGAAAACCTGTTTTCAGCTTTTCAGAGTAGTACCCTTTTGCCACTCTGATCTGCTTTGTGAGTGTATTTCTGGCTTGGTTGTACCAGATCCTATCTCCACTTCTGTAGGCTTCCTGTTTGACCTGACGAAGCTGCCTGAGTTTTGCTGTGTGTCAGTAGATGCAGCCTCAAAGACACTCCAGTCAGTGCAGTCGAGGCAGGCCTGGAGCTCCAGTTTTGACTCACTGGTCCATTTCCTCACAGTTTTAACCACAGGATTTACAGATGGTAGTTTCTGCCTGTAGGTTGGGATGAGATGAATCAAACAGTGATCAGAGAGGTCCAGGGCTGCATAGGGGACAGAGTGACAGGCGTCCTTTAATATTGTGTTGCAATGACCCAGAGGGTTTTTGTCTCTGGTGGGACATTTGACATGCTGTCTGTATTTTGGCAGTTCGTGGCTGAGGTTTGCTCTGTTAAAATCCCCAAGGATAATGAGAAGGGAGTCTGGATATTTGTGCTCCATGTTTGTAGTTTGATCAGCCAGGTGTTTTAATGCCTCTTTAACACAGGTCTGGGGTGGTATATGGACACCGACCACAATAGAATAGAATGGTTTACAGTCAATAAAAAGGTGTCTAAGTGAGCCGTACAGCAATCTTCACTTATTTCCCGATAGCTCCATTTCATGGTCTGCTCGGAGGAGTTGGAACTGTGGCAGATGAAGTATACTGTCCGGTATGTGCTCACTAAGCCAGGTTTCAGTGAGAAACAGGGCAGCAGATTTGGAAAAGTCCGAGTTTTTTTCCCATTCAGGAGCAGCAGTTCGTCCATCTTGTTGGCCGGAGAGTGGACATTGGCCAGGTGGACTGACGGGAGCGCGGTTGTAAAAAAAATGTTCAGTTAAGGTCATTAAACAGAGTCTGTTCAGGTTGTCCAGTGGACAGTTGGGAGTTCTTCCCTGCTGGATGTGATCAGTGAGTGGGCGCTGGAAACGAAACAAATAAACAAAAATGGAAACAGTAGAAGAGAGCACAGAACCAAGGCTACTTACTGTCTTTGGTGTCATCTTGATGACGACGATGGCTGAGGAAGTCACTTTAGATGAGTGATGAAAAGTTTCTCCCAGTTAAACGTCGTGTCCAGATGAACTGACTCAACTTCCTGTGAGTTCTTACCTGGCTTACTGAGCATGAAGACAAAATGTTCTAGAAGGTCTGACTGTCGACCCGTTTCTGCTTCTGCTTTCAGTGATGAGGAAATGGAAGAGGCCAATCCCATCGAAGCAAATGACAGTGACTACGACCCGAACAAGGAAACCAAGAAAGAGGTGACCACACACACCCAATCGCAACATACCACATACACCCCATCACAACATACACTCCTCACAACACAGCTGGTGTTGAGCCTCTCTCCTCCCCGCAGAGCCAGGTGGAGCCCCTGACGCTGGGCTCTAAATTGGGAATAGGCCGGCGGGAACACCAGACCCTACAACACCGCCACCACTCCCAGCGCTCCAAGTGCCGTCCACCCAAAGGCATGTATCTCACCCAGGAGGATGTGGTAGCCGTGTCCTGCAGCGCCAACGCCGCCAGCACCGTCCTCCGTCAGCTGGATATGGAGCTGGTGTCCCTGAAGAGACAGGTGAGAGACAGGACAAACCTCATCATCTCTCCTCCTCCATCACTCCCATCACTCCTCCTCACAGTTGGGGGGGTTGATGGAGGTGAAGGAGACTGGAGGCTGATCATGTTTCATCTCACAGCACTTACTGTAACTGTGAATCTGAAGCTGTCTGTGACAAAATTGTGATGTAGGGCTTCACAAATAAAATCGAGTTGAACTGACGTTGATAAAAGTTAAAATGAGTTTCAATGCAAGTCTGTCAAAACATTCGAGATAATTCAGATTCAGACAACTTTATTTGTCCCACAAGGGCAACTCAGTTCCACAATCTACCCAGACCATACACAGACTCACAGACAAGCGGCAATCAGCAGTATGTCGGAGACAATAGACAGATCAGTACATGGGCAAGAGATGCACACTGGCGCCCTCGTGTGGCCATATACACAGATCAGTACATGGGCAAGAGATGCAGACTGGCGCCCTCGTGTGGCCATAGATGGGGCAGTACATGGGCAAGAGATGCACATTGGCGCCCTCGTGTGGCCATGCATGCAGACTCGCATGAGGACCAGGCAAAGGATAAAAATTCACACAAGTTAAAAGAATGAATAAATAAATGAAGAATTCTAAAATGCTTTGCACGTTACATTCCACCGCTACAGTCGGTGAACTACAGACCCACAAGCCATGTGACAAACACACAAGGTATAAACCAACTATTGTGGTTTAACACAAAAGAAAGCATTCATTTAAAATGACTACTCTCAGCATTTACCAGCCTGATAGCAGAAGGAATGAAGGACTTAGAATAGCGACTTGTTTTCCTAAGGGGCGCTTTATAGCGCCGGCCTGAGGGCATTACAGTGAATTAACTGGAAAGGACGTGGTCAGATTGGTAATAACTCATTTTGCTTTCTGGGCCACACGTTTCTCCCAGAGGGAGCACAAGTCTCTCTGCTGGACTCCATCATCCTGGAGCAGACCTTCACCATACTGTGTAGGCTGTTCCTGTCTTTCACACACAACCCAGTAAACCAACAAATAAAGTCAAGTCAAGTAGGTTTTATTTGTCTCCAGAGGGCCAATTGTTGTTTAGCAGCAGCAACATTTAAACACACAAATACTCCACAGAACACATCAGGCAAATAAGTACAAATAAATACAACTTGTAGTGAGGAGAATGAAGCCAACGAGAAGCAGTGTTAATCCAGGTGGAGCTGGTACTACCTCTTACTGCTGGAGTTTATCCAGGTGGAGCTGGTACCACCTCTTATTGTGGGAGTTTATCCAGGTGGAGCTGCTACTACCTCTTACTGCTGGAGTGTATCCAGGTGGAGCTGGTACCACCTCTTATTGTGGGAGTTTATCCAGGTGGAGCTGCTACTACCTCTTACTGCTGGAGTGTATCCAGGTGGAGCTGGTACTACCTCTTACTGTTGGAGTTTATCCAGGTGGAGCTGGTACTACCTCTTACTGTGGGAGTTTATCCAGATGGAGCTGGCAGTACCTCTTACTGCTGGAGTTTATCCAGGTGGAGCTGGTACTATCTCTAACTGTTGGAGTTTATCCAGATGGAGCTGGCAGTACCTGTTACTGCTGGAGTTTATCCAGGTGGAGCTGGTACTACCTCTTACTGCTGGAGTTTATCCAGGTGGAGCTGGTACTACCCCTTACTGTGGGAGTTTATCCAGGTGGAGCTGGTACTACCTGTTACTGCTGGAGTTTATCCAGGCGGAGCTGGTACTACCTCTTACTGTGGGAGTTTATCCAGGTGGCGCTGGTACTACCCCTTACTGTTGGAGTTTATCCAGATGGAGCTGGCAGTACCTCTTACTGCTGGAGTTTATCCAGGTGGAACTGCTACTATCTGTTACTGCTGGAGTTTATCCAGGTTCTTACTGCTGGAGTTTATCCGGGTGGAGCTGGTACTTCCGCTTACTGCTGGAGTTTATCCAGGTGGAGCTGGTACTACCTGTTACTGTTGGAGTTTATCCAGGCAGAGCTGGTACTACCTCTTACTGTTGGAGTTTATCCAGGTGGCGCTGGTACTACCTGTTACTGCTGGAGTTTATCCAGGCGGAGCTGGTACTACCTCTTACTGTGGGAGTTTATCCAGGTGGAGCTGGTACTACCTCTTACTGCTGGAGTTTATCCAGGTGGAGCTGGTAGTACCGCTTACTGTGGGAGTTTATCCAGGTGGAGCTGCTACTACCTCTTACTGCTGGAGTTTATCCAGGTGGAGCTGGTACTACCTCTTGGAGTTTATCCAGGTGGAGCTGGTACTACCTCTTACTGCTGGGGTTAAGCAGTGAAATGTCTGAGGGAATGTTTGTATCTATTGGTTTTGACTACAGGGTATTTCAAGCGGGAACCAGAAGGCCAGGTCTGAGCCCCTACGTGCAGGGGGTGGTGCTGTCAGACAGGAAGGATTCTGCTTTCCTGAACATCCGCTTGTTATATAAACCAGACGCCTTATTATGGATGCCACTGCTTTTCTGGGCACTCTGCCTCTGATTGGCCAGTACTCGTTGCCTCCGTTGGTTGGGTTGGTTAAGGTTAGGGTTAGGGCGGAGTTAGGTGTAAGGCTAGCTAATCAGAGCCAGAGTAGGGGTGGCTTCTCCTGGAATCCTAGCTCCTGGGTGCTACGCAGCGCGTGTCTTGCCCAGAAAAGCAGTGGGATCCATAATAACGCAAACCAGACAGACTATTCTGTTGGTACCTGTGATGCTACTGCACACCTTCACGAATCAACAGCAGTTCATTGTCATTTCTTACATGTACTTGCACAGCAGTGCAACACAAAAGACAAAAACACACATCCCAAATTTCCCAAAAACGACACCACCAAAAAACATAGAACAGAAAGAACAAAGTAAAAAAAAAAAACCCACAAAGTTCACAACACAGTCCAAAACATCCCTCTCTTCAGAGAGCGAACGCCAGCCACGATGGCTATCGGAACTGCCGTTCTGCATGGGCTAGCAGTTAGCTTAGCCTGCTCCGCTTCCACGTCCTGTCAGACTGCCCTTGGTGTCTCCTCTTCGGGCACAGCTCCGGGCAGGGCCGTGGTCCTTGGGCCTACCGGATGCAGCAGACCAGGCTCCCTCCGCCGCTCCAACGCCAGCTCTCCCAGCCAGACACCTTTGACACACCTCCCCGCACTCCACACGACACAGACACAGACAAAACCACTGCACAGTCGATGCTAGGCGAGGCCGCCGCCAGACCGCCTCGGTGTTTCCTCTCGGGCGCAGCTCTAGGCAGGGCCGTAAGCTCTCTCAGCCGATTCAACGCCAGCTCTCCTGGCCATTAAATGAAGAAAAAAATCGACGATCAAAATAAAAACTTCACACGAAGACACAAACTTGGACAGAGACATGGGCAGAGACACTGCATAGTCGGTACCGGGTGAGGCCGCTGCAAATGTGAGTTCGCTGCGCCATTTTCCCACGCGCAGTTTCTTGGTCGCCTCTGTTAGTGCACTTTCTCTTTAAGGTTGAGAGAGACGCACCAACTGATAAAAGTGAAAGTAGTAACTCACTCAATAAAAGATCTGTAGAACAAAGTCAACAGGGACCTGTCCACACCTAGCTTAGCAGCCTCCTCAGACACAAGAGACGCTGCTGGGTTTTTTTTTTTAAATTTTATTTGCATAACAAATTGGTATGACAATCAAAGTTCAGCTTGTTATCGGATATAGTGCCTAAGTACTGGTATGACTCAACAATGTCAACCTCCTGACTATAAGTCTTAGTGATGACCATTACTCTTAGTGTTGACTGACCATTAGTCTTAGTGTTGACTCACCATTAGTCATAGTGATGACCATTACTCTTAGTGTTGACTGACCATTAGTCTTAGTGATGACCATTAGTCTTAGTGTTGACTCACTATTAGTCTTAGTGATGATCATTAGTCTTAGTGTTGACTCACTATTAGTCTTAGTGATGACCATTACTCTTAGTGTTGACTGACCATTAGTCTTAGTGTTGACTCACCATTAGTCTTAGTGATGACCATTACTCTTAGTGTTGACTGACCATTACTCTTAGTGTTGACTGACCATTAGTCTTAGTGATGACCATTAGTCTTAGTGTTGACTGACCATTAGTCTTAGTGATGACCATTAGTCTTAGTGTTGACTGACCATTAGTGTTAGTGATGACCATTACTCTTACTGTTTACCATTAGTCTTAGCGTTGACTGACCATTAGTCTCAGTGTTGACTATTAGTCTTAGTGTTTACCATTAGTCTTAGTGATGATCATTAATCTTAGTGTTTACCATTAGTCTTAGTGATGACCATTAGTCTTAGTGTTTACCATTAGTCTTAGTGTTGACTATTAGTCTTAGTGTTTACCATTAGTCTTAGTGATGACCATTAGTCTTAGTGTTTTCCATTAGTCTTAGTGTTGACTATTAGTCTTAGTGTTTACCATTAGTCTTAGTGATGACCATTAGTCTTAGTGTTTACCATTATTCTTAGTGATGACCATTAGTCTGACTGTTGACTGACCATTAGTCTTAGTGATTACCATTAGTCTTAGTGTTGACTGACCATTAGTCTTTGTGTTGACCATTAGTCTTAGTGTTGACTGACCATTAGTCTTAGTGATGACATTAATCTTACTGTTTACCATTAGTTTTAGTGATGACCATTAGTCTTAGTGTTGACTGACCATTAGTCTTAGTGTCGACTATTAGTCTTAGTATTTACCATTCGTCTTAGTGATGACCACTAGTCTTAGTGATGACCATTAGTCTTAGTGATGACCATTAGTCTTAGTTATGACCATTAGTCTTAGTGTTGACTGACCATTAGTCTTGGTGATGACCATTAGTCTTAGTGTTGACTATTAGTCTTAGTATTTACCATTAGTCTTGGTGATGACCACTAGTCTTAGTGATGACCATTAGTCTTAGTTATGACCATTAGTCTTAGTGTTGACTGACCATTAGTCTTGGTGATGACCATTAGTCTTAGTGTTGACCATTAGTCTTAGTGTTGACCATTAGTCTTAGTGATGACTGACTATTAGTCTTAGTGTTGACCATTAGTCTTATTGATGACCATTAGTCTTAGTGTTGACTGACCATTAGTCTTAGTGTTGACCATTAATCTTAGTGATGACCGTTAGTCTTAGTGTTGACCATTAATCTTAGTGTTGACCATAAGTCTTGTGTTAACCCTTAGTTTTCGCCCCCAGTTATAGCCGGCCAATTACCCCATGCTTCCGGTCTCTGCTCCACCCCTCTGCCAATCTGGGGAGGGCTGCAGGCTACCACATGTCTCCTCCCATACATGTGGAGTCGCCAGCCACTTCTTTTCACCTGACAGTGAGGAGTTTCACCAGGGGGACGTAGCGTGTGGGAGGATTACGCCATTCCCCCCCAGTCCCCCCCGCCGAACAGGCGCCCCGACCGACCAGAGGAGGTGCTAGTGCAGCAACTAGGACACATACCCACATCCAGCTTCCCACCCGCAGACACGGCCAGTTGTGTCTGTAGGGACGCCCGACCAAGCTAGAGGCAACACGGGGATTTGATCCTGCGATCCCCAGTCATATCTAAATCTAAAGCGTCAGTCCATCCTTACTGTTCTCCGTCTCATTCCAGTCTGGTCTGATCAAACCACTGAACTCCTCCGACTGATCTGCGTCATACGGAGCTACAGCAAGTCCACATGAGTTCTGACTTCACATCCAGACTCTGGTCACATGGACACATCAGATATTCATCTGGTTGTGTCTCACAAATAAAAAATGGCACAACTGTAGTGTAATAGATGTACTTCCATGTGTGTTTTGTGTTCATACTGCTCTAGAAATACAAAGCTGCTACAGATGTGTTGGGAAGTCGGAGTGGGGTTGGATGTGAGATGTTGGGAAGTCGGAGTGGGGTGGATGTGAGATGTTGGGAAGTCGGAGTGGGGTGGATGTGAGATGTTGGGAAGTTGGAGTGGGGTTGGATGTGAGATGTTGGGAAGTCGGAGTGGGGTGGATGTGAGATGTTGGGAAGTCAGAGTGGGGTGGATGTGAGATGTTGGGAAGTCGGAGCGGGGTGGATGTGAGATGTTGGGAAGTCAGAGTGGGGTGGATGTGAGATGTTGGGAAGTCGGAGTGGGGTGGATGTGAGATGTTGGGAAGTCGGAGTGGGGTGGATGTGAGATTTTGGGAAGTTGGAGTGGGGTTGGATGTGAGATGCAGTATGAATACGTTGTCACTGCTGCAGCACGTCTGATGATTCCTCATGTTCTCGTTGTCCAGGTTCAGAATGCCAAACAGATGAACGGCGGTCTGAAGCACCTGATGGAGTCTGGGATTGACGAGTTCAGGCTCCCAGAGGTTAAAACTCTCACAAAATTTTCATTTTATATACACACACACAAACAGATACATACAGTTGTAAAGTTGAAGTTGTGGTTAGTTGGTAAAGCTTATGACGTCGAAGCGAAGTGTGTTTGGTACACCAGGGCTTTGTCTTGGTACACCAGGGGTTTGCAGGGGTTTATCTTGGGGGTGTGTTCATAAAGACTAGGAAATGAACAGAACGTTTTAAAGTAAAGGAAACAAACCTTGTTCAGAATCAAACTTAACTAAGGTGATTATCATTTCTGCATAGCCTCCCCCCCCGTTTTCTCCCCCAGTTGTACCTGGCCAATTACCCCACTCTTCCGAGCCATCCCGGTCACTGCTCCACCCCCTCTGCTGATCCGGGGAGGGCTGCAGACTACCACATGCCTTCTCCCATACATGTGGAGTCACCAGCAGTGCGTGGGAGGATCACACTATTCCCCCCCCAGTTCCCCCTCCCCCCCGAACAGGCGCCCCGACCGACCAGAGGAGGTGCTAGTGCAGCGATCAGGACACATAACCCACATCCGGCTTCCCACCCGCAGACATGGCCAATCGTGTCTGTAGGGACGCCCGACCAAGCGGGAAGTAAGATGGGGATTTGAACCGGAGATCCCTGTGTTGAGGGGCAACGGAATAGACCGCCACACCACCCGGATGCCCCTTAATACCCATTTTTAAGTCATGAAAGAGATATCTTTCAGAGTACAATACTACGTACCAATAGGTAAATGGCTGTCGTACATTGAAAAGACTGGATCTGGAGGAACAGAGATGTTGTGTAGAAGTATTAGTTAAAATACTTAACAAAATCATTTTGAGCAAATGTCTCTGAGTGAGCTTTTCCTCGCTGCTTTGGGAGGTCACCAGCAGAGGGCGACATGGCCACGTTTCTTTCCTTTTCTTGTCTGGTCAGTTGCTTCCATTCAGTAACTTTAACTCTTATGTTGTCTTCCGGGTCAAAATGAGCCATAGCAGTGTTGAGCAGCAGAGAAAAACTCTACATGATGTGTCCTCAACTGACATGTGATGACTTTTCCTACAGTCACCCCAACGTTACAGTCACCCCAACATTACAAACAGTCACCCCAACGTTACAAACAGTCACCCCAACATTAAAAGCCATCACCCCAACATTACAAACAGTGAAACACTGTTTGTGTTCATATTTCCATGAAAGCTGTACACCACCAGGGTACTAAGATGGTCTTAGAGTCATGTTTGACCCTAAGACATGTTGGGGTCATGTGACCCTATAAAGACGAGTGGTGTCCACTGATTAAGTGCAGTCTTTCTGCACTGTGAGGAGGCAAAACCCAGATAGTCACACAGTTTGTGATGAATGACAGCTTGTTTCTTCGTGCAGAATAGATTTGAGGTTTAAAATTAAATTAAGTTGGATGTCCAGGTGGCGTGGTGGTCTATTCCGTTGCCTACCAACACAGGTATCGTCGGTCTGAATCCCTGTGTTACCTCCGGCTTGGTCGGGCATCCCTACAGACACAGCTGGCCATGTCTGCGGGTGGGAAGCTGGATGTGGGTGTGTGTCCTGGTCACTGCAGTAGCGCCTCCTCTGGTCGGCCAGGGGTGCCTGTTCGGGGAGGGGGGGGGACTGGGGGGAATAACGTGATCCTCCCACGTTCTATGTCCCCCTGGTGAAACTCCTCACTGTCCGGTGAAAAGAAGCGGCTGGTGACTCCACATGTATGGGAGGAGGCACGAGGTAGTCTGCAGCCCTCCCCAGATCAGCGGGGGGGGGCAGAGACCAGGGAGGCTCGGAAGAGTGGGGTAATTTGCTGGGTACAATTGGGGGGGGGGATCCACGTAAAAAAAGATGAGGTTGCTTTAATTTAGAGGTTTAATGAAGGCGGGTCAGAAGTGACCCTTAAGACCAGGGCAGTGTACACTGTGTGGACACCACCAGGGTGGAAACCTCAACACCTCACAGTCCTCAGTAAGTTAAACAGCAAACTTCAGGACTGTACCTTTAAAATCTGCCTTCTGTTTTAGTGCAACCAGAAAGTGAACGCTCGCTGGACCACCGACGAACAGCTGCTCGCCGTTCAAGGTAAGACACCACAACCAGTCAGTAAGTTCATAACAGCCAGTCTGTCACCAGTGTGAGACACTCTAAATCTGGCTTCTTTGACACGTGGGACGGGTTCGACATGGCGGTCGTTCAGTTAAATCATATAAAGGAGAATACAGAACACTGTGAAGGAAAAATCTGAAGTGTTTTTCAGAATATGTTTAAAGAGTCACTCAGAATATAAGTATACTTGACTATGTAAAGTATGTTTGGCTGTGTAAAGTATGTTTGACCATGTATGTTTGACTGTATAAAGGGATTTTTATGGATGATGGCAATCGTGCTGAGAAAGCACAAAGGAAAACTTGCAACTCCACCAACAGGTGCAGTCTGTATAAGGCTACGGTCACACATGCGTGAAATTAATGTTGGCGAATATTCACCTCCCACTCACTTCCCTGCTATGCTTCCCTGCTATGCTTCCATCCTATACTTCCCTGCTATGCTTCCCTGCTATGCTTCCACCCTATGCTTCCCTGCTATGCTTCCCTGCTATGCTTCCATCCTATACTTCCCTGCTATGCTTCCCTGCTATGCTTCCCTGCTATGCTTCCATCCTATGCTTCCCTGCTATGCTTCCATCCTATGCTTCCCTGCTATGCTTCCCTGCTATGCTTCCATCCTATGCTTCCCTGCTATGTGAGCAAAGCAGCGAATAAAACGTTTGATTCTGTTGGCGAATGACATTTGCATCTTCACTTCGCGTGGAATTCAACTTTGGTGAACCCCCCCCTTTTTTTTCTCCCCAATTGTACTTGGCCAATCACTCCTCTCTTCTGAGCCATCCTGGTCTCTGCTCCAATCCCTCTGCCGATGCGGTGAGGGCTGCAGACAACCACATGTCTCCTCCGATACATGTGGAGTCACCAGCCGCTTCTTTTCACCTGACAGTGAGGAGTTTCCCCAGGGGGACATAGCGCGTGGGAGGATCACGCTATTCCCCCCAGTTCCCCCTCCCGCCCTGAACAAGCGCCCCGACCGACCAGAGGAGGCGCTAGTGCAACGACCACGGCACATCCCCACATCCGACTTCCCACCTGCAGACACGGCTAATGGTGTCTGTAGGGACACCCGACCAAGCCGGAGGTAACACGGGGATTTGAACCGCCGATCCCCGTGTTGGTAGGCAATGGAATAGACCGCCATGCTACCCGGGACCCCCAACTTTGGTGAACTTTGACCGGCGAATCTGCAGCCTCAACCAACAGCAAAGAATGTGTGTGTGGCTGGCCCCACTTGGAGCCACATCCTGCACTTCCCACATTCAGCACGACAAGGTATGAATTTCGCCTCGGCAGGCAGTGGTCAGTCGCCTGCATGTGTGACCGTAGCCTAATATGGACATCGTCTCTGTTACTGATGAGGGAAGCTCATTTTCTCCACCAAAACGGCATCTTAACTTTCATTAGAGATGAAATTCACTAAACCCAGAAATGATCCTGCAAACCTTTGGCCAGTAAAAAAAAAATGCAAACGTGGTACATGGTGATTCTAGGATAGCAGGGAATTCTGTCATCCAGCCTGTGTGTGGTTTTACCTCTGATGGATTCAAACACAATAAAAACTCCCATCATCCTCTAGGGGTCAGGAAGTACGGCAAAGACTTCCAGGCGATCGCCGATGTCATCGGTAACAAGACTGTTGGCCAGGTGAAGAACTTCTTCGTAAACTACCGGCGCCGTTTCAACTTGGAGGAGGTACTTCAGGAGTGGGAGGCGGAGCAAGGAACCCGAGCCCCCAATGGAGACAGCGCCACCTCTGGCGAGGAGGGGAAGAACTGCTCCACAACTCCTTCAGGGAAGAGCACAGATGAGGAGGATGAGGAGGTGAAGGAGCGCCCCATTCTTTCTCTAGAAAACTAAGTCAAGTAAAATAAACTAAGCCAGCATAGAAATGTCTGTCCTGTTCTCAGAGAAATTTCCTCAAATAGCAACTAAAATAATTCTTACTTTCTTAGGTTGACATATTTGCCCAGTTAAGAAACAAAAATACGAGACAGATAGACAGGCTATAATTATATATATATATATCACTTTGTCACTGCATTTTTACAGTGAGTGTTAAACCAGCGAGTGTTAATCCAGCGAGTGTTAAACCAGTGTTAAACCAGCGAGTGTTAAACCAGTGTTAAACCAGCGAGTGTTAAACCAGTAGGTTGGCACTGCTGAGTTCAGGAAAGGAGTCAGTGGGGAAAAAACAGAGGTTGAACAAATTGGAGTCTTTCTAAGGTCATTTGTTGCAGCAGTAGTGTAACAAAAGTGAAGAAGTATGTTCCTGTTGATAAACTTATTTTAATAGAAATATTTTCTCATTCTTCAATATGTCTGTGAATGTTCTCATTCATTCTTCAATAGACTTCAGTGGAGAAGCAACCAGTTGAGTTTAGAAACCCTGATTAAATCGCCAGCAGATATGACAATCAACTTCAACTCCACCTCTCCCCTCCTCTTCTCTCTCTTCACAGGGTCAGGTGACCTCCTCCGGTCCATCTCCCGTGGCGACCCAGACTCCAGTGACATCCAGCGCCTCCCTCAACCAGCCCCCCCCTCTGCTCCGCCCCTCCTTGCCGGCTACGCCTGCGCTGCACCGCCAGCCTCCCCCTCTGCAACAGCAGGCCCGCTTCCTCCAGCCCCGCCCTGCCCTCAACCAGCCCCCACCCCTAATACGCCCCTCCAACCCCCTGCCCCCCCGCCTAAACCCTCGCCCGGCTGCCCCTGCCTCCCTCAACAACAGCCCCGGGGCTGTGGGGGCCAGTCTGAGCTCCTCCCAGCAGATGTCCGGCCTGGCAGGCCACCAATCAGAAACAGCCTCTTCGTCATCCCTCCACTAATGGCTGAAGCCGATTGTGTGGAGAAGGCGGGACATCAGCAGAGGAAGATGTTTGTCGTCTTTGTGGAACCTGTCAGTCACAGATGTTTAACTGGAGTCTGTTTCCTGATTTTGTTTGACCTTACAGTTGAGCTATGATGTTAGTAAAGGTTGTGGTTCGCCTATCAGAGCTGTCATGTCACCTTGTTGGAAAAGTAACAACAGACGGAACAAAGAAGATTTCTAAGAAGGTTGAATCAGTTCATCTGGACTCGGCGTTTATTGACAGATATGTTTCGTCACTCAACTAAGTCAGTACGTTTACATGATGTTAGAAAAAGTGGATTTATTGTGTTAGTCCGACTAAAACTGGACTTTTAATAAACATGTAACCAACCGTGTTTGTCCGACTGAAATTGTACTAGATTGAATTTCTGGAAGCGGGACTAACACACCTAGATGATGCGGTTGGGGATGGATTTACTCTGGCATGTATACGCTTCAGTCGGCCCTGAACTGGCCTTAGCGTTCTGTGCATGGACCATAGTTCCCGCGGCCCAATAGCAACCAGCTGAAAGGGGGCATAGCACCACCTACCGTACCGGGGTCGGACATACTTCTGTCAATAAATCGATTCTCCCCCCGGTTCTTGTGTACTGGAATGACGACAGTAGTCCAATTACATGGCCTAACCGAGCTGTAACCGTAACACCACTTAACTTTGCATGTAAACACAGTCAGTGTTGGGGGAATTGGGGAATAGTTGCAATCACAGTATTGTAACCATTGCAACTATTCCCCAGTCCTCTGTGACTCGTACACAATGGCCGTTGTAACTCTAGTTAATGGTCACTCCTATTTGCATATGAACCCGGTTGTTGGTTTGGGTCGTTATGCCCCTGTATTGTTTATAAGGGTGGGGACACCTGCAGTCAGGTGAGACTGAAGAGGTCACTTAGATGATGATGAGACATTTCTGTCAGTAAACGTTGTGTCCAGATGACCTGATTCAACTTTCTGTGAGTTTCTTACCTGGGTTATTGAGCAGAATCAAGACATTCAAGAACAGCAAGTTGAAGAAACGAATAAGGGCCATGAAAACCACAATAAAACGTGTGTTTGGCATATCTTTTGCTAACGTTAGCTTGATAAATAAATTAGCAAACTGGCTAGCATACAGAGCAACTAGACAAATAATGGTTAGAATGTATTAAGTTCAACTAAGGACCATGTAGATGCTTTAATAAATGAAAGCTCACACTGCGTTCCAGTGAAAACTAAGTATATTGTGAAGTTGGAGTTTAGGAAAGCAGTTCTTGACAGCATGTGTCTTTCTGTTCCGTGATGTCTGACGACTAGCTCAGATAAGTCAGAGTTAACGAATCGCCCGAGTTTCTGTCTTGAAGTTTAGACTCCGAGGGGATGTTCCACTACATAACTCCAACTAGGATGTCTCACATCCCGACGTCTGAAGTCAAATAAGTTGCAGCATTTGCCACAGCTGCGTCATTGGACATAGGAAGGTGAAGGGTGATTTATGTCCTGTTGTTACTCATCCGGCTGTCTGCTCTCTCTGGAAGACCGCCACCGACGCTTTACAGTCAGTTCAGTGTTGTGTACAGTAGCTTAGGATAAACCTGTCTGTTTTATTAATTTAAATAATTTAAAACTCACTAATCGACTTCTTGTGGTAGTAGCATTTTAACGCAAGTGTTGCTACCCTTTTGATACTGTTGACAACTGGTATTACTGCCTTCCGCCACTAGAGGGACGCGATAACTGGTATTACTGCCTTCTGCCATTAGAGGGACGTGATAACTGATATTACTGCCTTCTGCCACTAGAGGGTCGTGGTAACTGGTATTACTGCCTTCTGCCACTAGAGGGACGTGACAACTGGTATTACTGCCTTCCGCCACTAAAGGGGCGTGACAACTGGTATTACTGCCTTCCGCCACTAGAGGGTTGTAATAACTGGTATTACTGCCTTCCGCCACTAGAGGGTCGGGGGTCTTCCTGGTAGTGTAATTAAACCTGGTGACGTCATAGAGGAACGGAAACTCTTCAGTTCATTTGGAGCTGTTATTACCCGGAGGCAACGTTGTAATGTGACACGTCACCTGGCAGGACACCAACACTTTCATGCTGTTGTTGATTAGTTTATATTAATTTAACCTCATCACCAGTACTGAAATAATATGTACTTTTGTTTTATGTACTTTTATTATTAACACAATACTGGTGTTGACAGTGCCGAGATAAAATGATGTGTTACTCTGATGTTTTCCACAAACCCATCGACTTATCCGACTACGAACACAGACCTCGACGTTCTTGTCGTCCAGTCAGCGGTTGTTTCTGAACCTCGGAATCTGGAACATTTTCTTGAAACCTTTGACGGACCAGACTGATGAATACTGACGTCATCAATGTTAGTTTGACTCGATATCGTGACTGCATCTCTTACAAGGCTTTCAATTCCATTTATAAGAAACGGCATCCTAACCAAGTCAACGATCCAGAAACCTGCAGGATCCGGTCTGTAACACTGCTTTGACTTGATCAACCAGTCTTTTTGGATTCATAAATTCATGAATGCTGCTCTTTAAAGATGCTGTTTGTCTTTTCTACCTGAGTGGTGCCCTCTGCTGTCCTGTAACATGAAACGCAACAAATCAAACCAGACGAGACGAGACGAGCTAAATGAACTAGAAGTTAAGTTTCCTTTATTAGCCCCCTTGGGGAAATTCAGTTACTGCAGATTACCCCATCCTAGCTGTGACCTGTGCAGCGAGGAGCAGTGGGCTGCCGCCTTCATGCGGCACCCGGGGACCAGCTCCAGTTCTTTTTTTATTTAAATAGGATTTGTTTATAAGATTTTCAACACATACAGCAACATAACATAACATAACACGTGATTTTTAAAAGAAACATTGCCAGATTTTATTAAATGGCCCATTAGAGCCATGAAGGGAGTGTTGAAATTTCTCCAGCTTCTCAAAGGACAGGGCCTCCTTTACCCAGTGGGTATGGGGAGGCGGAGGCGGGGGCTCTTCCAGTGCGTCAGAATAACACGCCTCGCTAATAATGTGAGAGAAGCTGCAAATTCCACAGCATAGGGCGGCAGTGAGTGGCCAGTGGGTAGGACACCAAACAGGGCCACTAAGGGAGAGGGGCGGATGTAGGTAGACGTGATAGCTGAAAGGGAACCAAAAACCGACTTCCAAAACAAGGACAGTGCGGAACAAGCCCAGAACATGTGGAGGAGATTAGCTGGTCCTGAGTGACATTTATACATTTATTTCTGATTCTTCCCTTTTTCTCCCAATTTAGTGGCCAATCGATCCCTATTTTAATTCAAACACCCACCCTCGTACTGCATCATGCGTTCGCCAACTGCATCTCTCCGGCCGGCAGTCTGGAAGGAGACGCCTCCCCACTGTCGTGACAAGGCGACTCCAGGCCGAACCACTGCTTCCCCCCCCCCCACACACACCCAGACGCATTCATGTGACGAACACAAGCCGACTCCGCCCCCCTCCAGAAGACAGCGCAGCCAATTGTTGCTGCTTCATCGAGTCCGGCCATCGTGGGATCTGACGAGACCGGGGCGCGAACCCCGGTCCCCAGTGGGCAACTGCATCGACGCAAAGCCGATGCTTAGACCGCTACGCCACCGCGGACCTCCCTGAGTGACATTTATCAGTTTGCATCAGTTCCAGGGCAGATGCGGACTAGTTTGCTTTTAGGCCAGTGCACTCTATGAACCACCTTACACTGTAAAACCCCATGACAGACACAACTAGACCATGTGTGGACCCGCCTCAAAACTGACTGCCAGACCTTGGGCTCTGTTTCAATATTGAGTTCCTCAGACCAAGTCCTGCGTAAATGATCAGAGGACGAGGGTTGGCATGTGAGGAGAGAGTTGTGTATCTTTGAAAACTATTTCTTCAGCATATCAGCTCCCTCGCGCTCCCACCATCCCACTTCTGACACCAATGCAGCGAATTAGGGGGGGGGGCGGCTGGGAACCGCCGCAGCCGGGACGCGAACCCGGGTCTCCCGCACCACGGGCGACTGCGCTAACCAGTCAGCTAATGGGGCCGACCCGTTAGCCAAGGGCTAGCGAGTCTAGTGACCCCTGGTCGTTACCCTGTTTACTAGTCATTATACTATACCTGTTAAGGTTTGTAGAACGAACCCAATAGCGACAACACAAGACAAGGTAAAGCACCAACCTGGCAGGACTCGTAGAGGAGAGCCGGCCGGGCCTGGACAGAAGGGGGAGGCGCTTCAGGCGGAACTTGAGAATAGCTTCTTAAAAATGGGAAAACGTAAACTGCCCCCTTAATCCGAAAAGGAAAAAACGTAAACTGCTCCTTTAAAGTCCGAAAGGGAAAAAACGTAAACTGCTCCTTTAAAGTCCGAAAGGGAAAAAACGTAAACTGCTCCTTTAAAGTCCGAAAGGGAAAAAAAAACACAAACTGCTCCTTTAAAGTCCGAAGTCCAACCGAGTAATAAGATCCACAGTGAGAGAGGAGAAATTAGAATATCAAAAACTTGATCTCAACTAGAAAATCACGATGGGAAAATCCAATGGGGAAAACACAAAGAGAGTTCTTCTCCGAACAAGCTCTCAAGGAGAACTGACACAAGGGAATAATCAAACAAGCAAAAACACGGAGAATACTACAATCTGTACTCCACCGGGAGACACAGAAATGTCACAAAACTCGAGACGAAGAATTTACTCACGGGACTGTTCAGGACGAACTCGCGACGAGTTCTGGAAAGCAAACAAACTTATACTAGAGTGGTTAACGAGTAGGGTAGGCTGCAGGTGTTTCAGACGCGCCCTTCCCCCGCTCTCATTGCTGGTTGCCAGGTTGGTCAACAGACCGAGCCCTAACAGTACCCCCCCCTCTACGGGAGCCACCAGGCGACCTGCCAGGCTTGTCAGGGTGACGGCGATAGAACTCAGCGAGCAGACCAGGGTCCATGATGAGCTGGCGGGATACCCAGCTTCGTTCCTCCACCCCATAGCCCTCCCAGTCAACCAAATACTGGAACCCCCGTCCCCTGCGTCGGACGTCCATCAGCCGACGGACCTTCCACTGTGGATGCCCATCCACAATCTCAGGGGGAGGCGGAGCTGGGGCCGGAGGCATAAGGGGGCTCTCGGAGACAGGCTTTACTCGGGACACATGAAAAACCGGATGGATCTTCATGGAGGCCGGGAGCTTAAGACGCACAACTGCAGGACTGGGTACTTCCTGGATCTCGAAGGGTCCAACGAACTGGGGATTCAGCTTCTTGGCAGAGGACTGAAGGGGGAGATCCTTGGTGGACAGCCAGACTCTCTGTCCGGGTTGGTAAGCTGGTGCTGTGGATCGGCGACGGTTAGCTCCTCGTCTGGCACGTTCCGTAGCACGGAGCAGCGCAGCCCTGGTGATCTCCCAGACACGACGACAGCGGTCCAGATGAGTCTGCACGGAGGGAACCTCCACTTCGGACTCCTGTGCAGAGAAGACGGGCGGCTGGTAACCCAGGGATGCCTCAAAGGGCGAGAGGCCGGTGGCGGAGCTGACCAGGGAGTTGACCGCATACTCGACCCAGGGGAGAAACTGACTCCAGGAGGTTGGCTTCTTGGCAGCGACGCAACGGAGAGCAGATTCCACACTCTGGTTCATCCTCTCAGTCTGTCCGTTAGTCTGCGGATGATATCCCGACGAAAGGCTGACCGAGGCGCCCAACCCCTTGCAGAAAGCACGCCACACACGGGAAACAAACTGGGGCCCTCTGTCTGACACAATGTCCTTGGGAAGTCCATGCAAACGGAAGACGTGGCTCATCAGGAGGTCAGCGGTTTCTGAAGCAGAAGGAAGCTTAGGCAAAGCCACCAGGTGAACACCCTTGCTGAAGCGATCCACCACCGTCAGGATCACTGTGTTGCCCTGAGACGGAGGAAGTCCAGAGACAAAATCCAACGCCACATGGGACCAGGGCCGACTGGGAATAGGAAGGGGCTGCAGCAGACCAGCCGGTGCCTGGTGAGAGGCCTTGCTGCGGGCACAGATGGTGCAGGCCATGACGAACTCCTTGACGTCCCTCCTCATAGTGGGCCACCAGAACCGTCGAGCTATGAAAGTGAAAGTGCGGTGGACTCCAGGGTGGCAAGCGAGCTGACTGGTGTGGCCCCATTTGAGGACCCGAGACCTCACTGAGTCCGGAACAAACAGTCGGCGAGGCGGCACGTTGCTCGGGGCTGGACTGGAGCGCAAGGCGCGCTTGACCACCGTTTCAAGGCCCCAGGTCACCACGCCAACGACCTTGGTCTCAGGGAGGACGGGACTTGGCTCCACCGTTACAGGTTCCTTAAGGTGTTGACGAGACAGAGCATCTGCCTTGGTGTTGCGGGAGCCAGGACGATAAGTCAGTGTGAAGTCGAACCGACTGAGGAAGCTGGCCCACCGTGCCTGCCGACCATTGAGACGTTTGGTTGCCCGGATGAACGTCAGGTTCTTATGATCAGTCCAGATGGTAAATGGATGCTCTGCCCCCTCCAGCCAATGGCGCCATTCCTCAAGTGCAGCCACTACAGCGAGAAGCTCCCGATTACCAACATCGTAGTTCTCCTCGGCGGGAAGGAACCGGCGGGAGAAGAACGCGCAAGGATGAACCTTCTGGTCGGTCTCTGATCGTTGGGAGAGCACAGCCCCCAATCCGGTGTCCGAAGCGTCCACCTCAACTATGAACTGCCTCTTGGGATCGGGATGGAGTAGGACGGGGGCACTGGTGAACCTCTCCTTGAGCGACAGAAATGCAGAGCGAGCAGCTGGGGACCAGACGAACGGCTGAGAGGGGGAGGTTAGACGGGTGAGGGGTTCTGCTACAGAGCTGTAGTTTCGGACGAACCTCCTGTAAAAGTTCGCGAACCCGAGGAAGCTCTGCAGTTCCTTACGTGACTTAGGATCCGGCCATTCCACCACCGCTTTGATCTTGCGAGGATCAGCTCGAGTCTTGCCTCCCTCCACGATAAAACCTAAGTAGTCCACTGACTCAGAATGGAACAGGCATTTCTCAGCCTTGACGAACAGCCGGTTACGAAGGAGGCGTTCGAGAACCTGCCGCACGTGCTGGACATGCTCCTCGAGGGACCTGGAGAAGATGAGGATGTCATCAAGGTAGACGACAACGAATTGGTCGAGCATGTCGCGAAGGATGTCATTCATGAGTGCCTGGAACACCGCCGGGGCGTTGGTGAGGCCGAACGGCATTACCAGGTACTCATAATGACCACGGGGAGTCTTAAAGGCTGTCTTCCACTCGTCCCCTTTCCGGATCCGAACGAGATGGTAGGCGTTCCGGAGATCCAGCTTAGTGAAGACAGTCGCCTGGGTCAGGGGTTCGAGGGTGGAGCTCATCAGAGGCAGGGGGTATTTATTCTTGATGGTGATGTCGTTGAGTTGGCGATAATCAATGCAGGGTCGGAGACCACCATCCTTCTTCTTAACGAAAAAGAAACCAGCTGCCACCTGGGAGGATGAGGGTCGGATGAGCCCTGCCGCCAACGATTCTGAAATGTAATCGTCCATAGCAGCCTTCTCGGGAATGGAAAGGCTGTAAAGACGACTGCTAGGGAGAGAGGCCCCAGGACGGAGGTTGATAGCACAATCATATGGCCGATGCGGAGGGAGAGACTGAGCCCGCGTCTTGCTGAAGACCTCCCCGAGATCATGATACTCGGGAGGAACAGAGGAAAGATCGGGAGGAGGGGCAATCGGAACAGTCTGGACTGCTGGACCAGGTGCGGCCTGAAGACACCGGGCGTGACAGGAGGAGCTCCACTCCAAAATGTTACCAGACGACCAAGCAATGTGTGGCTCATGCTGAGCCAACCAGGGATGCCCCAAGATCACAGGAACTAAGGGAGACTGGATGACGAAGAACTGAAGGCTCTCCACATGGTTTCCAGCAATAGTGAGAGACACGGGACAGGACTGTCGGGTAACACTGGCCAGGCGGCGCTCATCCAGAGCAAAGGCCTCTATTGGCCTCTCCAATTCCTCACATGGAATGTTAGCTTGAGCAGCAAACGTAGAGTCCAAGAAACACCCATCAGCTCCCGAATCGATGAGTGCGCCTACAGTGAGCCGCTGGTCTGCCCAAGCCAGGGTAACGCTCACAAGATGGTTAGCCGGAGCAGGATGGCGGGAACAGGAAAGACGGCTCACTAGGATCTCCCGGGGTCCCAGTGAGCCTAATCTTTTGGCCGCGTAGGACACTCGCTGATCCGGTGTCCCTTAAGACCACAGTAAAGACAGAGACCTGCCTTGAACCGGGCCTCACGTTCAGCGGGAGTCAGTCGTGTACGCCCAAGCTGCATAGGTTCCTCCTCTGTCACTGTCTGGGAGGAGGAGAGGCTTGCCACAGGGGAAGTGGAGTGCGACGAAGAAGAGCCCCCTTCGGAAGCTCTGGATGGCTGAGAGGTAGAAACGGTTCCCCGTAGACCTCGCTCGCGCCTTCTCTCGCGGAGACGTCCATCGATGCGGATGGCAAGGCTGATAAGGTCGTCGAGAGAGGTAGGATCCTCCCGGGTGGCTAGCTGATCCTTGACGGCATCGCTGAGGCCCCTACGGAAGGTTACCCGAAGTGACTGGTCGTTCCAGCCACTCTCAGCCGCAGCCAGCCTGAACTCGACTGAGTAGTCAGTGACACTGCCACTGCCCTGCTGGATCCTGCTCAATCGGACACCCGGATCCTGACCGTACACTGGATGATGGAATACCTTCCGAAGCTCAGCCACAAAGTCATCGTAGGAAGAGCAGAAACTGGCCCCCATGGACCAGGAAGCAGTGGCCCACTGAGCAGCGCGGCCAGTCAGCAGGTTAGTCACGTAAGCAACTCTTGCAGCATCTGTGGTGAACCCCCTGGAATGGTGGGCGAAGACAAGCTCACACTGCATGATGAACGTGGCACAGGTCTCAAAGTTGCCATCAAAAGGCTTGGGATTGGAGATACTGGGCTCCCGGAAATCCGAAACATAAACGGTAGGATTGTCTAAGGCAACGGCTGCGGGCACTGCTGGAGGAGGGGCGGCCGGAACTGGTGGGACAGCTGGCTGGATGGTTATAGCCGCTGTGAGAGTTTGCAACTGCTTAAGAACCTCCTCTTGTTGGCTCGCGAGCGCCGCTTGCTGGGCCGAAAGAGAATCCACCGAAGCCTGGAGGGGTTGCACCTGAGCCCGGAGGCCCTGCATGGCAACAGCGGCCTCTTGTAGTTGCTGGCCGTGAGAGGCTGTAAGCTGAATCTGCTTATAGAGAGCAGCCCGGACAGGATTGGCGTCTGGGTTGTCTGGGTTCATAGTGAAGGCGAGTTCGTACTGTTAAGGTTTGTAGAACGAACCCAATAGCGACAACACAAGACAAGGTAAAGCACCAACCTGGCAGGACTCGTAGAGGAGAGCCGGCCGGGCCTGGACAGAAGGGGGAGGCGCTTCAGGCGGAACTTGAGAATAGCTTCTTAAAAATGGGAAAACGTAAACTGCCCCCTTAATCCGAAAAGGAAAAAACGTAAACTGCTCCTTTAAAGTCCGAAAGGGAAAAAACGTAAACTGCTCCTTTAAAGTCCGAAAGGGAAAAAACGTAAACTGCTCCTTTAAAGTCCGAAAGGGAAAAAAAAACACAAACTGCTCCTTTAAAGTCCGAAGTCCAACCGAGTAATAAGATCCACAGTGAGAGAGGAGAAATTAGAATATCAAAAACTTGATCTCAACTAGAAAATCACGATGGGAAAATCCAATGGGGAAAACACAAAGAGAGTTCTTCTCCGAACAAGCTCTCAAGGAGAACTGACACAAGGGAATAATCAAACAAGCAAAAACACGGAGAATACTACAATCTGTACTCCACCGGGAGACACAGAAATGTCACAAAACTCGAGACGAAGAATTTACTCACGGGACTGTTCAGGACGAACTCGCGACGAGTTCTGGAAAGCAAACAAACTTATACTAGAGTGGTTAACGAGTAGGGTAGGCTGCAGGTGTTTCAGACGCGCCCTTCCCCCGCTCTCATTGCTGGTTGCCAGGTTGGTCAACAGACCGAGCCCTAACAATACCATTTAATAGTCATGTTCAATATTTATGATATCTGAGGAACAATCTGGACAATCAGCAACGACAACACTTTACCTCGCGAGAGCCCCCTAGCGTCGCTGTGAAACAACACAGCTGAATGTTCAGCTCCCACCTCTCACCATTATCCAAACCGCTTATCCTGCTCTCAGGGTGGCGGGGATGCTGGAGCCTATCCCAGCAGTCATTGGGCGGCAGGTGGGGAGACACCCTGGACAGGCCGCCAGGCCATCACAGGGCACTTCTTGAACCTAGGTAGATTTTAGTGTCCCTGGACGCTCTGTGTATGACACAGTGCGTCCATTGTGCATTTGGCGAGACCCTCTTGATTAGTGGCTGCAATCCCTTCGTTTTCCCGCCATGTTCTGCGCACCATCCTTGCAAACGCCCGCACAGTTCTCCCAGTTCAGCCCATGTTGTGTCAGGTACCAGTCCAGAACCCTGAAGAGCTCATCAGCTGTCGCGCTACTGGGGACGTACCTGCAAAACAGCACACCCTCACACACTGACTCTGACGTCACAAAGCGGCCATGCGCGACTAACAAGCAGTCTTTATTGCTGTCAGTAGCCTCGTCCACTTGTCAGGCCAAACGTTTGTCCTTCAGTTTGTCAGTGAGTTGTCCTTCAAGGTCATTTGAAAGGTCGCGTATACGTCTTGCAGCTGCATCATTGGACAGAGGGACAGCTTCAATTCTGCGGCGCTTGTCTCACCAAACATAGTTGACACCATACTGTAGTGAACCTGCGGCGGGAGGTGATTGACATGAGACGTGGCTCTTTAATGAACTGATTGCTTGCAGCCGCGCAGCTAGACTGGAGGAGACGCAAGTTAAAGGAGAGGGCTAGGCGGTCCTTCGGGGTTGCTGGAGAGAGCCGACTTGTTTGGTTTGCGGATACACTCATTGGGGGGAGGCGGCGTTCGCAGTTGATAGTATCGCCGGCGCTGAAGACAGAAAGGTAGGGGAGCTGTTCCAGATCAGGAGGGGAGGCTAGTTGCCTCCTTTAGTTAGAGAGGGCCGGGAACGCTTAGGAGTGTTTCCGCGGACCTCCGCTCTCCTGCCCTGGTTCCAGTGGTCGGCACGCTGCCGCCCGCTGCCTGTACCGCCGACTGAACGCGATTGCTTCCCCTGCTGTCGGACGGTGCCAATAAAGCTCAGACCCTGGGGGAGGGTCTCGCCAGCCGAGCGAGCTAAGTTTTAACTCTTGCTATTTCCCTATTCCTGTTGTACTAGGTTTTATATATGTATTCACTGGGGAGTTTTATTGTGCCGGCTTTTTGCAGAGGAGCAGAGGGCTAGTGGGCGGCTCAAGTTACCCGGATGGTGGGGACGTTTACTGTCTTATTTGCAGTGTCTGAGCAGGCGTTATAGCCCCGTCTGCTCCTTGAGTGGAGGTGTAGCCTAGTGTTTGATTCCCCGTGTGCAGCGTCTCCAGCGGGCGGAGCGTAAAGGGTGGGGTGTTTGCGTTCATGCGTGCCGTGCCTGATCTTAAGGTGTGCCCTATTCCAGTGGTTCTCAACCTTTTTGGGGTCCTGGACCCCCTGCGTATTTTTGATCTACCCTGAGGACCCCTCCACCTGGTCTTGGGGGAGGGGGGTTGCAATTTGATAGAAACAGTAGAAACTGCATTTTAACTTGCATTATAGCATTTATTCACTCTTTGGGGCAAAAATAAGAGCTTTCAGTTGTAACTTAGATATAGTTAACAAAACAGAATTCTTATGCAGTAACTTTCAGATATATGTAACAAAACAGAATATGTATTCAGTAACTTTCAGATATATGTAACAAAATAGAATATGTATTCAGTAACTTTCAGATATATGTAACAAAACAGAATATGTATTCAGTAACTTTCAGATATATGTAACAAAACAGAATATGTATTCAGTAACTTTCAGATATATGTAACAAAACAGAATATGTATTCAGTAACTTTCAGATATATGTAACAAAACAGAATATGTATTCAGTAACTTTCAGATATATGTAACAACACATAATATGTATTCAGTAACTTTCAGATATATGTAACAACACATAATATGTATTCAGTAACTTTCAGATATATGTAACAAAACAGAATATGTATTCAGTAACTTTCAGATATATGTAACGACAGAATTTTTATGCAGTAACTTTTAACAATGCAAACGGGAGCGAGATCTCTTATTAAAATACAATAAATTACACTTGTGAAACAGATGTAATTAGAGAAAAAAGTCCTGTTACCCTTTATAGTTTAGGTAGATAAAGGTCTCGGTCACATTTGAGTAAAATAATCCTATTTCTATAAATGTCATAGGATCTTTTTTTTTAAAGATATTTTATTTTCACAGACCCCTTGCAATTACACCACGGACCACTAGGGGTCCGCGGACCCCCGGTTGAGAAACACTGCATTCCAGGTGCGTGGTTTGCGCTACAGTGAACAGACTCTACTTACCTGTGAGTAGTCGCCGGTCCTCAGGCCTACCTGTTCAACTCTGCAGGCCTTTTGATATAATTCGTGATGAAATAAAGGTTTGTCTGCTTTTCCCTGTTGCTCGACTGGTGTTGTGTGTCTTTTGGGTCTCTGACGAAGCCCATGTCGGGCTTGTTTATTACAGTACCTAAAGCCGCGGGAAGTATGAGCTCCTCTGCTGCTGTGCGTGGTTTCTTGCACTGGGCAGTTGTGTGTGTGTGTGTGTGTGACTTTGTGTGGTGCCGTCAGTGCTTTGTTGTTCACTGATGCAGCTTTTACAAAGCAGTGCTCCCGCTGACGGTCTGCCCCAAGTCTTCTGTGGAAGAACTCGAGTGTCTTGTTGACGTGACTGGGAGTAATGTCTCTTCTTCGTGTGTTTGGTCTCACACTGCCAGCTGCCAGACTTGTCACACATAAACTACACACTGGTCTCTCCTCTCCCACCACATCCAGTGAGCTCCTCTACAATTGTGCTAATTGTGTTGTTCCGTTTTGTGTTACAAGTTGTCACGGTGTTGATGGAGATTTGGAGACGTCATTAAAGCTGTTCAAGAGAGCGACTTGTGTTCGCCGTGCCGCGGGGGATTTACAGTGGAAACTCGACCTGTTTCCCCAACGCAAGTCAAGATGGCGCCGATGTTTGTTTGGCCCCCTGGTTTCACCACCGCGCGTGGGACTGCATGACGGTGCAAATGACAGCTAAGCTCAGCTCGCATTTCACACACACACACACACACGTTAAAGGCTAGAAGGCCGCATAAGGGCTGTTTGCAAAACGAAGCCATAAAGAGCTTGGACACTTAACAAGCTAGTGATCTAAGAAAAGGGCGTTTGGAAAGGTGCTAGAAGTTGTGTGCGTGAAATGTGCGTGGATTGAAAGTAATAACAACAAGCAACCGCTAGGGGTCCATGTTTACCACGTTTTGAAGTCTTTCATTGACCAGCCTACTATATTTGGGTGTGATTTTCAAGATAACAAGGTCTGACTGAATTCCTTTTGCATGTTTGAAATAAGTGTGCTTTGAAGTTTAAAGTATAAGTATAGTTTCGTTGAACAATATTATTTGATGCATTTGAACTAAAAAGGGGTTTACATAAGTGAAGGTTATTTTAGAGAAACAATTCTAAAATTCATAAATAAGCACACAGCAAGCAGTAAGTTTAAAAAGGCTTACAGATTTATTATATTGACAGGTTCATTATGTTTACATATTTACATTAACCTTTACCTATTAACAAGTTTACAAGATGTCAGAGCAAGGAGAGCTTACTGATAAAGTTAAAGACAGTACTAGACGAAGTAAAAGAACCAGAACTCTGACAGAGAAGGGTAAAGGAATGCAAGACGAAAAAATAAAGGGTCTTCAACAAAGATTCAAATTAACGTATGATAAATGGAGAATTTCCCAAGAAGATATTATCACAGACAGAGCCAGTATCTGATGATATGCTCAACGACGTCATCGGTGAAGTCCGTGGTCTCTCTGCAGATGTCCAGTGTGCTTATGATGAACTACGGCAACTCGTAACACCAGACCACGAAGCACGTCGGAGAGTCGGTCTGTGCATCCAAGTATCCCAGTTCATCGTAGACAGAGCCTCAAGATGACTGGGCGGACTTGCACCTGAAGAGGAAGAACCAGATTGGCCTGAAGCAGGTCCTCTGTTCAATTCTAGTGTTAGTAGTTTCACCCTTGGCTCGAAGAGGACCTCGCTACATACTAACGGGTCCACTGAAAAACAAGATGCTACTGCTGATGTGGCCGCAAGCAAAGCTGTTCTGAAAGTGTCACAAGAACAAGAAAGAGAACAACAGGAAATACAGCGACTGGAAGAAGAAGCTAGAAATGACATAGCCAAGCAAGAGGCAGCTGCTATAAGGCGTCGTTTAGAAGAAGAAGCCGAAGAGTTGAAACGGAGAATGGAACGAGAAGCAGAAGAGCTGAGACTAAGAATCCAGAGACAGGAAGAGGAAGCTAAAATCAAGGCTCAACTGGAAGCGAAACATGCAACTCGCCAAAGGACGCTGCAAGAGAAGCGAAGAAAGGTACAGCATTTGGAGACGATGAAAAGTCTAAATGCAGCACAAGCGAGAATAGAAGTGTATGATCAAGAGGAGGTCACAGAAGAAGAGAAGAAAGAAATCACACTGGATAGTGAGTTTAGAACAGCCAAGCAAGTGCCTGCTCCCACAAGTCCTCCATCCCCATATGTGTTCTCTGCACCAAAGACTGTGATCACCTCCCCAAATGAAAGTACAGCAGAGCTCGTCAAGGTGCTAGCAGATGCAGTGAGTACCAACAGAATCCCAATTCCTGAGCCATCAGTATTCAGTGGGGATCCATTGATGTACAATGACTGGAGACTGTCATTTGAAACGCTGATCGATCAGAAGGATATTAAGGAAAATGAGAAGGTCTACTACCTCCGTAGGTATGTGGATGGAGACGCAAAGAAAGCGATCGATGGCTATTTCCTACTCGGCACCGAGTCTGCCTATTTTGCTGCATGGGAGCTATTGGACGAAAGATATGGAAACCCATTCACAATCGTACAGAGACGAGCTCCACACGTGGCCCAAGTGGGACCTAAGGATAGCCTCGAGCTCAGAAGGTTCACTGATTTTCTCCGCAGTTGTGAGGCCGCTATGACCCACATAAAGTCTCTGGAAATCTTGAATGACTGCAATGAAAACAGGAAGATTCTCTCCAAGCTACCGGACTGGTTAATTGCTCGGTGGAACCGGAAGTCTACTAAAATAGAAGAACGGAACAACCAGTTCCCCACCTTCAGCCAGTTCGTCGCATTTCTAACCAAAGAAGCAAAGATCGCCTGTAACCCCATCACCTCTCTGCAGTCACTCAAACAAGGCAAAGCTGAGAACCCAAGAGGCAAATGGAATAGAACCGTTGGAGCAAAGGTACTGACAACAAGTTCAGATGAAAAAGCGGTCATGACATGTGTCTTCTGCAAGAAGAATGGACACACATTGCACAAATGCAGAAAGTTCATGAAGGAGGAAGTTCCAGAGAGAACAACCTTTGTTAAGGAAAACAAACTGTGCTTTGGTTGTCTCAAGCCTGGCCACCACTCAAAGAAATGCAGCAGCAGAAGTGAGTGTGACGTGTGCCACAAGCGCCACCCTACCTGCCTGCACGCGGATAGAGCCAAAGGCGACAAGAGGCCACCACAAGCCAAGGAAAAGCAAAGAGGAACCCGAATCATCACCTCCTGAAGAAACGCCCACAGTTGCTACCTCATACAGAGCAATAGTTGGTGAGGCTGGCACACATACCTCTGCAATACTTCCTGTCTGGCTCTCATCTGTAACCTGCCCAGAACAAGAAGTCCTCGTGTATGCACTGCTGGACTCTCAAAGTGACTCAACCTTTATTCTAAGCGAAGTAGCTGAAACGCTAAAGGCCGTCAAGCTCACTACGATGACTGCAACCACAACAGTAAACTCTCAAAGAGTGAACAATCTACAAGTCCGTGGCTTTTACTCCAGAAAGAAGATCTCCCTACCACCAACCTATACACGGGAGTTAATTCCAGCCAACAGAGCTCACATACCAACAAACAAAAACGCAAAAGCCTGGTCCCACCTAGAACACCCTCAGAAAAAGATAGCACCTCTACAAGAATGTGAAGTAGGCCTGGTCATTGGGTACAACTGCTCACAAGCCCTTCTACCAAGAGAAGTCGTATCTGGCAAAGCAAACCAGCCCTACGCACAACGCACGGACCTAGGATGGCGCATCGTGGGGTGTGGAAGTCCCTGTGTAGACTATGGAGATGCCATCGGAACGAGTCATCGCATAGTAGTGAGACAAGTGACACCAGATGTTGCTTCTGAGGACAACCCCGTGGATCACGCCTCTCGAGGTTTGACTGCAGACCAACTTCAGTCCTCGAACTGGTTCACCGGCCCAAAGTTTCTTTGGCAAAAGGGTCCACTCCACAGAGAATGCAAGGTGGGAGAAGTCAACGAAGATGATCCCGAGCTTCGAAAGGCTCTCGTGTGCAACACTGAGACAAAGGAACAGAGATCTTTATTAGACCACCTGAAGAAGTTCTCGGACTGGACAAGAGCTGTAAAGGCAGTTGCAAGATTACAGCGAATGGCCAAAGAACACAAAGGTCTGAAGCAGCGCACCAATGAAAATACAAGCATTGAGGAAAGGAAAGAAGCAGAGCTTGCCATCATTAAGTTGGCTCAAGAAGAAGCATTCCCAGCTGAGATAAAAAGGCTCAAGCTAAAGAAGGAAGTTGCCAAGACCAAAGAAAGTAAGCTGCAGAAGTTAAGCCCCTTGCTGGACGAAGACGGGATCCTCAGGGTGGGGGGACATCTAGGTCAAGCTGTGCTACACCCGCACATAAAGCATCCGGCAATACTTCCACAGAAAAGCCACATATCAGCCTTACTCATCAAGCACCACCACGAAAAAATACAACACCAAGGATGCAGAATGACGAGGGGGGAAGCAGTGGTTCGGCCTGGAGTCGCCTAGTCACGAATTTTTTTAAAACAGTAGTTCCACACTACGCCCCCTCCCCCCCCCCCCGGTGGGAGGGGGTGCGCCACACACTTTGAGAAATGCTGAGTTATCGTTTCATCATTTAGCTGTCAGTCAAGTTAAAGCTGTAGTGTTGCTGTTTCCTCTCCTCACGTCTCTGCTTGGCGTCAACATTCGACTCGTCAGTCTAATGACGACAGACAGAATAATAATCACTGCGGGAAAGCTTTTAGGGCAAATGCGTACAATGAAAGACATGGCATTAAACCCAAGTTGAAGAATAAGATAAGCATGGTCCTACCAACGGAGTCGCTACATTAGGGACTGGTGGAGTCTGCCCCCACCAGATGACGCCAGTGCACGAACTGACATACTATAATATAGGCGGCACGGTGGCGCAGTGGTTAGCGCGGTCATCTCACAGCAAGAAGGCCCTGGGGTGGTCCAACCTTGGGGGTCGTCCGGGGTCATCCTCTGTGTGGAGTTTGCATGTTGTCTGCGTGGGTTTTGTTCGGGTGCTCCGGTTTCCTCCTACAGTCCAAAGACATGTAAGTCAGGTGACTCGGCTGTACTAGTGTGTGTGTGTGTGTGTGTGTGTGTGTGTGTGTGTGTGTGTGTGTGATGCACAGGGCGTGTGTGATGCGTCAGTGCAGTAATACTGGGGTAGTAGTGCTTGTAGTTAGTGCATGCTGCTTCTGCTTGCTGCTCTCTGCTCTCAGCTACTGCCGCCGGCTAGCCCTCTTTGTGGGGGTGAAAAGAGGTGCCGAGTGCGTAAGTCTCCCCTGCCGGTACATAGCCTCTCTACCGCCAAGACTCCTGCAGTGCCTCCTCGTGGCCACACACGGTAACTGGGTACCTTGCGGTCCCTGGCTAAACTGTAGGGGATCTCGGAGCTACAGTGGTCCCCAGAGGTCTAATGCGCAGGCCCATGTGAAGTGGATACGCCCTGGCATTGACCAACCACTGTCCCACTGCCTTGTGGGTAAGTGTAGGACGACAAAGGCTAGGGGAGCACACCCTGGGAGAAAAGCAATGTGCATGGCGGCGCACGATAGGCGGTCCTCTGACAGACTGGAGCTCCGGCAGCCTCCTGCAGCTGTGGAAGAGTGCTGGTCGTCTTGGGCCCCCCTTGCCACCAGATCCCACCCTCTCACAGTGAAGAAGTGCTGCTGGGACATGCGCACCCCCAGCGGCACTGTAAATAATCTCTTTGCGCAGGTATCCACCTCTGCCTCGGTGAGACCAGCAACCGGAATATGGATCAAAGTCTGGCGGCGATGGGGTGTCTGGTGACGGGAGCAGGTATGAATGCACTGGAAGCTCCTAATCAGACCCCTGCACGCCAGCGGCACAGGGCTATTCATGGTCGCCGGCAGCTGGGCTTTAGTGGCAGCTGCTCTCGGCAGACCCCTGTGTGTCTGAGCAGCCCTATTTAGGAGCCACACTGCTCACCCCAACTGGGGAGGGGCCTAGAAAAGGTGGCCTAAACATTGCCCACTCAAAACATCCTGGATAGGCTACCGCACCTATCGGGACATTCCACTCTGCGGTCGAAATAAAAAAAAAAGAAAATAATTCCCTTTAAACTGGCAACATGGAACATAAGAACTCTGCTGGACGTTAATGCCGAAAGACCTCAGCGAAGGACTGCACTAATTGCAGCGGAACTCAATCGCTACAATATTGACATTGCTGCACTCAGTGAAACCAGGTTCCTGGATGAAGGCTCCCTGAAGGAGGACACCTACACCTTCTTCTGGAAGGGATACCCTGCAGGAGGACAACATCAGCATTGTGTGGGATTTGCAATAAAAAACAGCCTCCTACCAAGACTCACTGAAACACCGATTGGCATAAGTGAAAGGCTCATGTCGCTCAGGATCCCTCTGGCCAAGAAACGTTATGCCACCCTGCTAGGTGCCTATGCACCAACACTGCCATCAGAGGATGACGTAAATGACCGCTTCTATCAGTCACTAGATGAGGCTCTCCGTCATATACCCAAGGAGGACAAGATCTTTTTGCTGGGCGATTTCAATGCCAGAGTGGGGAAAGACAACAAGGTGTGGAGTGGTGTCATTGGTGGGCATGGCATTGGGAAAGTCAATGCAAATGGACTGCGCCTCCTAAGCCTCTGTGCTGAGCATGGCTTGACCATCACAAACACCCTCTTCGAATTAAAAAATAAGCACAAAACATCCTGGATGCATCCACGCTCCAAACATTGGCACCTATTGGACTACATCATTGTGAGACGTGCTGATACAAAAGACGTCTTACTCACTCGTGCAATGAGAGGTGCTGAGTGCTGGACAGATCACCGGCTCATCATGACCAGGCTCCAGGTGGAGGTACGCCCTGCTGTTCGTCTCCAAAGGTCAGGAAAGAAGAGGCTTGACTGTACCCGGCTAGAAAAGGCTGAGGTCCAGAACAATCTCCGCCTCTCTCTGGCTGAAAACCTGGAAGACATTGAGCTTCTCTTGAGCACGGATGATTCCATTGACAGGAAATGGTCTTCCGTGAGCTCCAGACTCTACAAGGCAGCATCCCAATCCATCGGTTACAAGAGCAGAAAACACCAGGACTGGTTCAATGACAACACAGGCACAATAACTTCCATACTCAAAGGCATGCATAAAGCACACAGTGCTGTCCTCAACAATCCCACATCAGCTACACTCCGGCAACAATGGCAAGCATCCAGGAGAGGGGTGCAGTCAAAATTGCGTGCCCTGCAGAATGAGTGGTGGATATCGAAGGCAAATGAAATACAATCCCATGCCGATAGAAATGATATGCACAACTTTTATGATGCAGTGAAAACCATCTACGGCCCAAGAAACTGCTCTGTCTCCCCCCTGAAGTCTGATGATGGTACCACGCTCATAAAGGACCAGAAACTCATCACAAAAAGATGGGCAGAACATTTTGAGACTCTTTTGAACCAGCCCTCCCCAACAGATCCCTCGATCTTGGATGAACTACCTGTCCGCCCCACCATCCAAGACCTTGACCTTCCACCAACCTTTGAAGAGGTTCATTGTGCAGTTAGGTCGCTGAAAAATAACAAGACCCCTGGCCCTGACAGTATCCCTGCAGAGATTTTTAAACAGGGAGGCTACCTCTGCACCCGTGCACTTTTCCTGTTCATCTCACACGTATGGAAGAACGAAACTGTCCCTCAGCAGTGGAGGGATGCTAACATCATCTCCATATATAAAGGCAAAGGAGACAAGTCCCTCTGTGGCAACAGCCGTGGCATTTCACTACTGGCTGTTGCTGGAAGAGTCCTGGCCAGAGTCATGTTACACAGGCTGGTAAAACACATCTCAGAGGAGCTGTTGCCTGAGTCACAGTGTGGGTTTAGGAGGGATAGGGGTACTGTGGACATGGTGTTCACAGCACGGCAACTCCAAGAGAAGTGCAGGGAGCAACATCAGAACCTCTTCATAGCCTTCATCGACCTGTCAAAGGCTTTCGACACAGTCAACAGGGACATCCTATGGAACATCCTCCTGAAGTTTGGCTGTCCACGAAAGTTTGTCAACATCCTTCAAAGATTTCACGTGGGGATGATGGCACGTGGGACCATTGGAGGCCAGGAATCTGAGCCCTTCAGGGTGTGCACCGGGGTACGTCAGGGGTGCATCCTTGCTCCAGTTCTTTTTAACATCTTCCTCCTGTGTGTGACATTGCTGCTCCACAAGGAAATCGGAAGGACAGTGGGGTTACTGTGGACTTCAGACTAGATGGAAACCTATTTAACATCCGTAGGCTCCAAGCGGTCACAAAAATGACATCGGAGCACATCATTGAGTTACAGTACGCAGATGACTGTGCAGTTGTGGCCCACACACCCGAGGCACTAAAAGCTACCCTTGCAGCTGCTGCAAGGGCGTATGGTAGGCTGGGGCTCTCTATAAATGTGACAAAGACTGAAGTAGTATGCCAGTGGGCATCTACTCCTCCATCTCATTCACCAACCTTCAACATCTCCGACAAACCACTTGCAACAGTGGAATCCTTCAAATACCTGGGCAGCTTCCTCTCTGACGACTGCAGCATCGGCAGGGAGATGCAAAACCGGATTAAACAAGCGTCATCCTCTTTTGGCAGACTTAGGAGAAGGATCTTTCAAAACAAAGACCTCAACCTCCACACCAAAATATCTGTCTACTTGGCAGTTGTCATCACGACTCTCCTCTACAGCTGTGAGGCGTGGACCCTGTACAGCCACCACCTCAGGATGCTTGAGGCCTTCCACATCAGATGCCTACAATGCATCCTGAGGATAACCTGGCGTGACCGAGTGCCCCATACTGAAATACTCCGCAAGACCAACTGCATCAGCATGGAGGCTACCGTCACCCAGCACCAACTTCAATGGCTCGGTCACGTCATCAGGATGCCAAAGGAGCGCTTACCGCGTAAAGTGCTGTATGGCCAGCTATATCTTGGTCGCCGCTTGGCAGGGGGCCAGAAAAAACCGTACAAAGACCAGCTGAAGACCATCATAAAGAAGTGCGGCCTGAACCCGAGCCAGCTGGAAGACACTGCCGCCCAACGCTCCATCTGGCGGCAGCTCTGTCAACAAGGGGTGCAAAACCTCGAGAAGGACCGCGGTGATCGACGGACCAGAAGACGTCTGAAGAGACATGAAGCCAGTACCACACCTACACCCCCAGTCAGTGATTTCACCTGTTCTGTCTGTGGCAGACATTGTGGATCGCGGATAGGGCTTTACAGCCATAAGAAGACTCACAAGTGACAGAGGCAGGATTGTCATCATCGGACACGACGGACAACCTAAAGCAAAGTGTGTGTGTTGCCCACCCTACTGTATGGATCAGAATTCTGGACCACATACAGCAGGCACCTGAAGGCACTAGAGGCACATCATCAGAGGAGCCCCCGAAAGATCCTCAAGATCACCTGGGAAGATAGACGCACCAACACCGGCGTCCTGGAGGAGGCTAACATTCCCGCTATCACTGCCACCATCGCCCAACACCAGCTCAGATGGACCGGCCATGTCCTCCGTATACCTGACTCTCGCCTTCCAAAACAAGTCCTATTCTCACAGGACAATGTGCCCCAGGTGGTCAAAAGAAAGGGTATAAAGATAACATCTAAGCGAACATCAAAAAATGCCACATAGACCCTAAGACCTGGGAGGACACTGCAACCAACAGCGCCACCTGGAGGAAACTTGTCCGGGAAGGAGCTGCACTTTATAATAATGATCTCCGCTGTGCTGCAGAAGACAAGCGTAGACTCAGAAAGGAGGGAGTTTCCACCAAAAAGGCCAAAACCAATCCCACAATTACCACCGCCCACACTGCACCAACATATGCTACTCCAGGATCGGCCTCTTCGCCCACCTGAAGACCCACAAGGACCCAGAAGGAGGACAGTCATACTCGACCCCGAGTGACCGCCGATGATGATGGGGTGTGTGTGTGTGTGTGTGTGTGTGTGTGTGTGTGTGTGTGTGTCGGCCCTGTGTGATGGACTGGCGGCCTGTCCAGGGTGTCTCCCCGCCTGTCGCCCAATGGCTGCTGGGATAGGCTCCGGCATCCCGCGACCCGAATTTGGATGGGCGGCCGGCTCGGATAATGGATGGAACAGTGTGACTACTCCACATGTGCAGTGGGTCCTGTCTCGGGCCTCTGTGTTGATCCCTGCCGACAGCATCGCGTCATGTTACAGCCACGTTATCGAAACACGGAAGTGGAAACAGAATTTAGGGCAGGGGCCATGTGCTGGGAAGTCTGTATTTTTTGGCCTCTGCAGCCATAAAAATGTTCTGTTTCATGAACTTGGACAGTGGGTTCTGTCAACAGGCTTCAGTCTGGACCTTTTCTCTGACACTAATGAATCGGACAGACACGAGAAGTAATGAAACTACTGCTTCTTCTCTGTTTGAGAGTCAGAATCATTCATTCGTTCATCTTCAGCCGCTTCTCCGGGGTCGGGTCGCGGTGGCAGCAAGCTAAGTAAGGCACTCCAGATGTCCCTCTCCCTGGCAACACCCTCCAGCTCCTCCTGGGGGATCCCAAGGCGTTCCCAGGCCAGACTGGACATGTAGTCCCTCCAGCGAGTTCTGGGTTTACCCCGGGGTCTCCTCCCAGTTGGCCGTGCCCGGTAAACCTCCAAAGGAAGGTGCCCAGGAGGCATCCTGATCAGATGCCCGAACCACCTCAGCTGAGTCAGAACCATCCTCTTGATAGTCAAGCAAGTAACAATTTATCAGCCATGAGTATAAATGATGCATATTACAAGTATGTCATGTATTAATTAACATGTCTGAGAAATAGAATGCGTAAACTCTTTGTTTAAAATGTGCTGTCGAGTATTTGGTTTCTGTCAACAGCAAAGTTTGAATGACGTCAATGAATCTTATGAGGGGCTGTACAAGCCATAATATATTCTGGCCCTCTCGTATCCATACATGGATATGAGTGAGAGTGAAAATGTATCTATGTGAGAAAAGAATGTATTGATGTGAGAGGCCCAGAATATATCATGGCTTGTACGGCCCCTCATAGTTATATGTATGTGAGAGGAGAATGTATTTATATGAGAGGGCCAGATTATATCATGGCTTGTACGGCCCCTCATAGTATATGTATATGAGAGGAGAATGTGTATATGAGAGGGCCAGATTATATTATGGCTTGTACGACCCCTCATAAATGTCGTTCACATCGTACACACACACACACCCTGTCACCCTATACTTGTGGGGACCCCTCACTGACTACATTCATTCCCTAGTCCTTAACCCCAACCTCAACCACATACCTATCTCTAACCCTAAACCCAAGTCCTAACCCTAAAAGAGACTCTTGTCCTCATGGGGACCCATGAAATGGATCCTCAAGGTAGGTGGTTTCAGGTTTTTCTATCCTAATGGAGATCAATTAACCCCATTAGGATAGAAAAACCTGGTACAGAGAGAGAGAGAGAGAGAGAGAGAGAGAGAGAGAGAGCGAGAGAGAGAGAGAAGTGTTAATGGAGTTATATAAAGGTTGTCATTGTTGGCTTGGTGTAACTGGACCCTGGCTGGCTGCATGCAGCCTGTTGGGACTTGGAGGTGTGACGAGACGACACTCGTATTATTTTTAGTTCTTTTGTTGAAGACCTGTGACGCTTCGCCGGACCGCTGCACGAACACACAATGTGGAAGATTAAACGTAAGTCTCCATCTTAGTCGCATGTCTTACTATGATTCTAAGCAAAAACACAAAAACCACTTCAAGGTCAAATTTATGTGACATCCAAATCCTGGGAACACCAGGAGTCCCCTCGGTGGGATGCTCCTTTAGACAACATCTAACGTTACCCTTAAGAAGTTGAGTCTGGATGCCTGAGAACTGTAGAAATGACAGTATTTTAACTGCAGATAAAGGAAATTCTTCTGGACTAAAACCCTTGTCCCCCCCCCCCCCCCCCCCCGTGTGTCCTCCCCTGGCTTCTGGCTGATGAATCTACAACCAAACGTCTGCTGGTTTCCTAAAACCTTCCATGCTCTCTCAGCGCCGCTCATTTTCCCCTTGGAGGCGAAATACAGACCTGTTCTGGAGGTAATGCTAACCCCCACAAGGTACAACCACGCCTGTTAGCTTAAAATGCTGACCTTCGGCTAAGTGCTGCCCTCTGGTGTTCGGTGCCATGAATAACAATGAAAAATCAAACCGGACAAGACCAACTAGTTCAAATAGAAAGGTCGTGATGGAAAGCCCTTCAGTCTACTGGGACAACAACCGAACCAGTCAGCTGCTCTGGCTCCTGGACAGATGATGTAGATACATTATATCCGCTAGTCATATTATATTTACTAGTCATATTATGATTATCTCCTGGTCATTATGATGTTTACTAGTCATATTATATTTACTAGTCACATTATGATTATCTACTGGCCATTATATTTACTAGTCATATTATATTTACTAGTCATATTATGATTATCTACAGGCCATTATATTTACTAGTCATATTATGATTATCTACAGGCCATTATATTTACTAGTCACATTATGATTATCTACTGGCCATTATGATATTTACTAGTCATATTATGATTATCTCCTGGTCATTATGATGTTTACTAGTCATATTATATTTACTAGTCACATCATGATTATCTACTGGCCATTATATTTACTAGTCATATTATGATTATCTACTGGCCATTATATTTACTAGTCATATTATATTTACTAGTCACATTATGATTATCAACTGGCCATTATGATATTTATTAGTCATATTATATTTACTAATATTATTATGATTATCAACTGGCCATTATGATATTTACTAGTCATATTATGATTATCTACTGGCCATTATGATATTTACTAGTCATATTATATTTACTAGTCATATTATCTACTGGCCATTATGATATTTACTAGTCATATTATGATTATCTACTGGTCATTATGATATTTACTAGTCATATTATATTTACTAGTCATGTTATGATTATCTACTGGCCATTATGATATTTACTAGTCATATGATTATCTACTGGCCATTATGATATTTACTAGTCATATTTACTAGTCATATTATGATTATCTACTGGTTATTATATTTACTAGTCATATTTACTAGTCACATTATGATTATCTACTGGTCATTATGACATTTACTAGTCATATTATATTTATTCGTCATAATATATTTCAGCAAGGGCGTCCGGGTAGCATAGTGGTCTATTCCGTTGCCTACCAACACAGGGATCACCGGTTCGAATCCCCGTGTTACTTCCGGCTTGGTCGGGCGTCCCTACAGACACAGTTGGCCGTGTCTGCGGGTGGGAAGCCGGATGTGGGTGTGTGTCCTGGTCGCTGCACTAGCGCCTCCTCTGGTCGGTCGGGGCACCCGTTCAGGGGGAAGGTAGAACTGGGGGGAGTAGCGTGATCCTCCCGCGTGCTACGTCCCCCTGGTGAAACTCCTCACTGTCAGGTGAAAAGAAGCGGCTGGTGACTCCACATGTATGGGAGGAGGCATGTGGTAGTCTGCAGCCCTCCCCGGGTCAGCAGAGGGGGTGGAGCAGAGACCGGGACGGCTCAGAAGAGGGGGGTAATTGGCTGGATAAGATTCAGGAGAAAGGGGGAGGGGGGATTTTAAGAAATATACTTATATTTTTCGGAAAAGCAGAGATATAAGCATAAGACTTTCCATTCTTTTCGAATGACTTGTTGATGAACCCAGAGAGCCGTCGGGTCTTAACATACTGAATTTAAGGCTGCGTGCTTCACCACTCTGTTCAAGTTCGATGTCTCTGTATGACTGACCGAATCAAATGGGACTATCAGTGAGAAGATCAGATAATTCTTTATGATTCCAGCAGAGCTTCATTCTCATTGTAATCTTTCCCGCTGTCCTCTATGACAACTTCCTGTTCACTCAGAGTTTGGTCCCCCCGGACCCCATGTCCCAGTTCCATCTGAAGAGATGTTCCCCAGAGGAGGAGTTCCCCAGCCTGGCCAGGAACGCCACCTGGATGGGTCGGATCCTCACCCTGGCCATGTACCGCCGCCAGTTCGACCGCTGCACCCAGGGCGGGGTCATTTTTGATGATGTCATCCGGCCCGGCCTTGAAGAACCAGGTGATGTCTCTGTGATGTCAACATGATGTCAGTGGGTCTTGGCAATTCTGATATTTGCTGACTTCCAGTCGGCTGAAATCCAGTGAAAATCTGGAAAACTAGGCGTGTGGACACTGCCTGGCAGCCTCCTCATCAGATTCTTCGTATATTTTAAATGTCTGTTATCTTCTTTAAATGTTGTATTGTGTAAACTGGGTAAACACAACATCCGTTGCACGTCTTCTGCCTTGGGAGACCGGTCCCTCTGTTGCTGTCCCTGAGGTTTCGCCCTGTTTTTTTCTCCCTGTTAAAGGTTTTTGGGTTTTTTTTAGGGAGTTGTTCCTTGTTCGATAGGTAGGGTTAGGGTCTAAGGACAGGATGTTGTGTTGCTGTAAAGCCCCTGAAGAAAATTTGTAATTTCTGATACTTGTGTCTGACGAGTCGGACTGTGTCCATGGCTGTCCATCTATGACTTCTGCTGTGCTGGCCGGCTAGTTCATGGATGGTTACTACTAACTACGGTAAGTAGGCTATAGGCTGCTACTCCCTGCAAGTGGAACCAGGAAGTAGATCAGCAACGTCATCCACCATTGGTCATATTGGACATTTCACATCATAACTTTAACTTCCGAATACGTGATTTAGATAATTGGGTTAAATTGGACTTGTTGAAGCATGTCTGACACTCCTGTTCAGTTGTCCCCTGAGACACTGTTGTGAAGCTGAGTCCAGCGGTGGTCCATGTCCAACATCTACTAAATGAAGCCGGTGAATAAAGTGACATTATCACCGATATGTACGACGGAAATACTATTGTAACCTACAGAAAGACTCACTGGCTGATCACCAGGGGGTCGGCCCCCTTTGGTCGAGCGGTTAGTGATGTCGCCTTGTGGTGCAGTGCACCCTGGATCGAATCCCGCAGCGGGCGGAAATATGCTCGGTTACAATGTGGAAATAAGACACAGGTTGTACAAAAACAAAAATCCTTTAAACAGAGCTGTCAGACTAAGGATTTGGGGTAATTTACTTGAGCTGACAGCTAATCAGGTTTGCTTATCTATGTCCCACAATATGTACCGTACGTAATACAAGTGTAAGACGCTAGTTGTGTGTGTGCAGGTCTTGCAGAGTCTGTGGGTTGCGTGGCGGGAGACGCCCAGTCTTACGTTCTGTTCTGCGACTTCCTCGATCGAGTCATTGAAGCGTATCATCAGAACAAGATCAGCAGCAGTGCCCCTGTCAGCGACTTCAATTATGACAACTTAAAGGTATGCCTGCAGAACGAGAACTAAAACCTAACTGATATTTACACACAGCGCCCCCTGCTGAAACGCTTAGAGCTTCAACTGTGGCGTCTTAATCCATTTGACCTTTCATGTGTTTTTAAACTGCTTGAAGCACTTTAAGATTTGTTGTTATTGAAAAGTATTTCATGATTATTAACTATTTAGTAAAGTGAATATATTTTGTCAGTGATTTAGTGGATTGAAGAATATTTTTGAGAAACGTATTTTATTTTAAATATGTTTGTTTCTGAAGGGGGTTGACCTCACTTTAACGTGTAGGACAAAAAGAGACTTAGATTCATTTCAATCGATTTTGTTTAAATAAAAAAGAATTTTGTGGTCATGCATGTTCAATAGTCCAGGTAAGGAAATCACAGAAAGTTGAATCAGTTCATCTGGACACGAGAAACGTTTCATCATCATCTAAGTGACCTCTCCAGTCTCAACTGACTGCAGGTACCCCACCCTTATAAACAATACAGTGGCATAAAGACCAAAAACAAAGATCGGATTCAAATGCAAATTGCCGTGACCATTAACTAGACTTACAATGGCCGTGTGTACTATTCACTGAGGATTGGGGAATAGCTGCAATCACAGCATTGTAAGATGGCAACAGATGTACTCTTAAAACTCGGTTCAGGGGTGCTCGTTGCCTCTTCACACAGATGGCCTCTTTGACTACCCATTCAAATCAGCGTTCTTCCCTATCAATGATGTGCACATCTTCGACCTTGAAAGAGTGGCCAACGGCCTGTAGAAGGGTGTAGACTCCGGAGACCTGGTCTGACACATTAGCTCTTCTGTGTTGCGCTATCCTCTTGACCCTTCTCCGTGGATTGTCACGTTGTCATGGTGGGGAAGCTTACGTGGTCCTGAGATCCTGAGAGCAATGCCATCTGGAGCTATGCTCCTGGTAGATTCACCCATGGTGGTAAGGACAATTGGGAGGTCCCTGAAAAAGAGCAAACCAACCAGGACCTCAATGGTGGAACAGGCGGAGGATGATGGCTGACTTTAGGGAAGCATCACAATGGCTGAGAAGGCTGATGAAGGCTGCAGCAGAAATGGGCCCCCAGTCGTCATGGACTCCATGCCACCCACTGAATCCTGACCTAGATCTGTCAAGGACCATGTGGTGGCTGTCTGAACCAGTCTCCCCACATTAAACAAAGTCACGCACAGGAATCAGGAACCAGATCAACAACCACCTGTCTGAACTTCCTGTGGGGATCAGTGAGCATCTCATGACCATCTGTCTGGTGCTTGACAACAACCAGATGGCAACAGTTGTGGGTGCCTAGGCCCCTACTTTAGGCTCTGAAGAGGAAGTAAAAGGGACCTTTTACGCCTGCTTAAACGAGACACTGTCAAGAATCCCCAAGGAGGAAAAGATTATTCTTCTAGGAGACTTCAACACCAGGGTCGGCCGGGATCAACACCTCTGGAACGGCATTATAGGAAAGGAAGGTATCGGGAACATCAACTCCAATGGAGTTCTGCTTCTTAGTAAATGTGCTCAGTATGACCTCACCATCACTAACGCTCTGTTTTGCCAGAAAAACAAATTTAAGGCATCTTGAAGACACCCCCGCTCTAAACAGTGGCATCTCCTAGACTATGTCATTATACGAACCAGGGACCACCCTGACGTGGACATCACGAGGGCCATGATCGATGCAGATGACTGCTGGACAGATCGCCCCATCTGCTCAACGATGTTCATCAAACTCGATATGAAGAGGAGGGTTCAAAAGAAGCAGATCCAGCCAAGATTGGACCTTGAAAGCCTGAATGAAACTGCCACCCAGCAGGCAGTTAGGCCTCTCTTGGGGGAACCCTCTAACAGGAATAATCTGATGACACTGAGAAGCACTGGAGTCTGCTCAAATGCACTATCCTCGACACCTGCAAAACCACCCTTGGGTACAAGTCCAGAAAACACCAGACTGGTTTGATGAGAATGACACAGAGATAGAACAGCTCATCTCCAAGAAAAGGAAAACCTTTTGTGCCTGGCAAAATGATGTAACCGGCAAGGCTAAAAGAGTGGCTCACTCTAGAGCCAAGGCAGACATTCAGAGATGGGTGAGAGAGCTTAAGAACTCCCGGTGGACAGAAAAGGCTCTGGAAATCCAGCGACCGGCAGGCCCGGGTAACGCCAGAGGCTTTTTCAGTGCTACTAAGGCTATCTATGGTCCAAGCAACCGCAGCTTAAACCCCCTGCACTTAAAAGGACGGGCAGGAGCTGCTGAAGGACAACGAGTCCATTAACGCCCAATGGAAGGAGCACTTCTAGTAACTCCTCAACTGCAACAGCACAGCTGAACCAGACATCGCCAGCCACGTTCCCCAAAGTCCCATCAGAGAAGACATTGGGGGCTCTTCCACCATGAAAGAGGTTCAAGATGCCATCAGGAGCCTTAAGAACACAAGGCCACCTGTCCAGATCGGACCCCAGCTGAGATCTTAAAGGAAGATGGACCAGAGCTCCTGTACCACATCCACGCCCTCCTCCTCAAGGTCAAGGAAAAAGAAGAATTTCCCTCAGAGCTCAGGGATGCTCTAATAGTGGCCATATATACGATCCTGAGGGATCAGCTGGAAGGACAGACGCAGCAACATCATCATCCTGGAAGAAGCCAACATGACTAGCATCACTACCACAATAATGCAGCACCAACTCCGATGGACAGGCAATGCCATCCGCATGTCCAATACACGTCTCCCCAAAAAAATCCTATACTCTCAGCTGAAGGAAGGTCAGCGAGCTCCCGGCGGGCAAAAGAAACGTTTTAAGGACAATGTCAAGACCAGTCTGAAGAAATGTTACATCACATCGAGCAAATGGGAACCCGTTGCACTGGCTAGGCCCTCCTTGAAGAAATCCGTGCTGGAAGGAGCTGCTCATCATGAAATTGAGCTCTACTTTGCCGCAGAGAAAAAGTGACAGTACTGCAAGGAGAGAGAAAAAGTCTCAACCACCACCACCAACCAGTGCCCACATTGCACCAAAGTATGTGGATCGTGGATCGGCCTCTACAGCCATCTGAAGACCCACAAATAGACAACCCAAAGGATAGGACAGTCATACTTGCTTCGAGTGACCGCCAATGATAATGACATCCTCTTGGCCAGCGTCGGTTTGGTTTCCTCGATGTACAAGTCACAGCAATCCTACCAGCACATAACAGTGTACACTATATTGCCGTTTGTGCCAGGGGACCCATTCCTTGGGGTGGACCAATTTCTGGTGCTGCGTGTTTTAGGGTTTGAAAGCAACTTGGAGGCGGTGTTTCGAAAATACGCGTTTCAACTGTTCCAAAACTCCCGACACATACGAAACCACTGGTTTACGCTTGGACAGCTGTTTTCCTTCTTCTCTAACACTGACCATGGGGGGAGGGGGCTAAGACTACATCTCTCGCCATCTTACAATGCTGTGATTGCAACTATTCCCCAATCCTCTGTGAACAGTACACATGGCCATTGTCTTCTACTACTACTACTACTACCAATTTTGGCAGCTCCCATTAGGGGTCCCATCTCTTCTTGTCCTCCCTCACCACATCCATAAACCTCATCTTTGGTCTTCCTTTTTTTCCTCTTGCCTGGCAGCTCCATCTTGAACATTCTTCTCACAATATACCCAGCATCTCTCCTCCACGCATGTCCACATCTCTCCTCTTTGGGTACCGTCTCCACCACGTCATCCAACTCACTCCAGAGTTTTTCTTTCTCCTCCATCTCACACCCAACTTGCGGGGCATATGTGCTGATAAAATTCAGCAATAAACCTTCAATTTCCAGCTTCATACTCATCACTCTGTCTGACACTCTCTTCACCTCCAGCACACTCTTGACATACTCTTCCTTCAGAATGACCCCTACCCCATTTCTGCTCTTTGCCGCACCATGGTAGAAGAGTTTGAACCCACCTCTGACGCTCCTGGCCTTACTCCCCTTCCACCTGGTCTCTTGCACACACAGTATGCCTACCTTTCTTCTCTCCATCATGTCAGCCAGCTCTCTCCCTTTACCAGTCATCGTGCCAACATTCAAAGTTCTGACTCTCACCTCCACACTCCGACCCCTCCTCCTCTCCCACTGCCTCTGGACATGACTTCCCCCTCTCCTTCTCCTTCACCCAACAGTAGCATAGTTTCCACCGGCACCCTGCTGGCCAACAGTACCGGTGGCGGTCGTTGGTGACCCGGGCCTGGACCGATCCGGTATGGAAATCCGATTTGTGATCCACATATTTGATTTGGGAAAGATTTTACACCGGATGCCCTTCCTGATACAACCCTCCCCATTTATTCGGGCTTGGGACCGGCACTAAGAATGACCTGGCTTGTGCATCTTCACTGGCTGGGTTACACATGGCCATTGTAACTCTAGTTAACGGTCACAGTAATTTGCATATGAAACCAATCGTTGGTTTGGGTCGTTATGCCACTGTATTGTTTATAAGGGTGGGTACACCTGCAGTCAGCTGAGACCGAAGAGGTCACTTAGATGATGATGAAACGTTTCTCTTAATAAACATCGACTATGTCTAATTAAAACTTGCAGCAACTTGTCTGGACTAAAACCACAACTACAACACAACTACTATTTGTACTATTACCATTGCTACTGAACGTTGACAGAAATGTGTCACAACCCTCTTGTTAAAAATGTTCCCATCATGAGTTTGACTGGGTGTGTGTGTGTGTGTGTGTGTGTGTACATTCAGGGAAGTGACTCTTTGGACAGTCTGTACGTAACGAGTTGTGAGGTCAGCGTGGTTCGAGCTGTGGAAGACTTCAGCTTCCCGACACACTGCAGCCGGGGGGAGCGCAGACAGCTCCTCACGCTGGCCAACAAAGGTACAACAAAGATTTGTACACAGCCGCCCCGTCCCAACCTCCCGTTCTACCAGGTAGTTCGTTAAAGATGTCACTTCATGATGAAAAGGAAACTTCAGGAGAATTTCTTTATTCAGCAATAGCTGTAATGCGCACAAACAACCACCAGGTGGCAATTGTGAGCAGGCCAGACCCGCACCGTGTATAGAGAGAGTCGGGCCAACTGGCTACACAGGCGCCATATTGCCTACCAACTGGTACGCAGCCCCATGCACGAGCTATTCATGTACACACTCATGCACTCCATATCATAGGGTAAGCTATGAGCCTCGTTACGTCATGTGACCAGCTTAATGAGATAACTGACCGAAGGTCGCCTCATGTGTGACTACTGTTAAATAAGGATGTAACACGGCCATTGTGTCTGTCGCCTTACTGGTCACGTGGCCAAATTGGGCTCCCAGCCGACCCTGTTCTGTGGGTGTAATACAGCATGACTGGATCACTCTGTTCATTTCTATTACTAGACTTTGACCCCAGCTTAGAGGGGACAAGACTTGATCAGATTAAACATTTAGACAACATACCAAAGCTGTGGAGAAAGGGGTTTGGCCCTTTAAGGCCACACCCCTGCGTAAATAACCGTGAGAGGCACTTTATGTATTTTACATCATTCAGCACCAGTACTCAGGGTTCCAGAAATTAGTCCAGAGCGAGATACGGGTTCGCGCCGCGGCAGTTCCCCCCCACCCCCACCCAATTCGCTACAATACGTTCTATGTCATATGTGTGCTGCCCTCTACTGGGCTTCGCTATTGGTTTACCCTTTCGAGGCTCCACCTTGGCCCCTGAGACAGATCTACCCTCACCACCCAGTCAGATGGTAGGAGCCACACGGCAACCCTCCACCTATAAAGGCCCAGCGTCTCTGCAGCTCGTCTCCCTTTTCCACTCAGCCCCCTTCAGTACGGATCCACCGTTTTTTCTGTCACCCTCCGGTGTCGCAGTCATGCCTATGCCAACAAAGCAGGCCCCACCCTCGTGTGCTACGTCCCAAGATGGTGCCCATCTTTCACTATGCGCAGCGTGAATGGGCTTCCCCATTTGGCGCCAAGACTCCGGCTGTGGCTTATGGGTCATACTGCTCCATTTGGGAGTGGGACAAGGGAGTGCCTCTAATCAAGGATTCAGTCAGAGTCCTGCAGTCATCCTCCCTCGGGCCATGCAATCAGCCGTCACTGCCCAGCGAGCGGGACCGGTTGACCGCCACCTTTCTTGACCACGGCTATGCCGGTCCCTCTCAGGGGGTGGCACCGGCAAGTACCTTGGCAACCCACAAGCTGTCTGCTACGGAGATCACTGAGGTCCAGACGACTACCGCCGCCATTCTCCGGAAGTCCCAGGCGTTCGCCGGCAACGGTGGCCATGTCACGTGTGCTACGCAGGTGGGGTACAGACATCTCTGGCTTCTACAGATGTAGAACTGTCACTCAAAAGCATCACAGCTGCACAAAAGACACAAAGGAGACACTGAAATTAATATATATATATGTTGGCTAATATTTTAGACTAGAATACACTTTATTTGTCTTTATTTCTATTTTGATATACTTAATGATCCCCGTAGGGAAGTTACGCTCTGCATGTAAGCCATCCTAGCTGTGTAGCTAGGAGCAGTGGGCAGCCGCCATGCAGCGCCCGGGAACCAGCTCCAGTTGGTCTTGCCCCGCCTCGGTCAGGGGCACAGACAGGAGTACTGACCCTAACATGCATGTCTTTCTGATGGTGGGGGAAACCGGAGCACCCGGAGAAACCCCACCGCGGACACGGGGAGAACATGCAAACTCCGCACAGAGGACGACCTGGGATGACCCCCAAGGTCGCCCAACCCTGAAAACTAGTCAACCTGCTCGTAGGCGTGTTGAGTAGTTTTCCTCCCTTCTCTACCAGCGCCCCACACGAGTCTTTTATTTTCAAGAAATCCACAAGCCTGAAATGAAATGGCTGCTTCACATGAACAATATTAATGTAGCGAAGATATTTGCTGAAAAAATGTTTTTTTACATGGCTAAGAACTACAAGTTTGACGAGTCACTATCTAGTGGTTGTAAACAGCGGTTCAGTCAGTGGTCTGCAGTGTCCCTCTGCCTATGTACACCACTCCCTGACCCGCTGTCACCAGGACTCAAGCACGCTTCTGCCACCTGGTGTCTACAGTCACCAAGTGCAGCCCCCCGTCTTCACCGCGGCACGATCAGTCCCATGGTGCAGCAGCAGGTGGTCCAAATGAGTGGACTGACATCACATTCACCTGTAGTTCCGGTTATTCAAATGAGGGAGGTGCTACACCTGAAACAACAGGTGAATATAGTGAACCACCTGCTGGAATAGAAAATCGGCAGGACTACTGGTACCTGAGGACCTGAATGAGAACCGATGGCACACGTGGTTTTGTGCAGGTACCTTTGGTAAAAGCCTCAGTGTCAGTGTGCCACAAATGCTCACAAACGGTTTATAATAAATGATAACCACCGACATTCCCACCGTCTTTCAGCTTTGGAGCAACTCGCTGAGGAGCTCCCGGGACACCTGTTCTCCATGGAGGAGCTGAACCAGGGAGAGCAGACGGGGGTTCAGGCGGAGGCTCCTTCCTCCTCCCAGCTGAGGACGGGCGTCGCTAGAGACTGGCCGGATGCCAGGGCCGTCTGGTAAGTCTGATGGAGTTTAGCCTGTCTGAGTCTAATGTCTGTTTAATAAGTTGCCGTTCTTTGTCCTGGAGGGTTCAACTGTACGACAATAAAATCACAGACACAAACCTCACCTGGCTACCTGCTGAAACCCAGTGACAGGCAGACGTGTAACAGCTTACACCTTCAACAAGTGAGGAGCTTCAGCTAACGGTGTCATTTCCCCATCATGGCTGGCTGCAGGATCAGTAAAGATGGCAGCCTGGTTGTTTGGGTCAACATTGAAGACCATCTCAAGCTGGTGTCAACTCGACAAGATGCCAACCTACACCAGGCCTTTAAATCCATCTGCACCAACCTGGCCAGGGTGAGTAACCTGGTCCTTTCAACGCCTCTGAATCAGCTTTGAGTCCCAACAGTGATCATCATCCACTAGTATCGAACACTGTTTTGCATGTTATGAATATGTAAACATTACCAGGGACACTATAGCGGACCTGAAAAGGTTTAAGATGAATGCAGAGTTTCTGGCCATTAGCGCTACTGAGCAAAGTGGGTCCCTGAACCATAACAACAAAAACAAGATTTTCAAGCACATGCATGATGTGTCCATGCCATGAGCACAGAGATGTGAAGAGGAGAGGTAAAGAGGGAGATGTACAGAGGGAGGGGTAAAGATGGAGAAGTAAGACCTTGCATCATTCCAGAATATAATTCCTCAGAGCTCGTTATGACGTCAGCAGAAAACAGAGCCAGAAACAGAGCTGTGTTTTGGCAGACAGCGGTTCCATTGGGACTTTGTCACGGCAGAAGTGGCCGTCCCCCTCCTCGGCTCGGATTTCCCATGTGCCTGTGGACTGCTGGTGGGTGTCAAAAACCACCGCTTCATCTACGCTGTCACTTTCTGTTCATATGCCAACACTCTCAGCGGAGCGGACTCCATCAGACTTTATAGCATGCTCTCCGCCGCAGATGAGTTTCTCTGGCTTCTCGCTGAGTTCCTGGTCATGCAGCCCACCTTCTCGTCATCCACCGCCAAGCAGAGGGGAGCACCACATCGCCACCACTGCATGTCCTCCCTCACCACCTCCATAAACCTCCTCTTTGGCCTTCCTCTTCTCCTCTTCCCTGGCAGCTCCATATTCAGCATCCTTCTCCCAGTATACCCAGCATCTCTCCTCCACACATGTCCAAACCATCTCAATCTTGCCTCTCTTGCTTTGTCCCCAAACCGTCCAACCTGAGCTGTCCCTCTAATATACTCGTTCCTAATCCTGTCCTTCTTCATCACTCCCAGTGAAAATCTTATCATCTTCATCTCTGCCACCTCCAGCTCCTCCTCCTGTCTTTTCATCAGTGCCACTGTCTCCAAACCATACAACATAGCTGGTCTCACTACCATCCTGTAAACCTTCCCTTTAACTCTTGCTGGTACCCTTCTGTCACAATTCACTCCTGACACTCTTCTCCACCCACTCCACCCTGCCTGCACTCTCTTCTTCACCTCTCTTCTGCACTCCGCGTTATTTTTTGGACATCACATCATGCAGTATGAATTCATTTCATCCCGGTTAGATTACTGCCGTGCACTCTTCTCTTGCCTCATGCAACAAAACCTCAATAAAGTTCAGCTAATTCCGGTGTGGGAAGATGGCGGTGCAAATTCACGTTTGCGGCAGCTTCATCCAGTACCATCCATGCAGTGTCTTTGTCCACGTCTGCATCTAAGTTTGTCTTCGTTTGATGGCTGGGAGAGCTGGCACTGGATCGGCTGGGAGAGCTTGGTCTGCTGCGTCCTGTGGGCCCAGGGACCACGGCCCTGACCAGAACTGTGCCCGAAGAAGAAACACCGAGGGCGGTCTGACAGGACGTGGAAGCGGGGCAGGCTAAGCTAACTGCTAGCCCATGCAGACCAGCAGGTCTGACAGTCATCCTGGCTGGCGTTCGTTCTCCTGGGCAGTGATTTTGGTTAGTTTGGGTATGTGTGTTCTTGTGGTTTTTGGATGTGTGTTTGTGTCTTTGTGTTGTACTGCTGTGGGCTGGGGGAAACGGTGTTTCATTTGATTTCATGTGCGCAAGTGCATGAAATGAAATGACAAAGTGTTTCTGATTCTTATTCTAATTCAAAATGCGACCGCCAGACTGAGAACCAGAATCATAACCAGACTCAGAACCAGGTCCAACAGGAAGACCACATCGCACCGATTTTAATATCACTTCATTGGCTCCCATTCAGTTTCAGAGTGGATTTTAATTTTAATGACAATTCTTAAGGCTCGTAGAGGGTTAGCTCCAGAGTATCTAGCTGACCTCCTACGAGTCTGAGATCCTCTGGTAGGTCTGGAAGGTCCTTCCTCGGTCAAACCTTAAAAGCAAAGGTGACGGGGCCTTTTCTGTTCGAGCTCCTCAGTTGTGGAATGACCTGCCGGAGGGGACAAGGGATGCTAACACGGTGTCTTCTTTTAAAAACTCGTTATTTTAGACTTTCTATTCATTGAGTTTACTGTTTGTTATCTTCATAATAATATTTTAACTGTCTGTTCATGGTCTTTCTCATCGCTTGTAAAGTGCTTTGTGACAGGTTGTGAAAAGCGCTATATAAATAAATGTGTTATTGTTATTGTGGACTGAGAGGGTTGTGGCCCAGAAGAACAGTGTTGGGTCCCTGCCAGGGACATTCTGGACCCTGCCCTTATCGCCGCCTTTCAGCAGCCATGTTCCCAGTCGGCCAGGTATAACACCAGATGGCATTCTGGGGGCGGGGGGGGGGTCCACATTGGTGCTTTCTGTGCCTCCCTCCTCTGGCTAATCCTGGCCCTGCACCTCTCACTGTCACTCACCTGTTCTCCATCAGCATGAGTCCTGCACCGTATTTAAGCTGCTCTTCCACTGCCTCTTAGCCAGACTGTCAAATCACTCTTCTAATAATAATCATTACATTTATATAACACTTTTCTAGACACCAAAAGTGCTTCACATTGAAGGGGGTAACTGACTTCAACCACCACCAATGTGCAGCACCACCTGGTTGATGCACGGCAGCCATTTTGCACCATAACACTCACCACACATCAGCTTGAGGTGGAGATGGAGGAATCTTTGAGCCAGTTACATGGGGGTTGATGAGGTGGCCAGATGGAGAGAGCCAGGTTGGGGATGTTGCCAGGACACCAGGGACCCCCTACTCTTTGAGGTTAAGTGCCATGTGATCTTTAATGACCACAGTGAGTCAGGAACTCGGTTTAACGTCTCACCTGAAGGACGGCGTCTCCTACAGCACAGTGTCCCCGTCACTGCTCTGGGGCATTGGGGTTCGATATTTGTTATTTTATTAGGACCAGAGGGAAGACTGTTGTGTGAGTATCACACCAAGAAAAACAAGTACCAGTGTGTACCTAAGTGGGTACAAATGCTTGTCGCTGGGGCAGTACCTTTCTGAAGTACAATAATGTACCCATGTAAAGACACTTCATTGTCTTTTAAGTACCTTTGTTACCTTTCAGCTTATGGAAAGCTACATATCTGATCCTTCAAAGTACAATATTGCACCTCTGTTGCTGTAATGTACCTATGAGCACAGATGTGTACCTCTTCTGTGCCTCGATTTCTGAGAGTGTATGAAAGAAAGCATCACCCACTAAATATCACCACACAATCAATACTGAGGTAGTAAGTCAGAAATGTTTTGATATTTGACTTTGTCACTACCGCCCAAGCCCTACTGTAACCTGGAGCCCTACTGGCCACTTCTGACCTTGGCTGTCGATAAAAGCAACGGACAGACGATTCCTCCCCGAGTCGCCAGGCTTAAATCCAGATGTAAAGATTGAAACCTTGTAATGTAAACATTGAGCCTTCTAAAGACTAAGATTTCCTGAACATCCAACCTGTTTTGTTTTTTTACGTAGAAAACTCGGTTCACCTTTAATGGAGATGCATCTCCTCGTGCACAGAACCAAAGCGCTTCAGTTTGTGCACCTGATTCAGCAGCCTGACTGGAGATACGCTGGTCTCAGCAAACTGACCAAATCCCGGGTTACATCTTTTGAGTTCTGAGATGTACCTCGTCATTCCCTAACTGAATCCACACTCGGGCCACAGGATCGTCTAACAGGTTGTACTGTTTCTTGGTCCTCCTCTCCAGTTGGAGGTGCTGTACAAGAAGCTCAGACACCCGTTCGTCTGGAAGCAGCAGCTGGGCTGGGTGACGAGCTCGCCGGCTGACGTGGGGACGGGCCTGAGGGTGGAGGTCCGGGTTAAACTCCAGCACCTTCCTAATGCCCCACGCCTTCAGGAGGTTCTGAAGAGACTGAGGATTAACATGGAAACGACAGGTGAGACGCCGCGACAGAAGCACACCTTCCTTCAACACTTTCATTCTGTTGCCTACTTAACACTCTTGCCTAGAACACCTCGGGAGCATTTATCTTGTTCGATCATAAAGGCAAGATAAAATTACTTTTAGACAGATTTTTCCCTCTTTCCTACTTTTGAAATACATCTCGTCAAAATATAACATGAGGGTGGGACACAGTGAACCGGTTCCTCCAGATGGAGGGAAACCAAAGAGGTGACACCAGGACACTTTGGGAAGAGGGAAATCAGAATCAGAAACACTTCATCTGTCGTTTCATTTCATGCACTTGCGCACATGAAATGAAACAAAACATGGTTTCCCCAGCCCACAGCAGTGCAACACAAAGACAGAAACACAGCCACAAACTACAAGAGCACACATATCCAAACTAACACACATACCTAAACAAATCACTGCCCAGGAGAACGAAGGCCAGCCAGGACGACTGTCAGAACTGCAGGTCTGCAGGGGCTAGCAGTTAGCTTAGCCTGCCCCGCTTCCCCGCCCTGTCAGACCGCTTGTTTTTTTTCCCACACCCGCATTCCGGGAACTCTGCCTCTGATTGGCTAGTACTCGCTGCCTCCGTCGGTTAAGGTTAGGGTCAGGGTGGGGTTAGGGATAGGGTTAGCCAATCAGAGATAGAGTAGGGGTGGGTCTGCCCGGAATCCAGGCGTGACGGAGGAGCGTTCTTGCGGAAAACGGGTACGAAAAAAATCATGCTGTCAGACCGCCCTCGGTGTTTCCTGTTGGGGCACAGCTCCAGGCAGGGCCGTGGTCCCTGGTCCCACAGGATGCAGCAGACCAAGCTCTCCCAGCCAGACACCCCCCCCCCTCAACACACCTCCCTAGCTAGCCCATGCAGCCTGGTGGTTCCGACAGTCATCCTGGCTGGCCTTCGTTCTCCTGGACAGGGATTTGTTTAGTTGGATATATGTGTTCGTGTGAATATGTGTGTTCTTGTAGTTCTTGAATGTGTTGTTGTCCTTGTGTTGTACTGCGGTGGGCTGGGGGGAACCGGCATTTCGTTTCACTCCATGCGCGCAAGTACATGAGGTGAAATGACAAATTAAGGGTTCCTGATTCCCCGCATCCACACGACGACACTAAAAACACAGTCGAGGCCGCCGCCACACCGCCCTCAGTATTGTCGGAACTTCCGGTCTGCATGGGCTAGCAGTTAGCTTAGCATGCCCCGCGTCCTGTCAGATAGTCCTCGGTGTCGTCGGAACTTCCGGTCTGCATGGGCTAGCAGTTAGCTTAGCATGCCCCGCGTCCGCGTCCTGTCAAACCGCCCTCGGTGTTGTCGGAACTTCCGGTCTGCATGGGCTAGCAGTTAGCTTAGCTTGCCATTTTTCCATTTTCCGAAATGGCGTTTTTAGGGGAAAACGACCACAAATGCAACACCTACACACCACACAGAACAAAAACTAACCCACAGACGTTAACAACATGAACACTTGAGCAGCTGTTAAGCTTGATGGCTGTTATCTAGGATGACTTTCCCAGGAGAGATGCAGCAAGCACCGACTGCAACCGTTTCATTTTCATCAGAACATAACTTTAAGGTTAAGACCTGCCTGACTGGACTGTGAGCTTCCTGTATCCCGAGAAGATGCACTAAACTCTCAAGAGTCCTAGAGCTGAACTAACTCTAAATGACGTTTAACATCGCTTAATGAAGTCTGGGTTAAAAGGTGAACGTTCTCTGGGTGAAATTCCAAAACCCTTAATCGCATAAAATCTCTGACATGTCAACATTTCCACCTCAAGCACTCATAAAAGGTTGTGCGATACTGGCTCTTGGAATATTCTGCAGTGATTCAAATCACATCTAAAAAAGGCGTTTTAAAAAGACAGCAGAGTTCTTACCCTCTAACGTTCGGCTTGTCTTTTTCCCAGACTCCCCAGGGTTGTACAGGGTGAGCAACGCTGCGACCTTTGGCCCCAGTGAGGTGGAGCTGATGCAGCTGATGGTGGACGGGGTCAAACTACTGATCACCATGGAGAAGAGGCTGGAGAGCGGGGCTGGCATTGACGACCTGGTCCCTACCCAGAAGTGAAGTTGGAGGCAGATTGGCTAGAAGGGGCAAAACAACAGCTGGACTTTCCCACGGGACTGAGGCATTGAAATGAGATGTTAGGAACTCACTTGTTTCTGAGTTGTTAAAAAATATGTAGCAAGTCCCCATTTACAAAACAACGTTGAGGGACAGAGCTAATTTCATCCAGCATTCTGGGACCCCCCACCCCCAATTGTTAATGACTCTTAAAAGTCGTTGTTAAATCATTGTTTATGTCTTGAAGTCGTTGTTAAATGACTATGATTTCCTCTGCAGGCGTGAGACTGAAACTGACCTGAGGTCAGGTTGGAATTTCATACCAGCAGAAACGCTGGATACCCAGATAGCATCCGGATGTGGGCCACTTCAGGCAATGATGCGGCACTGATGGTCTTCTTCTGGCCCTGACAAAATGGATGTGAGCCTGAAGTGGCCCACATGTATAATAGCAAATATGGCCCAAATATGCCAAATCACATGTGGGCCTTTTTGGGCAAAGATGTGGTGCTCTGGATGTGACCCTGAAGTGCCCCGTGTGGTAATTGGTGAATATGGCCCAAATATCACGAAACAAATATGGCCCCCTTTGGCAAATATGTGGCACATGCGGTATTGCTATGGGTTGGTTCTGGCCCAGATCCGGCAAACAGGAGTGGACCGCCCAAATGCCATCATTCCACGCGGTATGTGGGCCGGATGAAGTGTCGGGTGTGGGACGGGTCCGGGCCACAGCAGTTTTGCTATCTGGGTAGAGAAATCAAGTGTGAAACACTCCTCTGTTTGCGTTACCAGCACGTTAAAGTGTTGAGCGTGTGCTTTGACTTTAAACTGGTCCTTCAGCATCAGCGCCGGAGTGATACATGCGTTTAATTTTGTGCTACATGATAGTTAGTGGTCCTGAAGGTGTTTTAATGCCCCTCACCTTTCTGATACCCTATGGCCCTGGGAAAACACCACAGCCACAAGACCTGTTGCAAGTTTTTGGCTTTGCCACGTGTAGTTGCATCAAACAGTGGAAGTCCCACATTGTTGTTATGTGGTGTGTAAAAAGCGTCGTTACGACACAAACAAGATTAAAAAAAGAATAAACCACACCACTCTACTTTCAAGTCAGCTTTATTATTGTGCACTTTTCAAGCCTTCATCCTGGTTATGAGGGGGTGGGAGAGGGGCAAAGTTAGCGTCTACGTGTTCTTAAACCTTTTTCCTCTGCTATTGGTCTGCTGAGGCCACGCCCCCGGCCCACCTACAAACAGCCACTGCTCAGAGGAGGGACCAGGCACAGTAAGGAGTAAAGGATTTTTCTTTTTAGCATATTGCTCCCAGTTCCTACAAGATGACTGGCTGGCATGCTGAAGACAGGGTGGAGTTCACATTAAGGTCTTCGACTCCCATAATGCACGTGCACATCAGCAGCGCAGCAAGTTGTTTTGGGGTGTCACAGCTCTGTAGCCAATTACCATATTCAGGCCGCGCCCCCTGGAACAAGCAAGGAGTCATATTTGCATTACCTGTTCATCTCTAGTTAAGCGTTATTTGTTCCTCTAGTACAACCACCCCAGGACCTCAGAAGTACCAGGCAGAAACGTACCGCTGTCAGTGGTTCTGTTAACGGACATGGAAAGTATTCACCGATGAAGAGTCTGTAGGGGCAGGGAGGCAGGAAACTAACAGGTGATGCAGGATGAATGGTTCAAGTGATGGACTCAATACATGGACATCTACCAGTAATCATCATCACACCAAAACCAGCACCTCAGTACAGATCATCTGGAGGGGAACACAATTCGACTTTTAGCATCAACTTCAGTGATCATTTTGTTAACAAAAACTCTCAACTACCTTTTTTTTTCTCCCATGGTGAAATGAGCCTGGTCCTGGGTACGACGCTGAACTACTTGCAACCGCCAGGTCGTCGGCGACTAAACTGGCACCCCTACTTCAACCCTTGGGTTGTTGTGAGGAGGGTATGTGGACACCCAGCGGGACTAAAAACAAAACCTGTCAAAGGGCGGATGAGTTCCTCTGTGAACCAACGACCATCCATACCTGGAGAGGAGGTAGGGACCACCAGGCACTCCCCCTACTGAAACACAATGATGACTCAACCTGTTGAGGCATCAGCTGTGCTCCTACGACCTCCATAGGTTACGGAACTGATGATGATGATGAAATGAGCCGATAACTGAGTAGAAGTTCTTTAGTTCTAACTCGGATTCTGGAAAAAAAATTGAGACAATTTTGATTCTAATCGCGTAACGAGGGTCGCATAATCTTGTTTATGCAAACTATTTCAAAAAATGTTTGTCCACGACCTGATGAAAACAAGATAAATTTCCAGTTCATAAACAGAAACTATCACTATATGGAAAATGACATGAAATGACATTTACATTTTCAGTATAGCGTTTACGTACAACGATGAATCAAGATTTGTTTATTAACTCGTTTCTGCCACGGAAAAGCGGTAGTTGAAAAGACACTGATCAGGTTGTATCACAACTCAAGCTAAACATCCCTGATCAAGCCTGTCCAGGTTCTGGTGGATCTCAGGTGTGCTGAAGTCTCCATGCATCTCGAGCAGTGCAGGTGACTTTTGCTCATCGAGCTTTAAGCTAGATCCACAGGAACCTGCCGGGCTTTGACGTGCTTCGGTCAACTGGTGGATTCTCTGAGGACTTCCTTTACGTAGCTCCATAGAGGATCCACAGACAAACTTCTCATATCACCTAATCCCCTTCTTAGGTAGCTCAGCGAGTGGAGTCACGTGGTGGTCCTCAATCAGGTCCTCAGGTGCCAGCAATAGTGCTGGTTTTCTATTCTGGCAGGTAGTTAATTACATTTACCTGTTCCAGTTATTCAGGCCCCCTTCAGGTAGGTTCTACACCGGGAACAGTAATGAACTTCCTGCTAGAATAGAAAACCAGCTGCTGGTACTAGGGGTGTAAAAAAAATAACGATATACTCAAGTATCGCGATATTATCTTTTGTGATGCTGTATCGATTCTCAAAATCACGCTATCCATTATTTTTTACATGTAAAGGTTCGTGACAAACATTGTGTGTAACCCCACGGCCGCTAGACAACAGTGTTGTAATCTATCTTCAGCCATGTGACTCTTCCACGCCAACGCAACAACGTAAACTGAGACAGGAAGTAGCATAAGCACAAAGAACACAGGCCTATGAAACCACAATATATCGCCTTTTTTACAGTATCACAATATATTGAATCGTAACCCCTGTATCGTGATACGCATCGTATCGCCAGGTTCTCGCCAATACACAGCCCTAGCTGGTACAGGTGATTTGGACTTCCCCACAGGTTGCCGGTTGGTTAAATCTACAGTACGAAGACTGAGGATGAAGGCTGTGTTGTTGTTCTGGTAAGAGGTTTTCCGTTTTGTCTGGTGATGAGACAAAAGATGAATTCTTCACTGCCCAAATATGTGAGAGAGGGGGTGGTCCTTTGGTCAAGTGGTCTCCCTGTGGCCCTGAGATGGGAGGTTGGATGAGAGGTTTTGCGGGGGTCTGGCAGCTCTGGGGATGAGCTGGGCTGGGGGGGGTCATAATATTTGAAGCTGATATAATGGTGAGGCTTTGCTAGCAGGAGGTGTGTCATTAGCAGGAGGCGTGTGGTCACGGTTTTGGGTCGAGGGACGTTTCAATCTATGCACTTAGTGTCTCTCTCCTGTCCCATCAAAAGGAACTCATTTTTGATGGAAAATAAAAAATAAGATTCTCTTCTCTATCATCTTGTGAGTAAAAAAAGTAAAAATAGGAAGTAAAAGAAAAAAAAACAAAACGACCAAATTTACACTTGGGTAGATTCAAACAACCCAGAGACGTAAGTACAGAGAACCAAATAGACCAGGTTTTCAGTTTTACAAACCCAAACTATACAACACCCACTCCTTCTATCGAGGAACGGAGAAATAAAACACATTCAGTTTTGTTTCAACTGTACAAGTGGAAAAAGAGAGCTCTGTCAGTTCTCGCCAAGCGAAGACGTTACCTCAAGCTACCACGAGCAGATATTAGCTAATATCATCGGATGTTATTGCAGCAATGGAGTTTTTTCCCTCATGGTATTAGAACCAGCCACCGGGAGAAGTGCCGGTGCTTTGCGAGAATAGAAGTTGTAGCGTTTTCTGTCAGATAAACGAATATGCATTCTATTTCAAGCAGACACGCACAATCACCATCTTCATCACCAGCAGCCCCGAATCTCAGAGTCTGGGCTTTGTTCGGGACGGACTGCTGGAGTTGTTCAGTGAGATCTTCTGATTTACTTGCAGGCAGCAGAGAGCGGCTTGAGAATGCAGTGCTGGCTTTATTGTAGCATTTGGATTTAATGGGACTTGTTCAAGTATCTCGGGGTCTTGTTCACCAGTGAGGAGAGGATGGAGCAGGAGATTGACAGGCAGGTTGGCGCAGCATCAGCAGTGAGGCGGACGTTGTACTGCCCTGTGGTGAAGAGGGAGCAGAGCTGGAAGGCAAAGCTCCCAATTTACCTGTCAATCCTTGTTCCAACCCTCACCTATGGTCATCAGCTTTGGGTGAGATCGCGGATACAAGCGGCTGAAATGAGTTTCCTCCGTAGGGTGTCTGAGCTCAGCCTTAGAGATAGGGTGAGGAGCTCAGACATCCGGAGGGAGCTCGGAGTAGAACCGCTGCTCCTTTGTATCGACAGGAGCCAGTTGAGGTGGTTCGGGCATCTGATTAGGATGCCTCCTGGGCGCCTTCCTTTGGAGGTTTACCGGGCACATCCAACTGGGAGGAGACCCCAGGGTAGACCCAGAATTCGCTGGAGGGACTATATGTCCAACCTGGCCTGGGAACGCCTTGGGATCCCTCAGGAGGAGCTGAGGGCGTTGCTGGGGAGAGGGATGTCTGGAGTGCCCTACTTAGCTTGCTGCCACCGCGACCCCACCCCGGAATGAATGAATGAGACTTGTTTAGGGACTGGTGTAACTGAACAGACAGCAGGCAACTTGGACTGGTGCTGAACCCATAATTCTGTGAAGTTTTATCCTGGGAGAGTTGAAGAACAAAACCTTTTTTTAAAGATTTAATTTGTTTCAGTCATACCAACTTCACAGCTTGAGCTCATTAGCCACTTTGGAAGCGATGTTCTTAAAGGCGATGGACGTGCCTGAGATCCTCTTGAAGCGCACACCGTTGAGGGACAGGCGGGGCAGCTTGCACACCTCCATCTCCCACTGGGCTAGACTGTCTTGACGGGCGTCACCGTGGACGCAGAAAAGCAGGAAGCGCTCGCGCTGCTCGTAGTCACAGTTGTTGGCATCCAGGACCTTCCGTATCTCCCTCATCATGTCTCCTGGGTCCATGGAGGATGTGGTCTTCATGCTCCACGTGAAGCGTAGCGAGCGAGGCTTCGAATCCCTTGGCTCTTCCTTGGGCTCCCCTGATATGCTCCTGGGGGACGATGACAAAACAAACATTCTGTAACACATAACCAACCTCTTGTCTATTTTCCCACTTAGAACAAAACTTAAACATTATATGGGATTTAAGATTTTTTTCGGCAAAATTTTGGGGTTTCCTTTTAGCTTGTTGATGGGTGACTTGAACATTTGCATCAATCAATAACGTGATAGAAATGCAGCTTGTGACAAAGAATGACATTCAAACAGCTAACAACAGGCGCGTTCAGATTTCCAGACATGAGGAAATTTCTTTTCCTCCCCAATTGTGCTTGGCCCATTACCCCACTCTCAGAGCCGCTGCTCCACCCCTTCTGCTGATCCGGGGAGGGCTGCAGACTACCACATGCCTCCTCCAGTACATGTGGAGTCACCAGCCGCTTCTTTTCACCTGACAGTGAGGAGTTTCACCAGGGGGATGTAGCACGTGGGGGGCTCATGCTATTCCCCCAGTTCCCCCCCCCCCGAACAGGCGACCAGAGGAGGCGCTAGTGCAGCGACCAAGACACATCCGACTTCCCACCCGCAGACACAGCCAATTGTGTCTGTAGGGACGCCCAACCAAGCCGGAGGTAACACGGGGATTCAAACCGGCGATCCTCGTGTTGGTAGGCAACAGATTAGACCACCACGCCACCCGGACACCCCCGACATGAGGAAATGGCTGACATGACTGACACTACAGTGTGCAGGAAACGGATGTATCTCAACCCGACAGTCGGTTCTGACATGACCGAACAAGCCCAGATTGTTAACCAGACTATTCTCAGTTGTGGTCCTAAAGACTCTACTGCTGGTTTTCTGTCTAGTAGTTCAGACGTCGAATGGGAATCTTAAGACCTGGCACTACAGGTGAACATATTCACCTGGCAAAACTTATCTGAACATGACCATTTGTGAAGTTAATGCAGGATTTAATGTTTTACAAGACGTAAAAACACAAATTCAGAGGAAAACGTGGCCGTTTTGAGCAAAGCTCATATTCTGTAACAGAAGGGAGTTGGTCTCCTCAGCACTGCCTCAGCTCAGGGGTATTGGGTAGTAGGGGGTATTGAGTCTGAGGGGGCACGATATAGTGAGTTGGACTTTTTTCTCAGTCGTTGTATATTGCATTTCATCGCTTATCATTATGATAAATTGTTGTGTTTGTGCAGGTTGACAAACTCCAGCCTGTCAGGACATGGAGTCCATGACTTTCCTAACGGGGGAAGGAATGTTGCTAGCCTGCGTGCCCGGTTGCATTTTGTGCAGGTGAAGAGACGGGATTTCAGTGCCGCAGCATCTGTTACGAGTAACACAGTTGGTGTGTGGTTTCATTTTAGACTAGAGGATTATTCCCCGGCGATATAACGCAGTTCAGGATGGGATACTGAAGCCAGGACTGGGTGAGACTGACAGCTGGTGGCAGGGCCTTTTCCTACCGGGCCCTGTCCTTGTGGAACAACCTGCCTGCTGCCATCAGACAATCAGTCCTTTAAATCCAAACTTAAACCTCATCTTTTTGTCTTCGTCTACAATTAGTTGCCTTTAAACTGAGTGTTTCACAACCTGTACTGCATGGTGGGTCGGTTTCTGTCTCAGTGAATTTACCAACCACTGTTCTGCCGACGAGATTACAGAGTATTGAGTATAGATTATAGTATCTAGATTATACTGCATGGCAGGTCGGTTTCTGTCTCTGAATTTACTAACCACTGTTCTGCCGACGAGATTACAGAGTATAGGTTATAGATTACAGTGTATAGTGTATAGATTGAGTATAGATTATAGTATATAGATTATACTGCATGGCAGGTTGGTTTCTGTCTCTGAATTTACTAACCACTGTTCTGCTGACGAGATTATAGAGCATAGATTGTAGTTTATAGAGTATAGGTTAGAGTATAAAGTATAGGGTATAGAGTATAGATTATTGACTACTGCAAACTGTTCTCTTCTCTCACGTCTTTTCTCTCTCTCTGAATGATGTCTTCTCCTTTCTCTTCATCCGTGTGATGTGAGTCTCCCTTGTGTGCACATGCAGTCTGTCCTCCTCCCAGGTGTCCATGGTGATGGTGGTCACCACCTGGACACTGCTTGGCATCCCCCTCATCACATTTTCTTTCTATATATATATATATATATATATATCTTCTAAAGCCATATACTTTTGTTATCCTGTTTTTTTCCCCTTCTTTTTACATGGTGATGTTGGTCGTGTGGCTCGGGTGCTGGGTTGTTCCGGTGGTGTCTGGATACTGCTCTGCATCCTCCTCATCATGGTCTTCATATATCTTATAATTGTGTTATCCTCTTTCAATGTTGTATTGTGTAAATTGTGTAAACACAACATGTCACGTTGTCCGTCTTGGGAGAGAGATCCCCCTCTGTTGCTCTCCCTGAGGTTTCTTCCTAGTCTTTCTCCCTGTCTAAGGTTTTTTAGGGAGTTGTTCCTTATCCGCTGTGAGGGTCTAAGGACAGGATGTTGTGTTGCTGTGAGGCACATGTGTAATTTGTGAGAATGGGCTATGCAAATGAAATTAACCTGACTTGGGGTGTCTAACCTGCAAATCGCTCTTTAAGTTGTTTTTATAACCAGGAGACATGTCCTCATTCCCCATGTAATCACACCGTCAGGGAACCTGGGTCTGCTTCCCCACTTCGCATCGTATGTGTGTGTGTTTTACCCACCTTCGTGCAAACTTGGAGGTGAGCTTGCCGATGATGCCAGTGGAGGTCCCGTGGCGGGCGGGTGTGAGGCTGCCGGTGTGGTGGGAAAGGGAGGGGGAGGCCGGGGGTCCGTTGTAGGTGGCGGAGCGCCGGTCTCGGAGCTGAGCCCCGTGGAAGGTGGACCTGCTGGAGGAACCGCGTGGGAAGCGGCTCCGGTCCGGCGTGGCACCACTGCTGCTGATGCTGTGGGCAGAGGGGGAGGAGGAAGGGGGGCAGGGGGGGCTGGAGATGGGGGGCCTGTTGGAGGTACTGTTGTCTATATAACATGTGAATAAGTGTGTTGGTACTGTACCTCTGGTACTCTGTCTGTATACCATATCAGTGTGTTGGTACTGTACCTCTGGTACTCTGTCTGTATACCATATCAGTGTGTTGGTACTGTACCTCTGGTACTCTGTCTGTAAACCATATCAGTGTGTTGGTACTGTACCTCTGGTACTCTGTATGTATACCATATCAGTGTGTTGGTACTGTACCTCTGGTACTCTGTCTGTAAACCATATCAGTGTGTTGGTACTGTACCTCTGGTACTCTGTCTGTATACCATATCAGTGTGTTGGTACTGTACCTCTGGTACTCTGTCTGTATACCATATCAGTGTGTTGGTACTGTACCTCTGGTACTCTGCGTTGTCGTCTATCGGAGGAAGGGAAGATTTCATTGGGTGGCCGGACGCTGACATGGATTTCACGTGTCGGGGGCGAGTGGAGGGGAGGGATGGAGTTGCACCTGGTGATGGGGAGGCACTACCGGCAACTGAGGATACCTCAGTTAAACTGTGAATATGTTAGAGAGAGACAGAGAATTTTTAAAACATCTTTAACAACAAAAAAAAACAGACTTGAAATCTTTTTAACAATACAAACAATATTTGTCAAATTACAAGCAAATGCTGAACATGCATCTTTTAACAGTCCGAAAAATAATCATTCAACAACAACTTAAAACATAAAAAAACAGGTAAGACCCCTTTTATGCGAACTCTAAAGCAGAAACCAGCTCATCCTTTATGGTGGAACACAGCACCTTTATAACACCACATGGTGTGACTGTGTTCACATCCTTCACTGCTCTGTAAAAATTAAAATCCACTTGATCCTGGCCTGGACCATCCTGCTAAACAACAGTTATCCTGGTCTGGACCATCCCGCTAAACAACAGTTATCCTGGTCTGGACCGCCCTGCTAAACAACAGTTATCCTGGTCTGGACCGTCCCGCTAAACAACAGTTATCCTGGCCTGGACCGCCCCGCTAAACAACAGTTATCCTGGCCTGGACCATCCCGCTAAACAACAGTTATCCTGGTCTGGACCATCCCGCTAAACAACAGTTATCCTGGCCTAGACCGTCCTACTAAACAACAGTTATCCTGTTCTGGACCGTCCTGCTAAACAACAGTTATCCTGGCCTGGACCATCCTGCTAAACGACAGTTATCCTGGCCTGGACCATCCTGCTAAACGACAGTTATCCTGGCCTGGACCGCCCTGCTAAACGACAGTTATCCTGGCCTGGACCGTCCCGCTAAACAACAGTTATCCTGGCTTGGACCAACGTGCTAAACAACAGTTATCCTGGCCTGGAAGATCCTGCTAAACAACCGTTATCCTGGCCTGGACCATCCTACTAAACAACAGCTATCCTGGTCTGGACCATCCTACTAAACAACAGGTATGCTGGTCTGGACCATCCTGCTAAACAACAGTTATCCTTGTCTGGACCGTCCTGCTAAACAACAGTTATCCTGGTCTGGACCGTCCTGCTAAACGACAGTTATCCTGGCCTAGACCATCCGGCTAAACGACAGTTATCCTGGTCTGGACCATCCTGCTAAACGACAGTTATCCTGGCCTGGACCATCCGGCTAAACAACAGTTATCCTGGTCTGGACCACCCTGCTAAACAACAGTTATCCTGGTCTGGACCATCCTGCTAAACGACAGTTATCCTGGCCTGGACCATCCGGCTAAACAACAGTTATCCTGGTCTGGACCACCCTGCTAAACAACAGCTATCCTGGCCTGGACCGTCCCACTAAACAACAGCTATCCTGGCCTGGACCGTCCCGCTAAACAACAGTTATCCTGGCCTGGACCGTCCCGCTAAACAACAGTTATCCTGGTCTCGAACATCCTGCTAAAGAACAGTTCAACATCCCATCTACACACTCTTCAATTCTTTTTTTACCAGCTCACATAGATAGCCATTTTTGTCTGCCCTGCAATGAAGTTTAAGAGGTGGCATTTATATTTTAAGTGTTGGCTGTATTTGAAACCAAAAATAAAATTCCGTTTGCAAAAACTTTCCCCAGATGATCTAAATAAATGTTCTAGTAGCAAAAATAGTGTTGTAAGCCTCACACAGTCTAAAAAACTGTTTCTCTCTGGGCACAATAGGGACAGTTGTCATTCACATTAGGATCTAACAGAAACAAAAGCATGGACTGCCACTATGCCATGCAAGACCCTCCACTGCAGACCACCAGCTTTTTTTAATTAACGGTGGTTTGTATAAACTCCTCCAGACTGGCTTCACATTCTCTCTAGGGTGTATCAGTCCAACCACTCAGTTTTTCTTTGTTCAGGATTTTTACCATCATACTATACATAGTCGTACCTTTAGACTCTCATTAAGAACATTTCCCAAATCTAAAAATGGCTCCGTGCAATTTTTCCGATCAGGAACAATTTTTAAACCAGGAAATGGATTTTCAAAATTGGGATGAGTAAAACCACTACAGTATGATGTCAAAAGTTCCCGTTATTTTTCCATGAGCTGACCGTTTCACATACATAGCACCCAACTAATGAGGTGTGTGGATTTCACTCCCAGGTGAGATGCTAGTACAGCAGCATTGTCAAGATTGAGCCCAGCCAGCTCCACCACCTGACCCAACATGACGACCTTTGCCTGGCAGAACAGTTTTTGACACAGTGGGTTTGATGTCGCAGGATGTGTCCATACACCACCGACTCTTTTAGAAGCCAGCTCAGAGAGTCAGAACAGCCCATTCTCTCCTTCTTACACATATTCCACACTCTTATGAGCCCACGATAAAAACCAGGCAATCCGTTGAGGTCTGAGTTGTTAATAGCCATTAAAAACAAAGGCAAGTCTATTCCGAGTCCGCAACAACGTTGAAATATTGCACAGGCTGCTGGTCTCTACACTAAGTCTCTAGGTCCAGTGAGCAATCTCTGAATGACCTGGAGGCGGAAGGCTGCACCCCTGCTGACCAGATGGATCAGTCCTTGACCCCCTTCAGCTTTAGGGAGATACAGTACACTCTGAGGAATCCAGTGCAAGTTGCCCCAGAAAAAGTTCCCCAGCACAGCCTGAATCTTGGCCAGCAGGTTGGTTGGAGGATCAACGCATATTAAGTAATGTGATAGAGTTGATGACACCAGGTTGCTGATTACTAACATGTAAGCCCTATATGACATTTTTGGTAGAATCCATTTCCACTTCTTAAGATGCCCTTCTACTTTTTCCAAAACATTCTCCCAATTCTTATTTGAAAAAGTTTAATTCCCCACAAACACTCCCAGATATTTCATCCCTCCCCTTTTCCATGTCAACCCCCCAGGTAACATGAGCTTACCATTCAGTCCCTCTCCTACCATCAGTGCCCCACTTTTTCCCATTTACCCTAGCTGATAACTGACCAAAGTTAACATTTTTTACTAAGACATCAACATCTTTTTGGTCCTTTACAAACACAGCTACATCAGCCATATGGCAGAGCTTAAAAGTTGCACCGCAACCAGCAAAAGCAACTCCAGACAACTCACACCTCAATTTATGCAACAGGGGCTCAATGGCCAGAGAGTACAACATTCCAGACAAAGAACATCCCTGCCTAATTCTCCTTTGAAACTTAAAAGGAGCACTCAAACCACCGTTAATTTTAAGTACACTCTCAATGTCACTGTACAAAACCTTGATCTTAGCTATAAAACCTGGGCTGAAACTGAAAGCTTTCATGGTGCCACAAGTGCTGGTGTTCAACCCAGTCAAAAGCCTTTCCCTGATCAATGGAAATAAGACCAGTTTCAACTCCCAATGAACTAGAGATGTCCAAAACATCCCTAATTAATGTAATGTTGTCAGTGATCAGCCTACCAGGCACACAGTAAGTCTGGTCAACATGGATGACCTCCTTCATCACCTTTCTCACTCTGTTTGCTAACACCTTAGAAAAGATCTTGTAATCAGTGCAGAGCAGGGACACTGGCCGCCACTTCTTAATGTCTTGCAAATCCCCTTTCTTCGGCAAGAGCGTAATGACGGCCCTTCTGCAACTCTGAGGCAACCGCCCCTCAGTTGCACTGTTCCTCAGGACAGTCAACAAATCCCCGAGCACCGGCCAAAAAAACTTATAGAAGTCAACAGGTAAACCATCTATACCAGGTGCCTTGCCACTCTCCAGATTTTGCAGGGCGTCGTGAAGTTCTTCAGGGGACAGTTGTGCCTCGAGCTCTGTACTGAGTGCTTCCTCAATCTTTTTTAGGCCATCATAGAATGATTCAGCCCCCAGCACATCCTGCCTGAATTCACTCTTATAGAGATCACTGTAAAACCCTGCTGCGTATTTCAGAATCTCAGAAATCTCTGACAGCTGCACACCAGTGTTAGTACGCAGAGAGTGAATGGTTTTTCTCTGCCCATTCTTAAACTCTAGACTAAGGAAAAAGTGAGAGTGACAGAGAGAGACAGAGTTATATGGGTTTCTTTTCTTCTGTGACAGCTTATTTCAGTGCATTTTCCCAGAATTCCTCTCACCTGCTGTCCTTCCCATTAGGAATGGCTGAGTAGCGGTCCGTACTCGTCCTCTCACAGACATATGTGTTCCTCCGCGTCACGGAACCGCTGCTCTGTAGCACACACACACACACACACTCAGTCTTGCAAATGATTCTGAACCTTGGGCAATGTTCAGACAAAATGGTTTTTAAAGTTAATGAAAAAAACTTTATAAACTTCTTAAAAACTGGTCATCTCATGTACATTACCATCTATCTGACTGACCATTTCCTACAGGAAGTTCATTTATAAGCAGGAAGTAAAACCTTCAGCGTCAGAGAGTTTCCTCTTGAGCTTTTGACTCCTGAACTTAAAACCTTTACCCATTTCTCACCGCCGAGTGTCGGTGTGTCTGATAACTGTCTGTTACCTATCTTGTGTCACAAACCCCATCCTGTACTGGTTAATACATACTCTACAACTGTGTACTATGTAATGCATCCTCCTGTTAATGAAGCAAATTTCTTTTTTTTGGATTTTCCCCCCCTTTTCTCTGAATTGTACTTGGCCAATTACCCCACTCTTCCCAGTCTCTACTCCACCCCCTCTGCTGATCCGGGGAGGGCTGCAGACTACCACATGCCTTCTCTGATACATGTGGAGTCACCAGCCACTTCTTTTCACCTGACAGTGAGGAGTTTCGCCAGGGGGACATAGTGCGTGGGAGGATCAGACCAGGACACATACCCACATCCGGCTTCCTACCCGCAGATACAGTCAATTGTGTCTGTAGGGGCGCCCGATGTAGCACGGGGATTCAAACTGGCGATTCCTGTGTTGGTAGATAACGGAATAGACTGCTACGCTACCCAATGAAGCATATTTCTGAAAAAAGACCGTTTAGTCTGCCGTGTGTTCTTAACGACTGTTTCATTTTACTCACAAAACCACCTTGTTTCTGACTACCAAGCTGCATCAACGCAAACCCTTCAGGAAGACAACACACGTCATCTGCTTGTTGGTGACAATCACTTCCCCTGATGTGAGTGAGCAATGACTTTAGTATATCTGTGTGTCCAGTTTCATCAGCAGCACACTAGTAGTAGTTTAGATCTAGGCACATTCTTTGTAGGCAAGATCTACATGGCATGGCAGTCGCTTCATGTCCTGGTTAGCACGCGCCACAGTCTGGATCCATCCATCCATTATCCAAACCACTTATCCTGCTCTCAGGGTCGCAGGGATGCTGGAGCCTATCCCAGCAGTCATTGGGCGGCAGGTGGGGAGACACCCTGGACTGGCCACCGGGCCATCACAGGGTCCACACATTCACACCAAGGGATAATTTAGTGATGCCGAGTCACCTGACCTACATGTCTTTGGACTGTGGGAGGAAACCGGAGCACCCGGAAGAAACCCACGCAGACACGGGGAGAACATGCAAACTCCACACAGAGGACGACCCGGGATGACTCCAAGGTTGGACAACCCCGGAGCTCGAACCCAGGACCTTCTTGCAGTGAGGCAACCGCGCTAACCACTGAGCCACCGTGCCGCCCCTAAGCTTACGTATGAAGCCATAACGCGGCAAGTGACTGGACCAACCCACTGCTGCTTGCGGCTATATTTAATGTGAGCACTGCACGGCTCTCACGCTACTGTTATCCTTGCTCTTTATTTTCATTGTTTTTATTATTTTGCCATTTTTTGGCAGCCTGGATCACAGCCCTGTTAAAAGACCTGACACGTCACGCCAGTAGTGACCTCTCACCCCTGAGACCGTAGCCGACTTCCTCCTGTCCTGTGCACCCAGCGGAGATGCCGGCACGTCGCTCTTGGAGCCAGTGGCGGCCAACTCCTCCTTCCTGTCACTCTCCATGCTGTTGACCTGGCAGCGCTTGGTGTAGGACATGGCGGGCGGGATGGAGGGCGGCACTGAGAGCCGAGTACCAGAGACAGACGCCATGTTAGAATCAGCACCATTTGGACTCAGACGCTTACGGGACCATTTTAGACCCGGACTGTATCTGGTGATAAGAGTATTAATATTCTGATGATGCAATATTAGTATGTTGTGGTGATTTTCTGAATTTTATTTTTCAAATTAACTGATTTAGTTTTTAAATGACTTCTCTTCCATTCTGTCTTATGTGTAAGTGTCACACTGAGTAACATCACATGTTACAACTTACTTGGCATCACTCTCATTTCATTTTTAACATGTGCCTGCACATTGTTTTTAATGACAATAAATTGAATTCTGATTCTGATTGTAATTCTAACCAGTGCCTCCAGGATTTCGCGATCGCAACGCAAATTCAGCCAATCCCCGCGAATTCCGCGCGACCTTGCAGGTTTTTCCAATCACCGCAACGTTTCCGCAAAAACCTGACCAATCGTCGCCGTTTCCCGCGAGTTGCACCAATCATAGCAGTCCCCCGCGCAAACCATTGAGCCACACGTCACCAAGCTTCCTTGTTTCCGGTTGTGAAGATGCAGACATGTGCGCCACGAACGTCTCACGTTTACCAACTGAAATGACTGCCAAAGACCGCGCAGGGCAATTACCTGATGTTCTGCACGAGAGCGGGGGTAAACTGTTCTGCACCACGTGCAACGTTGTGGTGGAACACAAACGAAAGTCATCGATTGACAAAACACTTTTCTACCGCCGCAAAACCCACCCGGGGAACGGCTGAAACGCGTGCACAACAGACAAGACAAATCACCACGACAGAGGTTGCTGCGTCCAGATCTACTGCACTCAGATCTACTGCATCCACAGCTGCTTCATCCAGATCTGTTGCATCCAGATCTGTTGCAAGCGCGGAGAGAATCACGGTGAGTTAGATCCAGTATGCATGGGTAGTGGTGATGTTCTGTGCACTTTAACATTTAAGCCTGTTTGCTGCTTTGGGGAATACCCCCTAGGTGCAGGATTTTTTTAGAATCTTTGTAACCCGGAGCCTTTTTGGTAAGGTTACTTATGACGCTCAGAACAGTGTGGTTTTATTCTCACTGGAACAAGTTGCCTTCGACTTTTAATAAATTTTTTAAAAAAATTGCAACTATTTTTGCAATTTTCACTCTCTGCCGCACATTCGGCTAAAAGCATCGAAATCAGGCAATTAAGGCCACAACAATCCCCCAAAAAGCCCGCGAAATCCTGGAGCGACTGACTAGCTCTGATCGTGATAGTGAGTCTCACTGCGTGGCGGGTCATGTGATCTTCTGGACAGGTTTGTCCTCTCTCTCGGGTGAGGCCTGGCTCGCGAGTCCAGTTTTATGATGTACTCGAAGAAATCAACTTACCGTGGTCGCTGAACCGCCGCTGTTTCTGACTGGCTGAGGCGCTGCGTGTGACCTTGGTGTGGGCTGGGGATTGGCTGGAACTGTTGTTGAGGTCACTGCTGGGTCGTGACCTTTGACACAGGTTACTGCTGGACAAGGACTCCCCTCCTTCAAACTGCTGGAGGGAGACAGATTGGCTTGGTAAGCTTGTGCCAACTGACGATCGGATAGTACATCGACGACTGACGGTATTATCCGCGACTGGTTTTTCCTCCGCCAACATTAAGGCGATTTCCTACCAGAACTAAGATGTTATGGAAATACTCTAGAATTTCAAGGATCAGGAACAATTCATTGTCATTTCTTACATGTACTTGCATACACAAAGAAACAAAATTCCGTTTCCCACAGCAGTGTAACACAAAAGACAAAAACATACACTACCGTTCAAAAGTTTGGGATCACCCAAACAATTTTGTGTTTTCCATGAAAAGTCACACTTATTCACCACCATATGTTGTGAAATGAATAGAAAATAGAGTCAAGACATTGACAAGGTTAGAAATAATGATTTGTATTTGAAATAAGATTTTTTTTACATCAAACTTTGCTTTCGTCAAAGAATCCTCCATTTGCAGCAATTACAGCATTGCAGACCTTTGGCATTCTAGCTGTTAATTTGTTGAGGTAATCTGGAGAAATTGCACCCCACGCTTCCAGAAGCAGCTCCCACAAGTTGGATTGGCACTTCTTTGAGCAGATTGAGTTTCTGGAGCATCACATTTGTGGGGTCAATTAAACGCTCAAAATGGCCAGAAAAAGAGAACTTTCATCTGAAACTCGTCAGTCTATTCTTGTTCTTAGAAATGAAGGCTATTCCATGCGAGAAATTGCTAAGAAATTGAAGATTTCCTACACCGGTGTGTACTACTCCCTTCAGAGGACAGCACAAACAGGCTCTAACCAGAGTAGAAAAAGAAGTGGGAGGCCGCGTTGCACAACTGAGCAAGAAGATAAGTACATTAGAGTCTCTAGTTTGAGAAACAGACGCCTCACAGGTCCCCAACTGGCATCTTCATTAAATAGTACCTGTTAGAGCCTGTTTGTGCTGTCCTCTGAAGGGAGTAGTACACACCGGTGTAGGAAATCTTCAATTTCTTAGCAATTTCTCGCATGGAATAGCCTTCATTTCTAAGAACAAGAATAGACTGTCGAGTTTCAGATGAAAGTTCTCTTTTTCTGGCCATTTTGAGCGTTTAATTGACCCCACAAATGTGATGCTCCAGAAACTCAATCTGCTCAAAGAAGTGCCCATCCAACCAATCCAACTTGTGGGAGCTGCTTCTGGAAGCGTGGGGTGCAATTTCTCCAGATTACCTCAACAAATTAACAGCTAGAATGCCAAAGGTCTGCAATGCTGTAATTGCTGCAAATGGAGGATTCTTTAACGAAAGCAAAGTTTGATGTAAAAAAAATCTTATTTCAAATAAAAATCATTATTTCTAACCTTGTCAATGTCTTGACTCTATTTTCTATTCATTTCACAACATATGGTGGTGAATAAGTGTGACTTTTCATGGAAAACACGAAATTGTTTGGGTGATCCCAAACTTTTGAACGGTAGTGTACATCCAAAATTTCCCAAAAACGACCAAAAAGCAAAAAACACAACAATTAACAACAAAGTCCAAAACATCCCGCTGTCCAGAGAACCAAAGCCAGCCAGGATGACTCGGAACTGCTGGTCTGCATGGGCTAGCAGTTAGCCTAGCCTGCCCCGCTTCCACATCCTGTCGGACCGCCCTCAGTGCTTCCTCTCCAGGAGCAGTTCCAGGCAGGGCCCTGGTCCCTGGGCCCATCGGACGAAGCAGACCAGGTTGACGGAGCCTTGTCTGCTTCGTCAATGCCAGCTTTACCAGCCAGGGGCCTTCGACACACCTCCCCCGCACTCCACACGACGACGCAGACAAAAACACGGCACAGTCGATGCTAGTCGAGTCCGCCGCCAGACCGCCTCAGTGTTTCCTCTCGGGCGCAGCTCCGGGCAGGGCCGCAAGCTCTCAGCCGATTCAACGCCAGCTCCCCCAGCCATTAAACAAACAAAAAAAATCGACAATCAAAATAAAAACTTCACACGAAGACACAAACTTAGACGCAGAAGTGAACAAAGACACTGCACGGTCGGTACTGGGTGAGGCGGCGCCGCCATCTTCCCACACTGCTCCCTAAATCTGCTCCCTACTGTGCATTTAGAGGTGTGTCTGGTGGGGCGGCGTGTCGCCCACTGAGCCTCCTTAATCAGCACGAGTGACTTTTAAATCCTTCATTACAGACCAGTTTGCTGTTTCTTCTCCACGGCTCTAACTGCCCACATCTCTGTTCTCCATGTGCCTGCTCAGCTTCGCTCTGCGCTCCATCAAATCATATCCAACATTGTGGATAGGATTTGGATTGTGGTTTTAAAGATGAGAATAATGTTATCCGGGTTGGGGATGAGTTGTTGCCTCAAGGGAAGGAGTTCAAGTATCTCGGGGTCTTGTTCAAAAGTGAGGGTAGGATGGAGCAGGAGATTGACAGGTGGATTGGTGCAGCATCAGCAGTAATGTGGACGTTGTACCGGACCGTTGTGGTGAAGAGGGAGCTGAGCCGGAAGACAAAGCTCTCAATTTACCAGTCAGTCTTCGTTCCAACCCTCACCTATGGTCATGAGCTTTGGGGAGTGACCGAAAGGGTGAGATCGTGGATACAAGCGGCTGAAATGAGTTTCCTCCGTAGGGTGTCTGGGCTCAGCCTTAGAGATAGGGTGAGGAGCTCGGACATCTGGAGGGAGCTCGGAGTAGAGCCGCTGTTCCTTCACATTGAAAGGAGCCAGTTGAGGCGGTTCGGGCATCTGATTAGGATGCCTCCTGGGCACCTTCCTTTGGAGGTTTACCGGGCACGGCCACCTGGGAGGAGACCCCGGGGTAGACCCAGAACTCGCTGGAGGGACTACATGTCCAATCTGGGGGGACGTCTGGAGTGCCCTACTTAGCTTGCTGCCACCGCGACCCGACCCTGGAGAAGCGGCTGATGATGAGATGAATGAATGAATGTTAAATGGAACATGACGCGGTGACATTGTCGCGACAAGCACATGGACTGTTACAGGGAGCTGTTGTTTGAATAGAGGAGACATTGCTAATAACTAGATTTTCTTTAACGTTTAAATATTTAAATAAAATGTTCACAGTCCTTTATAAATATTCTGTCACGTAACTCCAACTGTAGTGCTTGCAGAAAGCTTAAAGGCTCGACTGTCTCAGGCTCCGTCAGACGCTGAACCACGCGGGAGATCTTTCATCTTCATTTTTAATTTCAGTTTAATTTTTCAAAATCTTTAATCCGCATTAAATTCTAACATCAATAACGGGGCTGGCTAATGGCAAGGACTGTATCACAATATACTGCAATATGATACATCATTTACTGAATATTTAAATATATTATAATAATAATTATTATTATTATTGATACTCTACTGGATTTTGTCATTGATACTGTATTGGACTTTACTATTGATAATATATTGGATTTTGTTACTGATACTCTATTGGACTTTACTATTGATACTCTATTGGGACTCTGGGAGATGGCACTTGCAGTGTTGTGGAGAATTTTACTTCCAAGTGTGTGTGTGTACCTCGTTAGGTTTCCTCCCCAGCAGCAGGTAGGTTGCCATGACGTCATTGTATTGCTGACCAATCAGGGCCTCGCTGACCTCGTCTCTTGGGAAGCCCATCGTCACCATCAGCTCTGATTGGTTAAAAGAAAACACGTGCACACACTACTGATGTCATCACCTACAATTCTACTGATGTCATCACCTACAACTCTATCATTTTAGCACCACCAGACAGAAGGTATCAATGTTTATGTGTGATATGAGTGCATTTGCTTATGTAGGATACATGTGTGTGTGTGTGTATCTGACCTATCCGGCTCGTATCATTAACATCCGGTTCTGGTTCTGAAAATGGTCTCAGCTCATCGTCGTCGTACCCGACATTCATCCAGCGCTCCTTCATGATTTGCTGACAAACGAAAAACATCAGGAACATTTACACTCATGTACCTGCAGAGTTACAACCTGATCATCAACCCACCAAGACATTCAGACGGTGCTCTGAGCACTAGTCACGGTCTTGGTCTGACTCAGTCTCTTCGTCAGGTCTTTATCATCAGGGTCTGAGTCTGCGTAAACACCATTTGATGAAGGCACTGATCTTTGGTTTGTTGGTGTGTGTGAACATCTGGATCTGGTTTCACTTTGCTTTTGTGTGTGAAAGGTCACCAACATCCAACATACTAGCGCTGCTCCAACATCCAACATGCTAGCTCCAACATCCAACATGCTAGCCACCAACATCCAACATGCTAGCACCGCTCCAACATCCAACATGCTAGCCACCAACATCCAACATGCTAGCTTCAACATCCAACATGCTAGCACTGCTCCAACATCCAACATGCTAGCCACCAACATCCAACATGCTAGCGCCAACGTCCAACATGCTAGCTTCAACATCCAACATGCTAGCACCGCTCCAACATCCAACATGCTAGCCACCAACATCCAACATGCTAGCTCCAACATCCAACAGTACTAGACACCCATCTCACTTCGCGGGCAGGCTCATCTTACCTGCAGGCTGCCTCGTTTTCCAGGGTTTAGAACCAGCAGCTTCTTCAGCAGGTTCTCACAGTCGGTGGACATGTAGAACGGTATGCGGTACTTCCCCCTGAGCACACGCTCTCTCAGCTCCTACACACACACACACACATAAAATAAACAGACAAACATATATCAATACACATATGCACATATACATGAATAAACACACAATTATTCAATTTCAGTCTATTTTCCAGGCAAGACAAGTTATACATAATATATATTTATATCAACACAGCATTCAGTAATACATCTTTATGGGTTTCTGATCTCTGCCAGGCAGTAGCCTGGAGGGGATTGTGCGTTTGGTGTTGTGTGTGCGTGTGTGTGTCTGCAACTTTTTGTACAGTTATGAGTGTATAATGAAGAACCTCTCACGGTTGCGGTGATTCAAAACCTTCCAAAAAAACGTTTGTTCTCGCTATCGCTGCTCCCTCTCCTCACTCACTCTCTAGCTCGCTCGACCAACGCTGCTCGCTGTCCCCGCCCGATCTGAGTCAACCGTGCACGTGTAAGACTCGTATCTACGGCTGAGTTGGATCAGGCAGAGATAGTGTTAAACCAAACACATTATGTACCCGGGTAACAGTCTTTAACATAAACGAGAAGTTGATCGTATTTTGCACGCCAGCAAATCCCTCACAGCTGATCTCAGCATAGGAGAACCGGAGGAACACTGGAGGAACCAAAAATAATTCATCTCATTCACCTCGCCACCATGCGGAAGTGCCATAGTTTCCAATGTTAAAACTCTGCTATAAAAATATTTCAAGCGTAGGATTAATCACAGTCACAGCCGGAAATCATCTCAGTAGCGACGATAAAACACTTCCCATGGCTGAGCTTTCATTAATGAAAGTCAACCAGCAGAGCAGCTGTTCACCTTCATTCATTCTATATCATGAAAACCACTATGGTTAAAGGGACAGTTCACCCCAAAATTAAAAATCTACACACCTGGATGAACTTGCTGACACTGTGACATCTTACATCAGCTTTTGTGAGGACATTTGTGTGGCCTGCAGAACCTTCTTTACCTTCAACAACAATAAGCCCTGGTTCACAGCAAAACTCAGGCGGCTTCGTCAGGCCAAAGAGGAAGCCTACAGGAGTGGAAAAAGGATCCAGTACAGCCAAGCCAGAAATACACTCACAAAGCAGATCAGAGTGGCAAACAGGTGCTGCTCTGAAAAGTTGAAAACAGGTTTTCTGCCAATGACCCATCATCAGTCTGGAGAGGTTTGAAAGATATTACCAACTACAGGAGACCACCCCCCCCACACACACACACACACTGCAGGGAACCATCAACTGGCTGAAGATCTAAATGAGATTTACTGCAGGTTTGATAATCAAACTTTCACACGCCTCTCCCTCTCCATCCACAACACAACCAACTGCACTCCCTGCCACCCGCTCCCCCCTCCCCACCAAACCGCACCCACACTCAGGATCTGTATTGAGGACGTGTGCCAAATCTTCCAGAGACAGAAGACCAGGAAGGCACCAGGCCCGAACGGCTTGTCACTCCTCCTGTCTCAAAATATGCGCTGATCAGCTGGCCGCCATTTTTACACTGATCTACAACAGATCACCAGAGCTGTGTGAAGTCCCCTCCTGCTTCAAGAACTCCACTATCATCCCGGTCCCCAAGAGACCTCATATCACAGGATTAAATGACTACAGGCCCGTTGCCCTAACGTCTGTGGTCATGAAATCCTTCGAGAGACTGGTGTTGGACCACCTGAAGGAAATCACAGGCCCCCTGCTCAACCCCCTGCAGTTTGCTTACCCAGTGGATGATGCAGTCAACATGGGACTGCACTACATCTTCCAACACCTCGACTCCCCAGGGACACACGCAAGGGTCCCATTTGTGGACTTCAGCTCAGCATTCAACACCATCGTCCCAGATATCCTCCACTCCAAACCCACTCAGTTCACTGTACCAGCCCCCACCTGCCAGTGGATTAAAACTTACGGACAATCACATCCAGCACCCACACAATCAGCACTGGCACCCCCCAGGGATGTGTGCTCTCCCCTCTACTCTTCTCCCTCTACACAAATGACTGCACCTCAGGTGACCCGTCTGTTAAACTCCTGAAGTTTGCAGATGACACAGCCATCATTGGCCTTATCCGGGATGGTGACAAGTCTGCATATAGACGGAAGGTTGATCAGCTGGCCCTCTGGTCCAGCCATAACAACCTGAAGTTGAACGCGCTCAAAACTGTGGTGATGACAGTGGACTTCAGGAGGAGCCACCCAAAACTGCCCCCCCACCATACTCAACAGCACGGTGTCTGCAGTGAAAACCTACAGATTTCTGGGTTCCACAATCTCCCAGGACCTAAGGGGGCATCTAACATAGACACAATCATCAAAAAGGCCCAGCAGAGGATGTACTTTCTCTACCGGCTCAGGAAGTTCAACCTACTTCAGGGACTGCTGATTCAGTTCTACACTACAATAATCCAGTCTGTCCTCTGCACATCCAGCACTGTCTGGTTTGAATCAGCCACCAAACAGGACAGGGACAGACCACAAGGGACAGTTAAGTCTGCAGAGAAAATCGCTGGTGCCGACCTGCCCTCCATTCAGGACTTATACACCTCCAGACTCAGGAAACGGGCAGGCAACATCACTGCAGACCCATCACACCCTGGTCACAACCTGTTCCAACTCCACCCCTCCGGTAGGCGCTACAGAGCACTGTACCCCAAAACAACCAGATATAAAAACAGTTTCTTTCTGCAGGCTGTCATTCAGATGAACACTCAACACTGTCAATAAATCCAACCATGTTGTATATATACTGTACTGTACATGTTGTATATACTGTACTGTACATGTAGTATATACTGTACTGTACATGTAGTATATACTGTACTGTACATGTATATACTGTACTGTACATATTGTATATAATGTACATGTTGTATATACTGTACTGTACACGTATATAGTGTACTGTACATGTTGTATATACTGTACTGTACATTGTACATACTGGTACGCTCTGTGGTGTCCATCTACCTCAGGCATGTATGTCAGTAACCTACTAACGTGTATTTCAGCATCTCTGATATATTCTCTGCACCACTGCACTTTATACCTCTTATTTCCCCTGTATAAGTCAGTCCTTGTGTATATATGTGAAGATTGTTGTGTTGTAGTGTTGTTATTCTATGTTAAGTACACTGAGAGAGCCACGACACCAGAGTCACATTCCATGTAGTGCAAACCCACATGGCCAATAAACATGATTCTGGTTCATCCGTCAGTCGTGGAGATCTCTGCCTTCTCTCGAATACAGTGGAACTGGATGGCACTCGGCTTGTGTTGCTTAAAACGCCAAAACATTTGAAAAACTCCACAGCAACAGAAATCATGACCTGGTTACTGAAGACAATCCAAAGATTCTGCTGTGAGCAGTTTTATGTAGGTGTAGTTCTGTCTAAGAAAGTAGTTCCTAGATGAAACTACTCACAACAAGGTCTGTGGATTATCTTCAGTAGCCAGGTTCTGATTTCTGGACAGAGACTTTGCTGTTGAGATTTTCCAAATTAGATTTTTTTTTTTGGTGCTTTAAGCAACACAAGCCGAGTGCCATCCAGTTCCATTGCATTAAAGAGAAGGCAGACATCTCTACAGCCCATATCGCCAAAACTCGACAACTCACACCAAAACTCGACCTACATGGATAAAGAGCACTACAGGTAAGAGGAAAAACATGTATTTCTGATTTTGGGGTGAACCGTCCCTGTAAAAACATCTGAAGTCTTGTCTTACCGTTGTGTTATTGCTGGAGAAATGAACGAGAGCCGATCAGCAGAGCAGCCGCTCGCCTTCCTCCATTTTATATCCTGACACCAGTGACGGTGAAACACATGTAAGACTTTTAATAGGGGCTGTGAGATTATGAGAGCCTGGTATCTGTCATTCCATGGCAGACTTGCTTGCTTTCATGCAAGGGTCCACCTAGGAGGCTTCACATCCACAGACTGACTGGCAAAACCACATCGGAGGCTGCACATCCACAGACTGACAGGCAAAACCACCTGGGAGGCTGCACATCCACAGACTGACAGTCAAAACCACCTCGGGGGCTGCACATCCACAGACTGACAAGCAAAACCACCTAGGAGGCTTCACATCCACAGACTGACTGGCAAAACCACATCGGAGGCTGCACATCCACAGACTGACAGGCAAAACCACCTAGGAGGTTGCACATCCACAGACTGACTGGCAAAACCACATCGGAGGCTGCACATCCACAGACTGACAATCAAACCCACCTAGGAGGCTGCACATCCACAGACTGACAGGCAAAACCACCTCGGGGGCTGCACATCCACAGACTAACAGGCAAAACCACCTCGGAGGCTGCACATCCACAGACTAACAGGCAAAACCACCTCGGAGGCTGCACATCCACAGACTAACAGGCAAAACCACCTCGGAGGCTGCACATCCACAGACTAACAGGCAAAACCACCTCGGAGGCTGCACATCCACAGACTAACAGGCAAAACCACCTAGGTGGCTGCACATCCACAGACTGACAGGCAAAACCACCTAGGTGGCTGCACATCCACAGACTAACAGGCAAAACCACCTCGGAGGCTGCACATCCACAGACTGACAGGCAAAACCACCTCGGGGGCTGCACATCCACAGACTGGACTGACAAGCAAAACCACCTAGGAGGCTGCACATCCACAGACTGACAGGCAAAACCACCTCGGGGGCTGCACACCCACAGACTAACAGGCAAAACCACCTAGGAGGCTGCACATCCACAGACTGACAGGCAAAACCACCTACGAGGCTGCACATCCACAGACTGACAGGCAAAACCACCTAGGAGGATGCACGTCCACAGACTGAGAGGCAAAACCACCTGGGAGGCTGCACATCCACAGACTGACAGGCAAAACCACCTAGGAGGCTGCACATCCACAGACTGACAGGCAAAACCACCTAGGAGGCTGCACATCCACAGACTAACAGGCAAAACCACCTCAGAGGCTGCACATCCACAGACTGGCAAAACCACCTAGGAGGCTGCACATCCACAGACTGACAGGCAAAACCACCTAGGAGGCTGCACATCCACAGACTGACAGGCAAAACCACCTAGGAGGCTGCACATCCACAGACTGACAGGCAAAACCACCTAGGAGGCTGCACATCCACAGACTGACAGGCAAAACCACCTAGGAGGCTGCACATCCACAGACTGACAGGCAAAACCACCTAGGAGGCTGCACATCCACAGACTGACAGGCAAAACCACCTAGGAGGCTGCACATCCACAGACTGACAGTCAAAACCACCTAGGAGGCTTCACATCCACAGACTGACAGGCAAAACCACCTAGGAGGCTGCACATCCACAGACTAACAGGCAAAACCACCTAGGAGGCTGCACATCCACAGACTGACGTTTTCATTTGGTAGATTTTTTAGCTCGAGGGCAGCATGTTAACACCCCCCCCCCATATTTCCTGTTCAATCAACTTGGGCGCCACACAAAAGTCTGATAATATCAGGAAAACACACGGGGGTTTTCTGTCCATGTGTGTGGCCAGGTGGGAACACAGGAGGAGGGGAGACCCTACCTGCTGCAGATCTGCACCCTGTCATGTTCTGAGCTTTATTTATAGTTTCTGGAACAAGACCAAGTTTGAAAGATGAGTTATTCTTTTGGGATTTTCCCCTTTCTTCTGCCCAATTACATCCGGCCAATCACCCCACTCTTCTGAGCCGTCCCGGTCTCTGCTGCTCCACCCCCTCAGGTGATCCAGGAGGGCTGCAGACTACCACATGCCTCCTCCATACATGTGGAGTCACCAGCCGCTTCTTTTCACCTGACAGTGAGGAGTTTCACCAGGGGGACGTAGCGCGTGGGAGGATCACGCTACTCCCCCCAGTTCCCCCTCCCCACTCCGAACAGGTGCCCCGATCAACCAGAGGAGGCGCCAGTGCAGCGACCAGGACACATACCCACATCCGGCTTCCCACCCACAGACACGGCCAATTGTGTCTGTAGGGACGCCCGATCAAGCCGGAGGTAACACGGGGATTCGAACCGGCGATCCCTGTGTTGGTAGGCAACAGAATCGACCGCCACGCCACCCGGACGCCATAAAGATGAGTTATTGATTAGGATGTAGGTTCATTCAAATACACAACCACTTTCTCCGTCTCTCCTCATTCTCTCTCTTGCACTCTATTTCTCTCCCTCCCCATCAGTCTTTCCCCCCCTCCGTCAGTCTCTCTCTCTCCCCGTCAGTCTCTCTCTCTCTCTCCCGTCAGTCTCTCTCTCTCTCTCCCATCAGTCTCTCTCTCTCCCCGTCAGTCTCTCTCTCTCTCTCCTCGTCAGTCTCTCTCTCTCCCCGTCAGTCTCTCTCTCTCTCCCGTCAGTCTCTCTCTCTCTCCCGTCAGTCTCTCTCTCTCTCCCCGTCAGTCTCTCTCTCTCTCCCCATGTCTCTCTCTCCCGTCAGTCTCTCTCTCTCTCTGTCCATCAGTCTCTCTCTCTCTCCCCGTCAGTCTCTCTCTCTCCCCGTCAGTCTCTCTCTCTCCCCATGTCTCTCTCTCCCGTCAGTCTCTCTCTCTCTCTGTCCATCAGTCTCTCTCTCTCTCCCCGTCAGTCTCTCTCTCTCTCCCCGTCAGTCTCTCTCTCTCCCCATGTCTCTCTCTCCCGTCAGTCTCTCTCTCTCTGTCCATCAGTCTCTCTCTCTCTCCCCGTCAGTCTCTCTCTCTCCCCGTCAGTCTCTCTCTCTCCCCGTCAGTCTCTCTCTCTCTCCCCATCAGTCTCTCTCTCTCCCCATGTCTCTCTCTCCCGTCAGTCTCTCTCTTTCTCCCATCAGTCTCTCTCTCTCTCTGTCCATCAGTCTCTCTCTCTCCCCGTCAGTCTCTCTTTCTCCCGTCAGTCTCTCTCTCTCCCCATCAGTCTCTCTCTCTCCCCGTCAGTCTCTCTCTCTCTCCCCATCAGTCTCTCTCTCCCCCCGTCAGTCTCTCTCTCTCTCCCATCAGTCTCTCTCTCTCCCCCCATCAGTCTCTCTCTCCCCCCGTCAGTCTCTCTCTCTCTCCCATCAGTCTCTCTCTCTCCCCCCATCAGTCTCTCTCTCTCCCCGTCAGCCTCTCTCTCTCTCTCCCATCAGTCTCTCTCTCTCCCTCCCCATCAGTCTCTCTCTCTCCCCGTCAGTCTCTCTCTCTCTCCCATCAGTCTCTCTCTCTCTCCCATCAGTCTCTCTCTCCCCCCCCGTCAGTCTCTCTCTCTCTCCCCCCGTCAGTCTCTCTCTCTCTCCCATCAGTCTCTCTCTCTCCCCCCATCAGTCTCTCTCTCTCCCCGTCAGCCTCTCTCTCTCTCTCCCATCAGTCTCTCTCTCTCCCTCCCCATCAGTCTCTCTCTCTCTCTCTCTCCCATCAGTCTCTCTCTCTCTCCCATCAGTCTCTCTCTCCCCCCCGTCAGTCTCTCTCTCTCTCTCCCCATCAGTCTCTCTCCCTCCCCATCAGTCTCTCTCTCCCCGTCAGTCTCTCTCTCTCTCTCTCTCTCCCATCAGTCTCTCTCTCTCCCTCCCCATCAGTCTCTCTCTCTCTCTCCCATCAGTCTCTCTCTCTCCCCCCGTCAGTCTCTCTCTCTCTCTCCCATCAGTCTCTCTCTCTCCCCCCGTCAGTCTCTCTCTCTCCCCCCATCAGTGTCTCTCTCCCCGTCAGTCTCTCTCTCTCTCTCCCGTCAGTCTCTCTCCCCCCGTCAGTCTCTCTCTCTCTCTCCCATCAGTCTCTCTCTCTCTCCCCGTCAGTCTCTCTCTCTCCCCCCATCAGTCTCTCTCTCTCTCTCCCCATCAGTCTCTCCCCCCCCCGTCAGTCTCTCTCTCTCCCCCCGTCAGTCTCTCTCTCTCTCTCCCATCAGTCTCTCTCTCTTGTTTCTCTCTTACCTTGAGGTTCTGTCCATCAAAAGGCAGTGATCCGCTGACCAGCGTGTACAGAATGACTCCCAGACTCCAGACGTCCACTTCGGGTCCGTCGTACTTCTTCCCCTGAACCAATCAGAGCCACAGCACAAAATCACATGATGCCGGCGGCGACGCCAAAACTAGAAAGCCGACAGGCTCCGTCTCTCATCCAGCAGCCAGCAAACACTCACAGCTTCACTTCCTCCACATTTAACTGGCGGCTTCTTCATGTCCTTTCAGTTTCTTTAGTCAAGAGTTCAGGTTATTTTCAGCTGTAACGTTTTTAAGGCCATTTTATGGTCTATTAGTAAAATGATACAATATTACCATGTGTGTGATCATACTACCGTAGCGCACTATAGGGGCACAATTCACCACAACTGGTAGACGCGGGCCCTTTAAGAAAGGGTTTCTGGGTTGAGAGGGTGGAGTGAGGACTAGGTTGGTTGGAGCAGCGCCATGTTGTGGAGATGGTGATTTTGTACGGAAGAATAAATGACACACGCGTTCGGGTAGTCAGTGAGAGTCCGTCTCTACTTCCCTGCAATTTCCACACTACTCTGATTTCAGTAAAAGGTTTGGAGGCTCCTCTCAAAGTTCAGGTGATGTTTGATTAGAGTTTCTCCCCCTTTTTCTCCCCAACTGTACCCGGCCAATTACCCCACTCTTCCGAGCCATCCCGGTCTCTGCTCCGCCCCCTCTGCTGATCCAGGGAGGGCCGCAGACTACCACATGCCTCCTCCCACACATGTGGAGTCACCAGCCACTTCTTTTCACCTGAGAGTGAGGAGTTTCACCAGGGGGGACGTAGCGCGTGGGAGAATCACGCTATTCCCCCGAGGCGAATATTTTTTTCCTAGGATGAATCCGGAAGGTTACCGCCCTCAGGCGCTAGGATTGGCCAGATCTGCCTGTCAGTCAAGACCGATGCAAATGTGCAACAACGCTAACCGTGTGATTTTTTTTCGTACCCGTTTTCTGGGAACTCTGCCTCTGATTGGCTAGGACTCGTTGCCTCCGTTGGTTAGGTTGGTTAAGTTTAGGGTTAGGGTGGGGTTAGGGATAGGGTTAGCCAATCAAAGATAGAGTAGGGGCGGGTATTCCTGGAATCCAGGTGGGAAAAATAATAACGCTCCCGGGAAAACAGGTACGAAAAAAAATCACGCACCCTAACCCTAGCCACGTTTTCTAGCTAACTGTTAGCCATTAGCCACGTTTGCAACCAAGCTAACTGTGCCAACTTAACTGTGTGTACGGTAAGCGAATATTTTTTTCCTGGGATGAATCCGGAAAGTTGACCGACAGGCAGATCTGGCCAATCCTAGCGCCCGAGGGCGAGAACTTTCCGGATTCATCCTAGGAAAAAAAAAGCCCCCCCCCCCCGACCGACCGACCAGAGGAGGCGCTAGTGCAGCGACAAGGACACATATCCACATCCGGCTTCCCACCCGCAGACACGGCCAATTGTGTCTGTAGGGACGCACGACCAAGCCGGAGGTAACATGGGGATTCGAACTGGCGATTCCCATGTTGATAGGCAACAGAATAGACCACCATGCTACCCGGACGCCCTTTAATTACAGTTTATGATCTATACTGGCCTGCTCTTAAACCCCATTCAGGGTACATCAGTTTGTTTTGCTGCTCTGCGTTCCAACAAGTGTTTAAGTGTGTGTGTCTGTCAGAGGAGGCTGGTCCACAGAGACAGATGAGGTGGCTCCTCCTCTATGTTTCAGAGGCAAGATGGAGATAAAAAAAAATAAATATATATATATATAAAGGGTAATTTGTTGAAATAAACCTTACCAAACCTCAGTATCATGTTTAAAATAAATTTCTCTCTTCTTCAGAAAAATCCATTATTGAAATTTTGACTAAACTCCTTCATCAGCGTCACCGGCAGGCTAGAGGGGGGAGGGTAGTCTGTGTGATGTGATGGAGGGCAGGGGAGGAGCTCCTGCTGTCGTCCTTAGGGTGGGCTCTCTTATATCAATTTAATGTACTTTATTTTTTCATGCTAATCTGTTATTGGCCAAAATATGTAAAGTGATGCTCCAACAGAGGACGTCTTTCCCAACCAATCACCAACCAGAATACAATGCTGACATCACGTTGGTCCAATGACAATTTCCAAGTTTCATCTTCAGTTCTCTACCACTGAAAGTATACCACTGTACATGAACGTGATGAACTGTCGGTAATATGACAGATTCCTACCCAGATAGCAAGGAAACTTTGGCCCGAATATGGCCCACATCTGCAGTTATCTTACGGCCCACATTCCACCTTGAATGACGGCGTTGACTCAGGGTGAGTGTGGCTGCCTCAACTCAGCCACACTTGGGCCACATTTGGACCACAAAGTATGTGCTGTAACCCAAGTCAAGCCCGGTTCATTACATTTGGGCCATGTCTGGCCCACACAACACTTGCCGTAACCCAAGTCAGGCCCGGCTTATGACATTTGGGCCACGTCTGGCCCACACAAGTTGCCAGTGCCGTAACTGAGCCGTAAGTACCAAAAGTGCCCCAGATTAGGCCCAAATGTGTCTGCTATCTGGGCACAGTAGCATATTAGCAAAGAAATATAACGTGCAAATTGCAAACTACTTTTAAACACAAAAATAAAGAAAATACATTTTATTAAGGCCTTTTCAACAGTCCAAATTTCCTTTTTTTCAGATTTACGCCCCCTCCCCCCCTTTTTTTTTATCAAGCAGGAGCTAGCTACTTGCATTAGCCAACACAACAGTTAGCTTGCTGTAGCAGCCCTGAAAGACTGTAAGCTAATGGTGAAAATGGAGCTGGAGAGAGTGCTGCTGCTACTGCTAACGAGGCGATTACCAGCAGCGTGAGTGAGGGGTCACAGAGAGGCATGGAGGCAGACGCACTGCGTGGGATGGGGAAGAACAACTTGTTGCACAACCATTCCACAGGGTGGATTACACAGCAAAGGTGAAGATCAAGACTGCTAATGGCCTCTGTGCATATCTGTAGTCCACTGACTTCCGGTTTCTACTGCAGCGGTCATACCAGTTTCCTGTTTGTTGGCAACAATATGTGCAACTTGAAACTTTTCACCTGTTTGCTGGTAGGTGCAGGTGAAAGTGTGTTGACAGTTGTGTGCATGTGGTTGACATTTATCCATGCTAAATCTTTCAGCCATCGCGAAAAATATGCCCTTGTCAATAGCACACGCCAACAAACAGGACACTGGCATGACCGCTGCAGTAGAAACCCGAAGTCAGTGGACAACAGTTATGCACAGAGCGGATGTTGTGAACCATTGCTTTACTGCTTAAAATTTCGTTGAACATAAGAAAGCAGAGATAAGAACATAAGAAAGTAGCCAACTAATGTGAAATAACATGATGCTGTGGGTTGGTTTTCCTCCTGTCCTCAATTTTTTGAGTCACCCGCCGCCACTGGTGTGTATGTATCTATATGTGTATTTACGTGTGCGTGTGTGTATTTATATTGTGTGGGTACCTGGAAGAGTTCAGGTGCAGCGTAGGGGGGGGAACCACAGAAGGTGTCCAGTTTGGTGCCGACAGTGAATTCATTACTGAAGCCGAAGTCTGCAATCTTGATGTTCATCTCAGAGTCCAGCAGTAGATTCTCTGCCTGGGTGGGAAACACACCGACGGTCAGTCATCCTTCTCCAGCCCCAGACCTCGACCTCAACAGTTCCAACCTACACTAAACCTCAACAGTTCCAACCTACACTCGACCTCAACAGTTCCAACCTACACTAGACCTCAACAGTTCCAACCTACACTAGACCGCAACAGTTCCAACCTACACTAAACCTCAACGGTTCCAACCTACACTAAACCTCAACGGTTCCAACCTACACTAAACCTCAACAGTTCCAACCTACACTAGACCTCAACGGTTCCAACCTACACTAGACCTCAATAGTTCCAACCTACACTAAACCTCAACGGTTCCAACCTACATTAGACCTCAACAGTTCCAACCTACACTAAACCTCAACGGTTCCAACCTACATTAGACCTCAACAGTTCCAACCTACACTAAACCTCAACGGTTCCAACCTACACTAGACCTCAACAGTTCCAACCTACACTAAACCTCAACGGTTCCAACCTACACTAAACCTCAACGGTTCCAACCTACACTAAACTCAACGGTTCCAACCTACACTAGACCTCAACAGTTCCAACCTACACTAAACCTCAACGGTTCCAACCTACACTAGACCTCAACGGTTCCAACCTACACTAAACCTCAACGGTTCCAACCTACATTAGACCTCAACGGTTCCAACCTACACTAAACCTACACTAAACCTCAACGGTTCCAACCTACACTAGACCTCAACGGTTCCAACCTGCACTAGACCTCAACAGTTCCAACCTACACTAAACCTCAACGGTTCCAACCTACACTAGACCTCAACGGTTCCAACCTACACTAGACCTCGACAGTTCCAACTTACACTAGACCTCAACAGTTCCAACCTACACTAAACCTCAATGGTTCCAACTTACACTAGATCTCAACAAGTCCAACCTACACTAAACCTCAACGGTTTAGATATAAACTACAGAGGATATAAAAGTCTACACACCCCTGGCAGGTATTTGTGATATAAAAAAAATTAAACTAAGATAAATCGTATCAGAACTTTTTCCACCTTTAACGGGAAATCGCAACCTACAAAATTCAAGCTAAAAACAAAGTAAAACCTTTTCAGGGAAAACAATTAAGAAAAACTTACAATAACCTGGCTGCATAAGTGTGCACACCCCTACACTAACAATAACTCAGTCTTTTTGGGTGAGAGTCTCTCAGCTAGGCACATCTTGACTTGGCAGTATTTTCTCACTCTTCCTTGCAAAAGCCTTCTAGATCACAACCATCCAACTTCACTTTTCTTCTTCTAAACATCACAGTAATAAATAAAGTCACTCAATAGTCACTCAACACCTCCAAAACAAAGGAGATCATCATCAACTTTAGGAAACAGGAAGAGGAACTTGTTCCCTGATACATCGGAGGTGACATGGTGGAGAGGGTGACCAGCTTCAAATTCCTTGGCACACACATCTCCCAGGACCTCACATGGACTGTCAACACAACTTCCCTAGTGACGTAGTAGGCACAGCAGTGGCTTTACTTTCTCCAGACACTGAGGAGAGCTAATGTGTCCCAGCCGCTGCTGGTGCCCTCCTATTACTGCTCCATAGAGAGCATCCTCACCTATGGCATCTTAGTGTGGTGTGCAGCTGCACTGTGGCTGATAGAAAGCCCTGCAGAGAGGGAGGAAGTCAGCTCAGAAACCATTGGCACACAGCTACCTTCATTCACTAGAGGACATATACAGATCCTGCTGCCTACGTCAGACCACAAACATAATCAAGGACTCATCTCACCCCGGCAACCACCTTTTCACTCTGCTGCCCTCTGGGAGGCGCTATAGGTCTTTCAAGACCTGTACTTCCAGACTTCTGAGCAGTTTCTACCCAAGTGCCATTAATCAACTGAACTCTGTTAACCAGCTCTAAGGTTGCAATAATATCCTGAAACTGTGGAATAACACCTGTACATTTGGCATGTGCCATAGACGATGCTGACTCGGGTTAGTGCGATACACAGACTGTTTATCTAGTGTAACACATATTACACTTGTTTTTACATTTACGCACACATTATCCATATGTTGATTGTGCTGCAAATGTGTGTCTATTTGTGTGTGTGTGTACATTTTTTTTATATGTGTGTGTGTGTGTGTGTGTCCCCTACTGTAGGGGATCTCAGAGCTACAGTGGTCCCCAGAGGTCTAATGTGCAGGCCCATGTGAAGTGGACACGCCCTGGCATTGACCAACCACTGTCCCACTGCCTTGTGGGTAAGTGTAGGACGACAAAGGCTAGGGGAGCACACCCTGAGAGAAAAGCAACGTGCATGGCGGTGCACGATAGGCGGTCCTCTGACAGACTGGAGCTCCGGCAGCCTCCTGCAGCTGTGGAAGAGTGCTGGTCGTCTTGGGCCCCCCTTGCCACCGGATCCCACCCTCTCACAGTGAAGAAGTGCTGCTAGGACATGCGCACCCCCAGCGGCACTGTAAATAATCTCTTTGCGCAGGTATCCACCTCTGCCTCGGTGAGACCGGCAACCGGAATATGGATCAAAGTCTGGCGGCGATGGGGTGTCTGGTGACGGGAGCAGGTATGAAGGCACTGGAAGCTCCTAATCAGACCCCTGCACGCCAGCGGCACAGGGCTATCCATGGTCGCCAGCAGCTGGGCTTGAGTGGCAGCTGCTCTCGGCAGACCCCTGTGTGTCTGAGCAGCCCTATTTAGGAGCCACGCTGCTCACCCCAACTGGGGAGGGGCCTAGAAAAGGTGGCCTAAACATTGCCCACTCAAAACATCCTGGATAGGCTACCGCACCTGTCGGGACATTCCACTCTGCGGTCGAAATAAACAAAAGAAAATAATCCCTTTAAACTGGCAACATGGAACATAAGAACTCTGCTGGACGTTAATGCCGAAAGACCTCAGCGGAGGACTGCACTCATTCAAAGACTGAAGTAGTATGCCAGTGGGCATCTACTCCTCCATCTCATTCACCAACCTTCACCATCTCCGACAAACCACTCGCAACAGTGGAATCCTTCAAATACCTGGGCAGCTTCCTCTCTGAATCCTTCAAATACCTGGGCAGCTTCCTCTCTGACGACTGCAGCATCGACAGGGAGATGCAAAACCGGATTAAACAAGCGTCATCCTCTTTTGGCAGACTTAGGAGAAGGGTCTTTCAAAACAAAGACCTCAACCTCCACACCAAAATATCTGTCTACTTGGCAGTTGTCATCACAACTCTCCTCTACAGCTGTGAGGCGTGGACCCTGTACAGCCACCACCTCAGGATGCTTGAGGCCTTCCACATCAGATGCCTACAGTGCATCCTGAGGAGAACCTGGCGTGACCGAGTGCCCCATACTGAAATACTCCGCAAGACCAACTGCATCAGCATGGAGGCTACCGTCACCCAGCACCAACTTTGCTGGCTCGGTCACGTCATCAAGATGCCAAAGGAGCGCTTACCATGTAAAGTGCTGTATGGCCAGCTACATCTCGGCTGCCGCTTGGCAGGGGGCCAGAAAAAACGGTACAAAGACCAGCTGAAGACCATCATAAAGAAGTGCGGCCTGAACCCGAGCCAGCTGGAAGACAATGCCGCCCAACACTCCATCTGGCAGCAGCTCTGTCAACAAGGGGTGCAAAACCTCGAGAAGGACCGCGGTGATCGACAGACCAGAAGACGTCTGAAGAGACATGAAGCCAGTACCACACCTACACCCCCAGTCAGCACACCTACATCCCCAGTCAGTACCACACCTACACCCCCAGTCAGTATACCTACACCCCCAGTCAGTATACCTACACCCCCAGTCAGTACCACACCTACACCCCCAGTCAGTACCACACCTACACCCCCAGTCAGTGCTCCTACACCCCCAGTACCACACCTACACCCCCAGTCAGTACCACACCTACACCCCCAGTCAGTACCACACCTACACCCCCAGTCAGTGACCTCACCTGTTCTGTCTGTGGCAGACAGTGTGGATGGCGGATTGGGCTTTACAGCCATGAGAAGACTCACAAGTGACAGAGGCAGGATTGTCATCATCGGACACGACAGACAACATTAAGTAAGTAAGTGTGTATGTGTATGTGTGTGTGTATGTGTGTATATATATACATACACACACATACACATACATACTACATATGTATATAAATAACTTTGTTTAATGAAACACTCAACGGTAGGGAAAGTGCTCAACAAACAAGGAGCAAAATAATCCAGTGAGTCATAAATTCTTTATGAGACAGTACAAGCCCGTTTCATGCCAAGTCCCAGCAACCCTCCCGGCACTTAACAGCTACACTACGTTGCTCTGTTTGTGCCGCGGGACCTGATCCTTGGGGGGGACCTGATCCTTGGGGGGGACCTGACCCTTGGGGTGGACCAGCTTCTGGTGCAGTGTGTTTTGGGGTTTGAAAGCAACTGAGACGCAGTGTTTGGAAAATACGCCTCTCAGCTGTTCTGACATTCCCACCACATACAGAATCACCACTGGTTTACTCTTAGGCAGCTGTTGTCCTTCTCCTTTCTCTGATTGGCTGGTCCACTGTTTGGGCGTCTTCCTGGCTTTGACAAACACCCAGTTAGGATCACCACACTTAACCAGGGCCTGTTTGATGTGGGACTTCTCCTCTTCCCCAACCGCTGTGTTGGTAGGGACGTTGTCAGCCAATAAGATGCTTTGCCTGCTACCATTAACATCCATCCATCCATCCTTCTATCCATCCATCCATCATGCATTTCTGCTAATCCAGTTAAGGTCATGGGGGTTGGAGGACATCACAGGTTTATTGCCTATAGGTGGGTCGGTCTCCAGTTCACCTGACATGTGTGTGTGTGTGTGTGTGTGTGTGTGTTTACCTTGAGATCTCGGTGGACGATCCTCTTCTGGTGACAATACTGCACCGCTGACACAATCTGACAAAAGAGGAAGAGATCGGCATGACATCCCAAATCACAACCCGCCAACCACAACGTCAGCAAAAACAACATCGCCTGAAAAAATTATCATCTAAACCGAGAAAACTGATAGTTAGGATACCGGAAAACTGGGAAAAAAATTTTCATCTCAACCGAGAAAACAGATAGTTAGGATACGGGAAAACTGGGAAAAAATGATCATCTCAACCGAGGAAACTGATAGTTAGGATACGGGAAAACTGGGAAAAAAATTATCATCTCAACCGAGAAAACAGATAGTTAGGATACGGGAAAACTGGGAAAAAATGATCATCTCAACCGAGAAAAAAGATAGTTAGGATACGGGAAAACTGGGGAAAAAATGATCATCTCAACCGAGAAAACTTATAGTTAGGATACGGGAAAACTGGGGAAAAAATTATCATCTCAACAGAGAAAACAGATAGTTAGGATACGGGAAAACTGGGAAAAAAATGATCATCTCAACCGAGAAAACTGATAGTTAGGATACGGGAAAACTGGGGAAAAAATGATCATCTCAACAGAGAAAACAGATAGTTAGGATATGGGAAAACTGGGGAAAAAATTATCATCTCAACCGAGAAAACGGATAGTTAGGATACGGGAAAACTGGGGAAAAAATTATCATCTCAATTGAGAAAACAGAGTTAGGATACGGGAAAACTGGGGGAAAATTAGCATCTCAACCGAGAAAACGGATAGTTAGGATACGGGAAAACTGGGAAAAAAATGATCATCTCAACCGAGAAAACGGCTGCATAACTACACATAAATGAGAAAATACAAGACTAGAGATTAACCCAACATATTAAAAGTCTGTGTTTTAATATGTGATGTTCAATTAAGTAATTATTATTGGTATTATTATTATCATTTTGATTTCCCCCCTTTTTCTCCCCAATTGTACCTGTCCAATTACCCCACTCTTCCGAGCCATCCTGGTCTCTGCTCCACCCCCTCTGCTGATCCAGGAGGGCTGCAGACTACCACATGCCTCCTCCCATACATGTGGAGTCACCATCCGCCTCTTTTCACCTGACAGTCGGGAGTTTCACCAGGGGGACGTAGCACGTGGGAGGATCATGCTATTCCCCCCAGTTCCCCCTCCCTCCTGAACAGGCGCCCCGACCGACCAGAGAGGGCGCTAGTGCAGCGACCAGGACACATACCCACATCCAGCTTCCTTCCCGCAGACACAGCCAATTGTGTCTGTAGGGACACCCGACCAAGCCAGAGGCAACATGGGGATTCGAACCGCCGATCCCTGTGTTGTTAGGCCACAGAACAGACTGCTATGCTACCCAGACGACCACAGTTCAGTTTATTTTTTACTCATTTTACATTTATTTAAGGCCCTGTCTTTTCAGGTTAGTGACTCCATTATTGATGCTTTCATTCCCCAGCATCAATGCTCCACCACAAGCTCATGAACTTGAATGGTCCTGTTAGCTGCTATGCTAATGGTAAATTATATGAACCCACAGTTATATCAGCGGTTATGCTAACGTGGGCCAATAAATTAGTGTGTATTCCCAGCAGATAGGAGACCAAAGTACTACTGATGGATAAATCTAATGGAATCGCTGCCCCAGAGATAAGTTACAGGCCTGATTGCAACATGTTGATAACCACAACCTTCCTCCAGTCCCAGAGATAAGTTAGAGGCCTGTTTCCAACATGTTAACAACCACAACCTTCCTCCAGTCCCAGAGATAAGTTAGAGGCCTGGTTCAAACATGTTAACAACCACAACCTTCCTCCAGTCCCAGGGATAAGTTAGAGGCCTGGTTCCAACATGTTAACAACCACAACCTTCCTCCAGTCCCAGAGATAAGTTAGAGGCCTGGTTCCAACATGTTAACAACCACAACCTTCCTCCAGTCCCAGGGATAAGTTAGAGGCCTGTTTCCAACATGTTAACAACCACAACCTTCCTCCAGTCCCAGAGATAAGTTAGAGGCCTGGTTCAAACATGTTAACAACCACAACCTTCCTCCAGTCCCAGGGATAAGTTAGAGGCCTGGTTCCAACATGTTAACAACCACAACCTTCCTCCAGTCCCAGAGATAAGTTAGAGGCCTGATTGCAACATGTTGATAACCACAACCTTCCTCCAGTCCCAGAGATAAGTTAGAGGCCTGGTTCCAACATGTTAACAACCACAACCTTCCTCCAGTCCCAGAGATAAGTTAGAGGCCTGGTTCCAACATATTAACAACCACAACCTTCCTCCAGTCCCAGAGATAAGTTAGAGGCCTGGTTCCAACATGTTAACAACCACAACCTTCCTCCAGTCCCAGAGATAAGTTAGAGGCCTGGTTCCAACATGTTGATAACCACAACCTTCCTCCAGTCCCAGAGATAAGTTAGAGGCCTGGTTCCAACATGTTAACAACCACAACCTTCCTCCAGTCCCAGAGACAAGTTAGAGGCCTGATTGCAACATGTTGATAACCACAACCTTCCTCCAGTCCCAGAGATAAGTTAGAGGCCTGGTTCCAACATGTTAACAACCACAACCTTCCTACCACAACCTTCCTCCAGTCCCAGAGACAAGTTAGAGGCCTGGTTCCAACATGTTAACAACCACAACCTTCCTCCAGTCCCAGAGAGAAGTTAGAGGCCTGATTGCAACATGTTGATAACCACAACCCTCCTCCTGTCCCAGAGATAAGTTAGAGGCCTGATTCCAACATGTTAACAACCACAACCTTCCTCCAGTCCCAGAGATAAGTTAGAGGCCTGATTCCAACATCTTAACAACCACAACCTTCCTCCAGTCCCAGAGATAAGTTAGAGGCCTGATTCCAACATCTTAACAACCACAACCTTCCTCCTGTCCCAGAGATAAGTTAGAGGCCTGGTTCCAACATCTTAACAACCACAACCTTCCTCCAGTCCCAGAGATAAGTTAGAGGCCTGGTTCCAACATGTTAACAACCACAACCTTCCTCCAGTCCCAGAGACAAGTTAGAGGCCTGGTTCCAACATGGTGATAACCACAACCTTCCTCCAGTCCCAGAGATAAGTTAGAGGCCTGGTTCCAACATGTTAACAACCACAACCTTCCTCCAGTCCCAGAGATAAGTTAGAGGCCTGATTCCAACATGTTAAAAACCACAACCTTCCTCCAGTCCCAGAGATAAGTCAGAGGCCTGGTTCCAACATCTTAACAACCACAACCTTCCTCCAGTCCCAGAGATAAGTTAGAGGCCTGATTCCAACATGTTAACAACCACAACCTTCCTCCAGTCCCAGAGATAAGTTAGAGGCCTGATTCCAACATGTTAACAACCACAACCTTCCTCCAGTCCCAGAGATAAGTTAGAGGCCTGATTCCAACATGTTAACAACCACAACCTTCCTCCAGTCCCAGAGATAAGTTAGAGGCCTGATTCCAACATGTTGATAACCACAACCTTCCTCCAGTCCCAGAGATAAGTTAGAGGCCTGGTTCCAACATGTTAACAACCACAACCTTCCTCCAGTCCCAGAGATAAGTTAGAGGCCTGGTTCCAACATGTTAACAACCACAACCTTCCTTCAGTCCCAGAGATAAGTTAGAGGCCTGGTTCCAACATGTTGATAACCACAACCTTCCTCCAGTCCCAGAGATAAGTTAGAGGCCTGGTTCCAACATGTTAACAACCACAACCTTCCTTCAGTCCCAGAGATAAGTTAGAGGCCTGGTTCCAACATGTTAACAACCACAACCTTCCTCCAGTCCCAGAGACAAGTTAGAGGCCTGATTGCAACATGTTGATAACCACAACCTTCCTCCAGTCCCAGATATAAGTTAGAGGCCTGGTTCCAACATGTTGATAACCACAACCTTCCTCCAGTCCCAGAGATAAGTTAGAGGCCTGGTTCCAACATGTTAACAACCACAACCTTCCTCCAGTCCCAGAGAGAAGTTAGAGGCCTGGTTCCAACATGTTAAGAAGTCATACTTGAAGCAAGTATGACTGTCCTCTCTGTTGAGTTGCCTACTTGTGGGTCTTCAGAGGACTGTAGAAGCCAATCGGTGATCCACATACTTTGGTGCAGTGTGGACAGGGGAAAGTGGTGGTGGTGGTGGTTGTTGGTGGTGGTGGTGAGGCCTTTTTCTCTCTCTCTCCTTGCAGTGCTGTCGCTTTTTCTCTGCGGCACAGTGGCACAGCTCAAGCAATGGTTCATCTCAGAGTCGATGTCAGCTTTTGATGAGAGAAGGCTGCCGAGGTAGGGGAAGTGATCAACCTTTTCAAGAATTTTGTTGTCCACTTTTATGGTGGGCTGGGTAAGATGGCTGGTTGGGTGGACCGGGGTCTTCTTGATGTTTAATGCTAGACGCAGGGCTCTGTATGCCTTGGCAAAGGCATTCTGAATGTTCTGGAGGTCTTCTGCGGAGTGTGCTGCGAAGGCGTTGTCTGCTTACTGAAGCACCATGATGGTGGTGTTGCAGACTTTGCCGTTGGCCTTGAACCTATTAAGGTTGAAGAGCCTGCTGTCAGTTCTGTATAGGATTGGGATCCCCCGTGGCAGCTCTTTGCCAATGAGGTGGAGTATGGCAGTATATGTATGTGGAGTATGGCAGTATATGATATAATAAAGTATATCAAAATCCACATAATCAAGAAAATCAAAAATCAAAAGTCCCTTTATGGAGGACGCCTGTGTGTGACTTTATTTAACGTGGGGAGACCGGTGCACAGACAGCCACCACACGGCCTTGACAGATCTGGGTCAGGATCCAGTGGCATGGAGTCCAAGATGACTGGCGGCCCATTTCTGCTGCAGCCTTCATCCACCTTCCCAGCCATTGTGGTGGTTCCCTAAAGTCAGCCATCATCCTCCGCCTGTTCCACTGTTGAGGTCTTGGTTGGATTGCTCCTTATCAGGGGCCTCCCCCTTGACCTTACCACCATGGGTGACCCTACCAGGAGCATAGCTCCAGACGGCATTGCTCGGCAAGCTTCTCCACCACGACAAGGAGACAATACACACACACACACACACACACATGCTAACCTGTCTGAACTTGGCTCGTGCCTCCTTCTCCTTCATCCGTCCATGGGCAACAAGGTAGTCAAAGACTTCACCTGAGAGACATACAGGCAGACATTCAGATAGATGGCAATACAAACAGGCAGAAAGAAAGACGGATAAAAAGGCATGTAGACAGGCAGGCAGGTACACGTGCAGGAAGACAGCCAGACAGGGAGGCAGATAGACAGGTCACCAGACAGATAGGTAAACAGATAATAGGAGGTCAAGGCAGGGAGTGTCGTCTTGGTTGAGTAACCACAGTAACCGTGATGCAGTCAATTTACACTACAAAAGAGAGATAGTCTTTTGTCTAGCACTGTACACTCCATGTATCTACTGTACTGCATCTGTCCTGTAGTAGTACTGTGTCAGGGCTCTGTTCCTCATGCATTAGTACTACATGGCTAGACAACGCCTTCCCTCTTGTCATTTCCTACAGTTAGAACGACTTTTTTCAAAAGCACGTCTTGTCTGCAGCGGAGCCAAGCAGCAGGACCGGTTGAACGTAGACGAAGCGAGACTGAGACTCCTTCAACAGAGTCGGAAACCGGCGCAGTTCACATGCACAAGTTTGTTTTTACCTCCGCTGGCGTACTCCATGATCAGGTAGAGCGTCTTCTCTGTCTCAATCACCTCAAACAGTTTCACTGCAAGACAAAACACATCAAGCACACAACACGTTCAGCTGCACCAAGTCATTTAACTGTGTAATACTACTACTACTGCTACTACTACTGCTACTACTACTACTGCTGCTACTACTACTACTACTGCTACTACTACTACTGCTACTGCTACTGCTACTACTACTACTACTGTGCTACTGCTACTGCTACTACTACTGCTACTACTACTACTACTTTCGGCTGCTCCCGTTAGGGGGCGCCACAGCGGATCATCCGTTTCCATCTCTTCCTGTCCTCTGCATCTTCCTCTGTCACACCAGCCACCTGCATGTCCTCCCTCACCACCTCCATAAACCTCCTCTTTGGCCTTCCTCTTCTCCTCTTCCCTGGCAGCTCCATATTCAGCATCCTTCTCCCAGTATACCCAACATCTCTCCTCCACACATGTCCACACCATCTCCATCTTGCCTCTCTTGCTTTGTCTCCAAACCGTCCAACCTGAGCTGTCCCTCTAATATACTCCTTCCTAATTCTGTCCTTCTTCATCACTCCCAGTGAAAATCTCCTCATCTTCACCTCTGCCACCTCCAGCTCCTCCTCCTGTCTTTTCATCAGTGCTACTGTCTCCACACCATATAACATAGCTGGTCTCAATACCATCTTGTAAACCTTCCCTTTAACTCTTGCTGATACCCTTCTGTCACACATCACTCCTGACACTCTTCTCCACCCACTCCACCCTGCCTGCACTCTCTTCTTCACCTCTCTTCTGCATTCCCCCTTACTTTGGACAATTGACCCCAAGTATTTAAACTCATACACCTTCATCACCTCTACTCCTTGCATCCTCATCATTCTACTGTCCTCCCTCTCATTCACGCATAGGTATTCTGTCTTGCTGCTATTGACTTTCATTCCTCTTCTCTCCAGTGCATACCTCCACCTCTCCAGGCTCCCCTCACCTCCACCTCGCCAGGCTCCCCTCACCTCCACCTCTCCAGGCTCTCCTCACCTCCACCTCTCCAGGCTCCCCTCAACTCCACCTCTCCAGGCTCTCCTCACCTCCAGCTCTCCAGGCTCTCCCCACCTTCTCACCTCCATCTCTTCAGGCTGTTCTTTACCACACTGTGCGCTCATACTACACTCCTATCGTGCATTGTGTGCTAATATACTAATACTATATTGACTATACTGCACTGTGTACTAATACTACTGTCCTCTACAGAATCAGTTTTATTTGGCCTAGTATGTGTACATCTACACATACAAGTATGTGTAGATGTACACGTGCCAGGAATGTGACTCTGGTTCCTCCATTGTTCTCCATGTACTCGCTCAGAATAGACATACAGCTAAAACAAAGGCAACAAGGTAAATATCAACACCTAACTACTATGTACACATATAGATGTATATAAAAACAGTATGTATATAAAAACAGTATGTATATAAAAACAGTAAGTTGAAGTCCAAAGGAACTGAATCAAGTTCGTGCCTTTCTGACTAGACCAAGCCAGTCAGACTAGCTTGGTCTAGTCAGAAAGGCACGAACTGAGGAAGCTACACTACTGAGCTACACAACAATGTGTACTAATACTACAGTCCTCTGGTGCACGCTATACTAATACTGCTGTCCTACACAACACGGTGTAATCCGTGCTACTGTTCCAAACAACAGTGTATACTAATTATTTACACTGTGTACCAAGTCCAGCTCCAGAAGTCCAGTTCCATGTGTTCATGTCTGCCATTTACAAAACATCTCACCCTGCAAACGGTCTTACCACCCGAATATTTATTTACCCCCCCCCCGTTGTACTTGGCCAATTACCCCCCTCTTCTGAGCTGTCTCGGTCTCTGCTCCACCCCCTCTGCTGATCCAGGAGGGCTGCAGACTACCACACGCCTCCTCCCATACATGTGGAATCACCAGCCGCTTCTTTTCACCTGACAGTGAGGAGTTTCACCAGGGGGACGTAGCGCGGGGGAGGATCACGCTATTCCCCCCAGTCCCCCCCCCCCGAACAGGCACTCCGACCGACCAGAGGAGGCGCTAGTGCAGCGACCAGGGCACACACCCACATCTGGCTCCCCACCCGTGGACACGGCCAATTGTGTCTGTAGGGACGCCTGACCAAGATGGAGGCAACACAGGGATTTGAACTGGCGATCCCCATGTTGGTGGGCAACGGAATAGACCGCCACGCCACCCGGACGCCATTTTGCCACTGAAACAGTAAACTGAAAATGGTCTCCAGCTAGTTTGTCCGACCACAGCCGGTGGAAATGATTTGTTTGAGCCACAACACACACAAGTGACAGCTGGATGGAGGCGACTCACCGATGTTGGGGTGGTTGAGGATCTTCATGACGCTGACTTCACGAAAAAGCTGCGACAGAGAAAACAGCTTGCGTTAACCTCCTCCGCTACCGCTTCCTCAACTTCATTTACATCTCATTCGGCAGCGAGCAAAACCAGTTTGGGCTGGACTCGACCGGTCTCGGAGTTCATCTAATAGACATCTGAAGGACTTGTGGGAGGAAACCAGAGCACCCAGGACTGAAACCCACATGACCAAACTCAGCACAGAACGGCAGGAATCAAACCCACAAACCTCTTCAATAACCATGATATTGTCCTGCTGTAAATTCAGCCTTTCATTAATTAGAGTCGATGCTGGCAAATAGCACAAAGATCTGATTGGTTCAGGTATCTGATTGGTTCAGGGTCAGTACGGGTGCAGTCCAGACGGCTGCCGGAGCCCAACCGGAACCGGACGTCAACACAGAAACAAGTTTTGTTTTTGGTTTTTTTTTGGATTCCCCTCCCTTTTCCAATTGAACCCGGCCAATTACCCCGCTCTTCTGAGCTGTCCCGGTCACTGCTCCACCCCCTCTGCTGATCCGGGGAGGGCTGCAGACGGATCCCGTCTTGGTAGGCAACGGAATAGACCGCTACACTACCCAGACGCCCATACACAGAAACAAGTTTGACACCAAGTCAGAGGCTGTAGGAGACTGGCTCCACTTCAACATCTGACCTGATGGAAAGGTCACGGCCTACCTTCTGGAGACTTGTGGGGTTCAGCTGCGTCTTGTCGATGATCTTGACGGCAACCTTGAGGAGGGGAAACAGGACATGTTAGACTCCCCTTGGTGACCTGCAGGACTTATTTCACTTTCCTTCAAGCTGTTTTTTTTCCAACAGCAAGAAAGAAACACAGGAACCGTTTAACCAGCTCACATGACGATGTAACGCTGAAGGACTCCCGCTCCCCCTCATGTCCCAGGACCTTGTCTGGGATGTCCATGCCAGGCGTCGCTGACAGAGGGTCATATTATCCAGTATGAACTACCAGTGCAAGTCTCAACAGCCTCTAGATGGACTGTGTGACTCAACACATGGACGTCACATCAACACAGACACACATGAAGACAGATGTCTCATCTCAGCAGCTCAGAAGACCATTTCTTTCACCCAACTTGGCAGTTTTCAATGACCTCAATAACATATCGAGGACATTCACACCACTTTGTCGTTTTAAGCTGGTCTGCAGAGTTCCACATTTTCCAGGACCCTGTGGAAAATGGCTGCCACCTTAAAGAGTCAGTTAAAAAGAACATCTGGCCTTGTTAGAGCTGGTGGTGTCACGATAACGATCACTTCAACATAACCCTGGTGTTCTACAAACGAGGCGGTAATATCCTGTTTATATCTCATCACAATAACTTCACACCCTACGCACAACCTACAGGCCCTACGTAGGGTATGAAAACTGAAGGCAATAGCAACACAGAAAACCCTTTTCGTTTTGTGTTCAAATCCAACCTGTTAAGGGCTTGAGTCCAACCGAAGGATTTTAACCCGCGTGTCAGAGTATCAGTTTTCTGGAGCAGGCTTGACCAGGCATTTATTCAAAGGTGCCAGTTCCAAATGACAGAATTGTCATGACGAGCACAGCAGCCGGACGCCATTAAGTACACCGGAGACCAGGGGGTGTAAGAGAGTACTGATACACTCGAGTATGGCGATATTACCTGTTGTGATACTGTATCAATTCTCAAAACCACTGTATCCGTTTTTAATTGTTTACATGTAAAGGTTGGTGACAAACATTTAGTGTTGTGTGTAACCCCACGACCGCTCGACAACAGTGTTGTCATCTATCTTCAGCCATGTGACTCTTCCACTCCAGCCCAACAACGTAAACTGAGACAGGAAGTAGCATAAGCACAAAGAACACAGGCCTATGAAGTCACAATATATCACCTTTCTTACAGTATCGTGATATATCATGATACATTGAATCATAAGCATGTATCGTGATACGTATCGTACCCCTGTATCGTGATACATATCGTATCACAACCACGTATCGTGATACGTATCGTACCCCTGTATTGCGATACGTATCGTTACTCCTGTATCGTGATACCTATCGTAACCCCTATATTGTATCATATTGTATTGTAACCACTGTATCGTGATACCTATCATAACTCCTATATTGTATCATATTGTATTGTAACCCTTGTATCGTGATACCTATCGTAGCCCTATATTGTATCATTGTATTGTAACCCTTGTATCGTGATACCTATCGTAGCCCCTTGTATCGTGATACCTATTGTAGCCCCTGTATCATGATACGTATCATAACCCCTATATTGTATCATATTGTATTGTAACCCCTGTATCGTGATACATATCGTATCGTTACTCCTGTATCGTGATACCTATCATAACCCCTATATTGTATCATATTGTATTGTAACCCCTGTATCATGATACCTATCGTAACCCCTGTATCGTGATACCTATCGTAATCCCTATATTGTATTGTAACCCTTGTATCGTGATACCTATCATAGCCCCTGTATCGTGATACCTATCGTAGCCCCTGTATCGTGATACGTATCGTATCACCAGGTTCTCACCAATACACAGCCCTACTGGAGACACACTTTCATGTATGAACACAACTTATCTGTATTTATGAGACAAATTTTGGATACAACCCTCATTTTCCCTGCTGCTGTTTTGAGACACTTTCCACACAGAGAATAAACTAGTGCGAGACACGTTAACTGGGGCTTGAAAGAGGTCCTGTGTGTTTTCTATCTGACGCTCAGGACCTCAGGCACTGCACAGGGGTGGAGGGCAGAGCTGCCAGCTTGGTGAAGCACAGGACGCTCCCTTCTACTTATAGCAGGATTATAGATAGATGGACAGGCGGGTCATCTGCAGCACGGGCCGTCTGTAACATGAGAAGGAAAATCCATTTGTTCTTTCCTTCAGGGGCTCCTGATATAGAGATGGAACATCTGAGCTGTTAGGAGGTTGGTCAGTTTAGAGGACGTGGGTGTTTGTATGCCCAAACCATGGTGGGTGTGCAAACAAATAAAAAACAAAATCCTTTCAAGCCGTTTTTGCTTTTATTAAATCAGATATTGGCAACAAAGGAAATACAGCCCAGAAGGAGAAGAGGGGGGAAACGTGAAACCAACGTCCTGTGGGGGATTCGTACAAAATCAGGTGCCAGGGTCATGACCATTTAAACTCACTAATCTGCCAAAACTGGCGCCAAATGGAAAGAGACTGTACTCCACAGCCGCTCCACAAATGGTGTAAACCCAGCCGAAGAGTGTGACGGGAACAAGAGGAAGTAGTGAAGCTACTTCCTCTTGTTCTGTCTTTACTTCCCTGCTGATCAGCCCAACAACCCATTCTGATCCACCGTGATTCATCGGGTTCATCTGAACACACCAAGCAGTAATAAAGTCACCGTCAACGCAAGCGAATGTTCGTCTTTGGTTCTCATGGCGGTATGACGGCAGGCCAAGTCGGGCACCATACATTTAACATTAGCCACAGTCCAAACTGGGGCGAACAAAGTCAGATGTTTTTCAGATGCTCAAAGTTTCTAATCCTTCCCTCTTTTTCACCCCATTCGGGTCACCATACATGCAAATAAAAACACACTTAAGATCCACAGCCTCCACTCCATCATCTGCCAAGAACACTGCAGCCTCTCAGAAGTCCATTTCTTCCCTTCTCCAATAATTGACCCTAAAAGAACGGAAGCTGTGTTTGATCTTCTGGGCCTCCCTGCTCTACAAGCGCTGATGCCCATGCCATCAATTATTCATCATCCCGCCGCCGCCGGGTCAGTTCATCTCAGACTGGTTGTAAACCTGCTGACTCTTTCTGACTGTAAAGATAAACAAGAATTAAAACCAGGCCAGCTATGAGAGCAAAGCGATGCTACTGTGCTTCTGAATTTTTCTGATGGTTGAAGGTTTGTAAAGCAGGTGTCTGTCCTTGTTGACCTATGAGAGCCTTAAGTTGGATTCAGGATGGGAAACATCTGTTAACTGTGACTAAGTGTAACCTTTAGCATCAGGAAGTATGAGTGAAGCCCTGTCATGACCCATGTCAGATATTGATCACATGATTAACTAGATACGTAGTGAAGTCTAACCAGCTCAGGACAGGAGCCAGTAAAACCACATCTAGAATTTTCCACGTCATCCAGTAAAAAACAAAACACTATTTCAATTCACGACTCTAAATTCTAGTGTATGTTACTATAGGTTAATAACTGACACCTGTAGACACAGAGGATTATGGGAAATAGGGTTGTCCGCTGGTCCTGGTTCATAACATAGTACCATTATGACATCACATCCCGTGTGATGTCACACTGCCCATCCCATTATACAGACAGACAATTCCGACAACAAGCTAATTTATGGCATCAAGCACCTTTCACACTGCCCAAAAAAACCCGCTAACATCCGCTAACACCCACTTTTGGTGGTCGATGTAAAAGTGTACAATCGGCATTCACTCCCAGGTCAAATGACTGTGCAGTAGTCACGGGTATTTACTGGCTCCACCTCCGATCAGCATTGATGTAAACGCCACACCCAGGTGGACACGCTGATTTGCGCGATGACGTAGTGCCATTATCCGCACGTCATAAAATTGCGCCGGTAATTTTATGCCATCTTTTGTGCCATCTTTTGTGCCATCTCAGCCACACAGTGTCTTTTACCAAACTCCCTGAACCAGTATCTTTTACCAAAGTACCTGAACTAGTATCTTTTACCAAACTCCCTGAACCAGTGTCTTTTACCAAACTCCCTGAACCAGTGTCTTTTACCAAACTCCCTGAACAGGTATCTTTTACCAAACTCCCTGAACCAGTGTCTTTTACTAAACTACCTGAACCAGTGTCTTTTACCAAACTCCCTGAACCAGTGTCTTTTACCAAACTCCCTGAACCAGTGTCTTTTACTAAACTCCCTGAACCAGTGTCTTTTACCAAACTCCCTGAACCAGTGTCTTTTACCAAACTCCCTGAAGAGGTATCTTTTACCACTCTCCCTGAACCAGTGTCTTTTACCAAACTCCCTGAACCAGTGTCTTTTACTACACTACCTGAACCAGTGTCTTTTACCAAACTCCCTGAACCAGTGTCTTTTACCAAACCACCTGAACTAGTATCTTTTACCAAACTACCGGAACTAGTATCTTTTACTAAACTACCTGAACCAGTGTCTCTTACCAAACTACTTAAACTAGTATATTTTACCAAACTACCTGAACTAGTATCTTTTACTAAACTCCCTGAACCAGTGTCTCTTACCAAACTACCTAAACTAGTATCTTTTACCAAACTACCTGAACCAGTATATTTTACTAAACTACCTGAACCAGTGTCTCTTACCAAACTACCTAAACTAGTATCTTTTACCAAACTCCCTGAACCAGTATCTTTTACTAAACTACCTGAACCAGTGTCTCTTACCAAACTACCTAAACTAGTATATTTTACCAAACTCCCTGAACCAGTATCTTTTACCAAACTACCTGAACCAGTGTCTTTTACCAAACTACCTGAACCAGTATCTTTTACCAGAGTACCTGAACTAGTATCTTTTACCAAACTCCCTGAACCAGTGTCTTTTACCAAACTACCTGAACTAGTATCTTTTACCAAACTACCTGAACTAGTATCTTTTACCAAACTCCCTGAACTAGTATCGTTTACTAAACTACCTGAACCAGTGTCTCTTACCAAACTACCTAAACTAGTATCTTTTACCAAACTCCCTGAACCAGTATCTTTTACCAAACTCCCTGAACAAGTATCTTTTACCAAACTCCCTGAACCAGTGTCTTTTACCAAACTCCCTGAACCAGTATCTTTTACCAAACTCCCTGAACTAGTATCTTTTACCAAACTCCCTGAACCAGTATCTTTTACCAAACTACCTGAACCAGTGTCTTTTACCAAACTACCTGAACCCGTATCTTTTACCAGAGTACCTGAACTAGTATCTTTTACCAAACTCCCTGAACCAGTGTCTTTTACCAAACTACCTGAACTAGTATCTTTTACCAAACTACCTGAACTAGTATCTTTTACCAAACTCCCTGAACTAGTATCGTTTACTAAACTACCTGAACCAGTGTCTCTTACCAAAGTACCTAAACTAGTATCTTTTACCAAACTCCCTGAACCAGTATCTTTTACCAAACTCCCTGAACAAGTATCTTTTACCAAACTCCCTGAACCAGTGTCTTTTACCAAACTCCCTGAACCAGTGTCTTTTACCAAACTCCCTAAACTAGTATCTTTTACCAAACTACCTGAACCAGTATCTATTACCAAACTACTTGAACCACTATCTTTTACCAAACTACCTGAACTAGTATCTTTTACCGAATTACCCAAAATAGTATCATTTACCAAACTACCTGAACCAGTATCTTTTACCAAACTCCCTGAACCAGTATCTTTTACCAAACTACCTGGACGAGTATCTTTTACCAAACTCCCTGAACCAGTGTCTTTTACCAAACTACCTAAACTAGTATCTTTTACCAAACTACCTGAACCAGTATCTTTTACCAAACTACCTGAACTACCCAAACTAATATCATTTATCAAATTACCTAAACCAGTATTTTTTAACCAAACTACCTAAACCACTATCTTTCACCAAACTACTTAAACCCGTATCTTTTACCAAACTACCTAAACTGGTATCTTTTACCAAACTACCTGAACTACCCAAACTAGTATCATTTATCAAATTACCTAAAGCAGTATTTTACCAAACTAGCTAAACTAGTATCTTTTACCAAACTACATGAACTACCCAACTAGTAACATTTATCAAATTACCTAAAGCAGTATTTACCAAACTACCTAAACTAGTATCTTTCACCAAACTCCCTAAACCAGTTGCTTTTACTAAACTATCTAAACTAATATCGTTTACCAAACTTCCTGAACCAGTATCTTTTACCAAACTACCTAAACCAGTATTTTTGCCAAACTACCTAAACTAGTATCTTTTGCCAAACTACCTAAACCAGTATCTTTTACTAAACTACCTAAACTACCCAAGCTAGTATCATTTATCAAACTACCTAAACCAGTATCTTTTAGCAAACTACCTAAACCAATATCTTTTACCAAACTACCTAAACCAGTATCTTTTACCAAACTGGCTAAGTGTGAAAATGGCAGTTCTCACCTCTCGGCCAATCAGCGTGTGCCGAGCCAGTTTGACCTTGGCGAAGTTTCCCTTGCCGATGGTCTTGAGGAGGCGGTAGTTACCGACGTGTGGTTGCTCGTCAGTGATGGAGGCCACGGAGTTGCGGCAGCGCGGCAGGCTGTGGCGATTGGCTGACTTGGCAGGCGGTGCCAGCACCTCGGGGCTTCGGCCTTCTCCAGACATGTGCTAGAAGAGAGAGACACATGGTAGGATCTAAACAAACAGATGGATCAATTCATCGACATCCCTTTTTCTGACTATCATCTTGATTTGAGCTGTTTAGTTTTTATGTAAGAGAACAAAGTCAAACTAGTCTAGCTCTCCAGAAATGACGTAGGTGACAGGATCCTTTTTTTATTTTCCCCCCTTTTTCTCCCCAGTTATACCCGTCCAATTATCCCACTCTTCTGAGCTGTCCCGGTCTCTGCTCCACACCCTCTGCTGATCCGGGGAGGGCTGCAGACTACCACATGTCTCCTCCAATACATGTGGAGTCGCCAGCCGCTTCTTTTCACCTGACCAGTGAGGAGTTTCACCAGGGGGACATAGGATCATGCTATCCCCCCCAGTTCCCCCTTCCCCCCGAACAGGCGTCTCGACTCACCAGAAGAGGCGCTAGTGCAGCGACCAAGACACATACCCACATCCGGCTTCCCACCCACAGACACGGCCAACCAAGCCGGAGGCGACATAGGGACTACAGGCTCCTTTTACAGCTGCTGTCTTCATCAACACTATGGATGCACCGATATCAGATACCGAATCGATGCCGGGCTACAATGAAATATCGTGTTGAAGATTTTTACCCAAGACTAAAATCCATGAATAGCATGTCATAAATTAAAAGCAAATTGCATTGATTTACTGCATTGATTTATTTATTTATTTATTGATTTATTTATTGCACACAGAAGCTCGGCTTTCTTTAATGGTGGGGGAAAAAAACCTGATTCAATCTGTTATTTTGCCCAAAACTACTGGTCTAAGTCTGCACTGTTCAGTAAAAGTAATGGATCAAATCGGTAGTTGGTATTGGACAATATTACTAACTACTACTTACTCCTCCACTAAGTAATTAAGGACTGAAAGTCTGTGTGTGTGTGTGTGTGTGTGTGTGTGTGTGTTTTCTATAATTTGCTGGCTCATCACTTCCATGGCTGGTTGAAACCGTCACAACTGAGAGTGAACACATGGAGGGCTGCCGGACTGGACGGCATACCGGGTCAGGTCCTCCGGGAATGTGGCGACCAGCTGGCTGAGGTCTTCACAACTATATTTAACCTCTCACTGTCCCAATCCATAGTCCCGGCATGCTTTAAGACCACCTCTATCATTCCTGTCTCCAAGAAACCAACATCCACATGTCTGAATGACTACCGACCCATAGCACTCACCCCCATTGCCATGAAGTGCTTTGAGAGACTGGTTCTGGCTCACATCAAAAACATTATCCCCGCCACATTCGACCCACATCAGTTCACCTACCATCCCAAAAGGTCTACTGAGGATGCCATTGCCACTGCCCTGCACGTTGCTCTGACCCACCTTGAACTTAACAACACATACATCTGGATGTTGTTTATAGATTACAGCTCTGCCTTCAACACTATCATCCCCACCAAACTAACCACCACACTCCTCTCCCTTGGCCTCAACCCCTCCCTCTGTAACTGGATCCTGGACTTCCTGACCAACAGACTTCAGTCTGTTAGGTTAGGTGACCACTCCTCCTCCACCCTGACCCTCAGCATAGGTGCCCCTCAAGGCTGTGTTCTGAGCCCCCTCCTTTTCTCCCTCTTTACCCACGGCTGCCTGCCAACTTATCCTTCAAATGTTATAGTTAAGCTTGCAGATGACACCACAGTCATTGGCCGTATCACCAACAATGACGAGATGGCCTACAGAGACGAGATTGAGCACCTCACATCATGGTGTACTACCAACAATCTTGTCCTTAATGTGCAGAAGACAAAGAAGCTGATTGTGGACTTCAGGAGGTCTAGAAGCTGCAGCCACTCCCCCATACACATCAATGGGGTGGAAGTGGAGCGTGTCTCCAGCTTTAAATTCCTTGGAGTCCATATCAGCGAGGACCTTTCGTGGACATTAAACACCCAGGCCCTTGTGAAAAAGGCCCAACAACGCCTGTATTTCCTGAGAAGGCTGAGGAGCACCCGTCTACCCCCCCAAATTCTCACCAACTTCTACCACTGCAGCATAGAGAGCATCCTGACCAGCTACATCTCAGTGTGGTACGGCAACTGTACCTCAGTAGACCAGAAAGCTCTGCAGCGGATCGTCAAGGCGGCCCAGCATATCACCGATACCCAGCTCCCAGCCATAAAAGACATTTATCACAAACGCTGCCTTCGAAGGGGTCTGAGCATCAGCAGAGATCCCACCCACCCCAACCATGGACTGTTCTCCCCCCTGCGCTCTGGGAGGTGCTACAGGAGCCTCAGAGCCCGCACTACCAGGCTCAAAACAGCTTCTTTCCACAAGCTGTTGCCCACCTGAACCTGGCTACCCACTGAATGTCTGGTGAAGCCACAGCCCTCATTTCATTTTGAACATGTGCCTCCTGCACATTGTTTTTAATGACAATAAATTGAATTGGACTGAATTGAACTGACGCTGTGAGCTTCTCAAATAAAGTCTTTCATGGTTTCCTTCTTCTTGTCGGTTGCTCAGCTGACTGACTCACTCCGCTGTGAGATCATCTATTCACCATGAACACAAGACAACCAATCACCCTGTAGCTACACAATACATTCTCCTCCCCCCCTTTTCTCCCCAACTGTATCCAGCCAATTACCCCACTCTTCCCAGCCTTCCTGGTCGTTGCCAGACGTCCCTCTCCCCAGCAACGGCCTCCAGCTCCTCCTGGGGGATCCCAAGATGTTCCCAGGCCAGATTGGACATGTAGTCCCTCCAGCGAGTTCTGGGCCTACCCCGGGGTCTCCTCCCAGTTGGACGTGCCCTGAAAACCTCCAAAGGAAAGTGCCCAGGAGGCATCCTAATCAGATGCCCGAACCATCTCAACTGGCTCCTTTCGACGTGAAGGAGCAGCGGCTCTACTCCGAGCTCCCTCCGGATGTCCGAGCTCCTCTCCCTATCTCTAAGGCTGAGCCCAGACTCCCTACGGAGGAAACTCATTTCGGCCGCTTGTATCCGCGGAATATTAGGTTGTGATATCAACTAAGAAAGCTACATCCATGTGCCATATGGGACCATCAAGCTCAGGAACATGTAGTCTGCCTTCTTTCATGAATTCTCTGATCATCATCATCATCATCAGTTCTGATCGGCTCCCTCAATTCAAAAAACCTTTTCAGGACACTGCCCCTAATAAACCAGCGCACTTCTGTGAAGCACAACCCATCTCCTCCATATGCTGCATCCATTTCCTCCAGAAACACACAGAACTGACGGGGTTGTAAACCCTCTTGATAATAACAATAATAACCATAATAATAATAATAACAAATTAATGGGATGTGATTCATGCATTTCACCACAACAGTCACAACACTCACATTTCAAGCATCTGCTGCAGACTGCCTGCTGGTGAATGATGCAGTGCAATGCATTGTGGGATCTACCTCCTCTTCCTCCAACTTTCTTTGAATCTGTGCTACAAGCCCATTTTTTCTTCCTATCTTTGACGGGGCACCATCAGCGGCGGTTCCAGTCATGTATTCCAGGGTAGACCGGCACCTTCAGTTGTGCTGCACAGCACCTGAACTATGAGTGTGGCTGTAGTCTTCCCTTGCACTGGACATGAAGTCAGCAGTTGCTCTGTTAATTCAAAACGCTCATCGATACCCTCACAAATATAGTGGGGCTGAGCGTCGTCCTTTACATCTGTGCTTTCATCAAGTGCGTGAAATCGTTTGTTTTAGTGCACAACTGTCTGTAAATGTCGCCCGACAACTCGCTGGTCTGTTGTATTTGGGCTGAGACTGACGTTTCTGAATAAAGATGCCTTCTCCAGGCAAACCATATTCACTACCTGCAGCCAGCGTGTGGTCTCTCAGAAACTGCCCTTCGTAAACGGCTTGCCAGCCTTCCGACCGCCTCGCATACCACCTAGCTAGCTCTGACAGCTGCCACACAGTCTCGTGGGGCTTTGTGAAAACAGTTCTGCTGGCAGGACAGACTTTTATGAAAGGTGCTGCCTCCCTCCCCCGTGTCGTCTTTGAACCGGTCATCCTCCTCCTCTGCATGTGTAGAACGGCAACTTCTTCCTTGCTAATTAGACAGATAAGCCATCCATCCATGATCTGAACTGCTTGTCCTGCTCTCAGGGTGGCGGGGATGCTGGAGCCTATCCCAGCAGGCAGGCACTGGGCGGCAGGCCCCCGGGGAGACACCCTGGACAGGCCGCCAGGCCATCACACACGGCCGACACACACACACAGCTCCTGAACGCATAACGTTCAGTGGAGAAGTAGTCGCATGTCCATGTCTCTTGCAACGGTCGGTGCTCCTGATCAGCCGTTTTTCTGGCTGCTAAAAGCGACGTTTTAACACAACATCTGCAAGCAGCGACGACAGCGTACGTTAGCAAGCTCATGTGAGATACCTCACAGTGAGCTCGCCTACTGGCTTCATGTACAATGTGTGTCTGTGTGTGTGTGAGAAAGCGAGATGAGAGAGGCAGAGAGGGGGAGAGAGGGGGAGAGAGGCAGAGAGGGGGAGAGAGAGGCAGAGAGGGAGAGTAGAGGCAGAGAGAGGGCGGCAGAGAGAGAGAGAGAGGCAGAGAGGAGAGCGGCAGAGAGAGAGAGAGGCAGAGAGGGAGAGAGAGAGGCAGAGAGGGGGAGAGAGGCAGAGAGAGAGGCAGAGAGAGAGAGAGAGGCAGAGAGGGGGAGAGAGGCAGAGAGAGAGAGAGAGAGAGAGAGAGAGAGAGAGAGAGAGAGAGAGAGAGAGAGAGAGAGAGAGAGAGAGAGAGAGAGAGAGAGAGAGGCAGAGAGGGGGAGAGAGGCAGAGAGAGAGGCAGAGAGAGAGAGAGGAGGCAGAGAGGGGGAGAGAGGCAGAGAGAGGCAGAGAGAGAGATGAGAGAGAGAGAGAGAGAGAGAGAGGAGAGAGAGAGAGAGGAGAGAGAGACTGAGAGAGCGAGAGAGAGGAGAGAGAGAGAGAGGCAGAGAGAGAGGGAGAGGGGGAGAGAGGACAGAGAGGGGGAGAGAGAGAGGCAGAGAGGGGGAGAGGGGACAGAGAGAGGCAGAGAGGGGGAGAGAGGCAGAGAGAGAGAGAGAGAGGCAGAGAGGGGGAGAGAGGCAGAGAGAGAGAGAGGCAGAGAGGGGGAGAGAGACAGAGAGGGGGAGAGAGACAGAGGAGGGGGGAGAGAGGCAGAGAGGGGGAGAGGGGGACAGAGAGAGGCAGAGAGGGGGAGAGAGGCAGAGAGAGAGAGAGACAGAGAGGGGGAGAGAGGCAGAGAGGGGAGAGGGGGACAGAGAGAGGCAGAGAGAGGCAGAGAGGGGGAGAGGGGGACAGAGAGAGGCAGAGAGGGGGAGAGAGACAGAGAGGGGGGAGAGAGGCAGGAGAGGGGGGAGAGGGGGACAGAGAGAGGCCAGAGAGGGGGAGAGAGACAGAGAGGGGGAGGAGAGACAGAGAGAGGGTGAGAGAGGCAGAGAGGGGGAGAGGGGGACAGAGAGAGGCAGAGAGGGGGAGAGAGGCAGAGAGAGAGAGAGAGAGAGAGGCAGAGAGGGGAGAGAAGCAGAGAGGGGGGAGAGACATAGAGCAGAGAGGGGGAGAGAGGCAGAGAGGGGAAGACAGGCAGGGGGGAGGCAGAGAGAGGCAGAGAGGAAGAGGAGAGAGGCAGATGAGGGGGCGAGAGAGAGGCAGAGAGGGGGAGAGAGAGAGAGAGAGAGAGAGAGAGAGAGAGAGAGAGAGAGAGAGAGAGAGAGAGAGAGAGAGAGAGGAGGGCAGAGAAGGGGAGGAGAGAGGCAGAGAGAGAGAGAGGCAGAGAGGGGAGAGAGAGAGAGAGAGAGAGAGAGAGAGAGGAGAGAGAGAGAGAGAGAGAGAGAGACGAGAGAGAGAGAGAGAGGAGAGAGAGAGAGGCAGAGAGGGGGAGAGGAGAGAGGAGAGGGGAGAGAGGGGGAGACAGCAGAGAGAGAGAGAGAGGCAGAGAGAGGAGAGGCAGAGAGGGGAAGACAGGCAGGGGGGAGAGAGGGAGGCAGCAGGAGAGAGGCGGGAGGCCAGAGGGAGAGAGAGAGAGAGAAAAAACGGAATATTAAGGTAAATATTTCACATCAACACAGGCTACATAAAGTGGAGCCACTATACAACATGAAGTTTACTCTCATTTTAACCCTTTTTAGTATGTAAACCAGTTATAACATGTATTTGCCACTCTAAAAGGTTGGGTTTCTCTCTTTTGGGTGATCATCTAGTTCTGGGCTGAGTTTAAATAGCTACGGCATGTTGAGCCCCTCTGCAGCCCAAGAACAAATGTGTGGTTTAAGTCAAATTGCTAACCTATGCAGAGAATGGATCCTGTTGAACAGGTGTGTCTGTGATTGTTCTCATTCATCCAGGTCGTCATGGTTCTCCAAAGGAGTTGAATCAAGTGCGAGGCTCTTTTGTGTAGAGAGCCACTCATATCTATAGCTCTGATAACGACTCCTAGAGGCTCAATATCTGAGTCTCATCAGCAGCCAGTCAGACTAGCTTGGTCTAGTCAGACTAGCTTGGTCTAGTCAGAAAGGCAGAACTGAGGAAGGCTCTTGGATGAGAGGCAAAACCTCTTCACGGATATATACTAAGTCCAGTTGCACTCGATTCAACTCCCTTTTGGATGTTGAACAGGTGATGACACATGCTTGTTTGCAGACATCAGGACACTGGTAACAGCCCTCGCCAAATGTCTTTCTTATTTGGGATAGGCACTTTCAAATGTCGTTGTACTTGTACAATGACAAATAAAGTTCTATTCTATTCTGCATTAAAAGAATGGGGTCAAGAGAATGTTCAGTTCTTCAACCTCTGCTCTGCACTCTCTTGTCTCTACCAAAGCTAAAATGTAATTTAAAAAAAAAAAGTTTGTTGTCATCTGCCTTATTTGTCAGTTGGTAATTTACGATGTGGGTCGTGCTGTGTGCGTTTGATTGCTGTCGACGCCGTCTAGTTGACGTGGTTCAGGTGCACATTGCCCACATGAGGAGCCCAGGTACCAGGCCATACCTGCTGTGGGGTCAGAGTTGTCAGTCAGAGAGAGAGAGAGAGAGAGAGGCAGAGAGGGGGGAGAGGGAGAGAGAGGGAGCGAGAGAGGCAGAGAAGGGGGAGAGAGACGCAGAGAGGGGGAGAGATATTGCTATTGTTGTTGTTTGATATCATAATCATTGTTGTTGTTGCCGTTATTGCAATCATTGTTGTGTTGTTGTTTTACAATGCTTTGGCAATATGTACAAAAACGTATGTCATGCCAATAAAGCAAATATTGAATTGAACTGAACAGAGAGAGAGAAAGAGAGAGAGAGAGAGAGAGAGAGAGAGAGAGAGAGAGAGAGAGAGAGAGGAGAGTGCTGCAAGACTGACATTAGGCTGCGCCATCTGCAACTGATCTCACAACTCATCTTAAGTGAGTACTTAGTACTAGAAACACAGACACGTTACACCTCATCACCTCACATGTTACCACACTTCATAATACATCAAAGTAAAACGTAAGAAAACTGTACAGTAGAGCCCTGCTATCTATTAGATATGATCCTGCACTAACATGCAAGTCAGATCTTGCATGTTAGTGCAGGATGTTAGTTACATATCTCCATAAACACTCTTAAACAGTCTTGGCCTACCACTCAAGAGATAACACATTCTTTTATTTTCTTCTTTAAAGTATTGTCTTCACATCCACGTGTCCTGGCAATAAAACCTGAACGGTAATGTGATCAGTGAATATTTAAAACTTTCTATTCTGTACAACAGAGACGGTCGCCAACACGCCGCTACATGTTCCTCATACCGTTCCACCTTAACTCGCCTGGGATGGGAGAGAGACAGAGACAGAGAGATGAGCTCAACAGGCTACAAATCCTAGAATCAACCATTAAAGACAATCAAAACCCTTTAGACTACCACATTATGGAAGAAGAGCTACAGGTTAAGATCCAGGCCCTACAACCAAGGAAGGTCAGTGGTCCTGATGGTATTTTAAATGAAATGCTGAAATTTAGCAACCATAAGTTCAACACTGCCATATTAAAATTATTCAACCTCGTTCTGAGCACTGGACATTTCCCTGAAATCTGGAGCAAGGCAAATGTCACACCAATCTTTAAAAATGGAAATAAATTTGACCCCAGCAGTTACCCAGGCATCTGCAGCATCCTAAAAAGCCGACTGCAAGACTTCCTCAGTGAACATAATGTCCTGAGCAAGAGTCAAACTAGTTTTACACCACAACATTGAACTACAGACCATATCTATACCCTCCACGCCCTCATTAATAAACATGTCCACCAAAAAAGGATAACATCTTCTCTTGCTTTGTAGAGATGAAAAAAACAACATTTGACTCAATTTGGCATAACGGTCTGTTCCTGAATTAATTAAAAAGGTGTAGGGGGGGGAAACATATGACATAATTAAAACAATATACAAATAATAAATGTGCAGTGAAAACTGCCAATATGGAAATAGATCCCCCCCCAAAGTAGGGGTGTGAGACAGGGCTGCAGTCTCAGCCCCACCCTGTTTAACAGTTATATTGATGAACTGGCAACATCTCTATAACAATCAGATATCCCTGGTCTCACCCTCTCTGACACACAAATTAAATGCCTACTTTTTGCAGATGATCTAATATTATTAGCTCCATCTAAAGAGGCATTACAACAGCAACTGGATCATCTGGATCATAGATGCACTTATGACCTCTGATGACTAGTAGTTCTCCTGATTTCTTACGTTAAATGCACTTATTGTAAATTGCTTTGGATAAAAGTGTCGGCTAAATGACTGTAATGTAATGTAATCTGCAAAACGTCTGTCAGACCTGGGCGCTGACAGTTAATCTGAAACAGACTAGGATTATGGTCTTCCAGAAACGACCCAGGTGTCAGGGAAACCCAAATAGGTTCTTACTAGGCCCCACCGACATAGAACACACACACACAGCTACACATATCTGGGACTCATAATCAACTCCACAGGAAATATCAATCTCAACATTAATGATCTGAGAGACATGGGAAGAAGGGCTTTCTACACCCCTTCTGTTGTCTTATGGGTCAAAATGACCCATAACAGTGTTGGACAGCAGAGAAAAGACTCTATGTGATGTTTCTTCAACCTGAAATGCGATGACTTTTCCTACAGTCACCCCAACATTACAAACAGTGAAACGTTCATATTTCCATGAAAGCTGTACACCACTAGGGTACTAAGATTGTCTACTTTCTGCACATTTCTGCTACTTTCTTAGGCTATACAAGTACTATCTCCTGCTAAAAAGTTAAGTTTTACACCTATGCAGTACCTTAAGCAATAATAATAATAATAATAATAATGGCTCTACAAAAAAAAGCAAAGTGTCATGCCCAAGAACAAATGAAACAAAAATGGGAAGGGAAACAAATGCAGGGGCAATACCCAAAAAGAGTAGGTGAGAAAGATGTAGACCAACATATGACCAACCAATGGCTCAAAACAGCCGGGCTGAAATCCGAAACAGAAGGCTTTATCATCGCTGCCCAAGACCAGGCCATCAAGACCAGTTACTACCGGAGCAAAATCCTCAAAGATGGCACAGACTCAGCGTGCAGGATATGTGGTCAATTCCAGGAAACCATTGCCCATATGGTGGCAGGGTGCCCTGAGTTGGCCAAAACTGAATCCCTACAAAGACACAACAAGGCCACCACACACCTGCACTGGAACATCTGCAAAGAATTCAACTCCAACACAAAAGACAAACGGTACGAGCACGAGCCCCAAACAGCAACAGAAAAAGACGACATCACAATCTTATGGGACATGCCAATACAGACAGATCGTGAGATAAAGGCCAACAGACCAGACATCACCATCAAGAACAAAAAAGAAAAAAGCTGCCTACTCATCAACATGTCCATCCTGACTGAAAGGAACACCTCATTAAAAGTAATTGAAAAACTGTCCAAATATAAAAACCTTGAAATCCAGACTGAACGAATACGGGGAATGAAAACCACAACAGTACCGGTAGTGATAGGAGCCCTGGGACTTGTAAACAAAGGGATGGACAAATACACCCAACGGATCCCGGGAACATTAGAATAAAAGAACTCCAGAAGATGGCACTATTTGGAACATCTCATATCCTAAGAAAGGCACTATCCATCAAACAGACTTCTACCTCATTCTAACCCTAGGCCCAAGGAATGGGCCCGCTCATTATGTTGTATTATGGCATGAAGTTAAAGGACATTTGTATGATAATAATAATAATAATAAAAATTATAATGATAAACCTCTACTTTAGTAAAGAAAACAAGTGTGACAGGTATGTTGTAATAAAAACGAGTGGTGTCCACTGATTAGATGCAGTCTTTCTGCACTGTGAAGAGGGAAAACCCAGATAGTCACAGTTTGTGATGACTGACAGTTTGTTTCTTCGTGTAGAATAGATTTGGGGTTTAAAATTAAATTAAGTTGCTTTAATTTAGAGGTTTAATGAAGGCGGCTCATAAATTACCCTTAAGACCAGGACAGTATACACAATGTGTGGACAACACAGGGGACACTATAAAAAGTCTTCAAACATAGATGTACCTGTCAGAAAATGGCTCAAAATATTCAAATCCACAAATGAACCAATTTTATTATGTGGTAGTGAAGTGTGGGGTCCTCTTGTAAATCAAGACTTTGAAAAACGGGACAAACAGCCAATGGAAACCCTGCACACTGAGACTTGCAGGAGCATTCTCAGAGTCCACAGGAACACGCCCAACAATAGATGCTGAGCAGAACCGGGCCAGTTTCCCCTGTTAATAACAATGCAAAAAAGAGCAATCACATTCTACCAACACCTAAAAGCAAGTGACCCAGACTCCTACCATCACAAAGCTCTCAATTACCAAGAGGAGAACAAAGTGAGGAGTCACCTCAGCCAGCTGGTCCTGAGGCTCAGCTCAGCCAACAGCACAAGTCATCAGGACAGCCGTCACACCATCTTATAGCTAAAGAACAAGAACATTAAATTAACCACTGGTCATCTATCACAAAAACTCAAAGCAAACTTCAATGTTATTTGGCTCTAAACAGACGGTACACAATGGCAGACTATCTGACCACCGTGACTGACCAGAAACTGAGGAAGACACTGACTATGTACAGACTCAGTGATCACAGCTTGGCCATAGAGACTGGCCGACACAGGCAGATCTGCTGCCCAGAGATGACAGGCTGTGTCAACTCTGTCCACAGAGATAGGTGGAGACAGACAGACAGACGAAAGAGAGAGAGACAGACAGACAGACAGACAGACAGACAGACAGACAGACAGACAGAGACAGACAGAGAGACAGCAAGAGAGAGACAGACAGAGACAGACAGACAGACAGACAGACAGACAGACAGACAGACAGACAGACGGAGACAGTTAGAGAGAGCGACAGAGAGAGACAGACAGGCAGACAGACAGACAGACAGAGACAGAGAGACAGACAGAGAGACAGCAAGAGAGAGACAGACAGAGACAGACAGACAGACACAGAGACAGAGAGACAGCAAGAGAGAGACAGACAGACAGACAGACAGACGGAGACAGCTAGAGAGAGCGACAGAGAGAGACAGACAGGCAGAGACAAAGAGAGAGGGTGTGTATGTGTAGCTTCAAGGCAGGGCTGGGTCATCAGCTGGAACAGCGTGAACCAACAGCAGAGAGAACGACAGACAGACAGACAGACAGACAGACAGACAGACAGACACACACACACACACACACACACACACACACACACACAGGGAGCTGAAGGTCAGATGGAGATCATGCCCCACCTCTCCTCAGTGTCTGTTCTAAAGACCAGTATGAAGTCTTCTTCAGAGGAAACATGATGGATCACTAGTCCTGCTGCTGGGACCACTGAGAGACTTCCTTCCCATTAACCCAGGTCAACATCCCCACCCAACACCACCCATCATCCCACTCTCATATCAGTACTCCTACCTGGGTACTTTTTTTTATGAAATCATTCTAACACTTTTCCTATCTGACAGTAAATTATTTTGGTTCACCTGTTCTACTGTCAAGCTCATCACATTTTACACATTCTGAAGCAAGGCTGGACCAGCTGATTGACTCCAATATTGAGTCTCACAATGATGATGTCATTTCCTGAGAGTCTGGTCTTTTTATCAGTTCGTCAGCTGTGAGATGGCAACAAGCCATCATTGGCAGGGTTAAACGACCATGTGATGGGTCAAATCCAGCTCACGTTCTTCTAGTGGCTCTACAGTTCTGCATCACTACGTCTTCTAGTGGCTCTACAGCATTGCACCACTATGTCTTCCAGTGGCTCTACAGTTCTTCATCACTACGTCGTCTAGTGGCTCTACAGCTCTGGATCACTACACCTTCTAGTGGCTCCACAGCTCTGCATCACTACGTCTTCTAGTGGCTCTACAGTTCTGCACCACTACGTCGTCTAGTGGCTGTAAAGCTCTGCATTACTACGTCTTATAGTGGCTCTACAGCTCTGCATCACTATGTCTTCTAGGGGCTCTACAGCTCTGCATCACTATGTCTTCTAGTGGCTCTACAGTTCTGCATCACTACGTCTTCTAGTGGCTCTACAGCTCTGCATCACTACGTCTTATAGTGGCTCTACAGCTCTGCATCACTATGTCTTCTAGTGGCTCTACAGTTCTGCATCACTATTTCTTCTAGTGGCTCTACAGTTCTGCGTCATGATGCCTTCTAGTGGCTGTAAAGCTCTGCATCACTACGTCTTATAGTGGCTCTACAGCTCTGCATCACTATGTCTTCTAGTGGCTCTACAGCTCTGCATCACTACGTCTTCTAGTGGCTCTACAGCTCTGCATCATGACGTCTCCTAGTGGCTCTACAGCATCACTACGTCTTCTAGTGGCTCTACAGCTCTGCATCAGTACGCCTTCTAGTGGCTCTACAGCTCTGCATCACTATGTCTTCTAGTGGCTTTACAGCTCTGCATCACTATGTCTTCTAGTGGCTTTACAGCTCTGCATCGTGACGTCTCCTAGTGGTTCTACAGCATCAGTACGCCTTCTAGTGGCTCTACAGCATCACTCCGTCTTCTAGTGGCTCTACAGCTCTGCATCAGTACATCTCGAGGAGCCAACATCCAAGAGTCAAAAAGCAACATTACCATTATGGATAAACCGGTTCCCAGAACGATCAGCCGGTGCCACGTACCGATCCACCCATTACTGATTGAACAGTGCAGACTTAGACCATCAGTGTGGTCGATAGATAAAATAATAATCATCCTCATCACAAACCAGCTGGACTGACAAGACATTATGCGTCCACCTGTCCAGCATGTCCGAAGCAAACTTTTCTGAAGTTGCACAAACGAGAAAGTGATTTACTTGTGTTTCCGTTAGATGTGTTTAAGTGAATAAAACTGTCCTACATCATGTGTCCGTACTTCAGCTGCCACCACAAAAGATTAACCAGCTAAGATGAAGACACACATCCACTAATTTTTTATTCAGCAAGCTTGCTTCCATCGCCCATTTAGTGTTGAACTCTGTGACAGCAGCACAAAGCATCCAGCTGACTTGTCCCCCTTCCATGTGATGTAGAAGTCTTACTGAATTCTGTGAGTTACATCCAGCGTTTCTAACACAACACTGCAGTAATACACATGTGTTAACAGGAATACGAATACTGACCAAAACAAACCTCCTACATAAAAAGCTTTTGTAGAGGTACTGATGTGACTGGGAGGACAGACAGACGTCTGTCATTCTGAGCTGGTCTGGTTAACGTGAACAGTCTTGTCTGTCTCTCTTTCTCTGTCTGTATGTCTGCCTGCCTGTCTGCCTGCCTGCCTGCCCTCCAGTCTGCCTGCCCGCCAGTCTGCCTGCCAGTCTGTCTGCCTGCCCGCCTGCCAGTCTGCCTGCCAGTCTGCCTGCCTGCCTGCCTGCCTGCCAGTCTGTCTGCCTGCCCGCCTGCCTGCCCACCAGTCTGCCTGCCTGCCCACCAGTCTGCCTGTCTGCCAGTCTGCCTGTCTGCCAGTCTGCCTGCCCGCCCGCCAGTCTGTCTGTGTCTGAATCACCGCTGACATGAAACCTGGACTGACTGGTCAGCTGAACACAGTAACGGCTTCATTGTTTGGTTCACATGCTGCCTGCAGACACACTGCTGGTCTGTTGACCTGCAGTGTGAGAACCACACTCTGTCCATCAAGTCATTTAGAATACTTGGGGCGAGAGACACACAGACAGAGAGAGAGAGAGAGAGAGAGAGAGAGCGAGAGCGAGACAGAGACAGGCAGAGAGACACAGAGACAGAGATAGACAGACAGACACAAAGAGAGACGGACACAGAGACACAGAGAGAGACAGACAGACAGACAGACAGACAGACAGACAGACAGACAGAGAGAGAGAGTGAGAGAGAGACAGACAGGCAGAGAGACACAGAGACACAGAGAGAGACAGACAAACACAGAGAGTGAGAGAGAGACAGATAGACAGACAGAGACAGAGAGACAGAGACAGCAAGAGCAAGACAGACAGACAGAGAGACAGACAGACACAGAGAGAGAGTGAGAGAGAGACAGATAGACAGACAGAGACAGAGAGACAGAGACAGCAAGAGCAAGACAGACAGACAGATAGACAGACAGAGAGACAGAGACAGCGAGAGCAAGACAGAGAGACAGAGAGACAGACAGAGAGACAGAGAGGCATCTGTCCCTGTAGTTACAGATGCAAACGCCATCATGATACAATTAGTCAGGTTGTTATCATGTGACTGAGTGTGTGTGTGTGTGTGTGTGTGTGTGTGTGTGTGTGTGTGTTTAACATGCATGTCTCCATCTCACCCTGTTGTGTTTATAAGTGCACTAAGTCATAAAACAGATCTTACTAGTGGACAGAGAAGACAGGAGGCTCAGACAGAAAGACAGACAGACAGACAGACAGACAGACAGACAGACAGACAGACAGACAGAGATAGATAGACAGACAGACAGACAGACAGACAGATAGATAATTAAAACGTCATAGCAGCTACATACATTAAAAGACAAAAGACAACAGACAGGACTAAATAAAGGTGTAAGTGTTGTGTAAAGTCAAGTTGGTCCAGGAGCAGTTGAGCGTCAGTAGGCCTGCAGAAGCAGGTGAACTGTCAAGTCTGACAGCAGCGACGCAGGGACAACCTCCTGCATCGCTGCTTAAACCAGCAGGTGGAGCGAGTCTGCTGCTAAAGCTGCTCCCTAGCTTGGCTGACATGTTGTGCAGGGCGGGAAGTGTTGTCTAATAGTTTAGCCAGCATTCTGTCCTCCTCCTCCACCTCCTCCTCCTCCTCTGGCCAGCTTGGGTCCAATGATAGACCCAGCCTGCTGTATCGAGTTCATTCAGTCTGCTGGAGGAAGTGACTGTAAATCATTTGTCACTGTGAGCGAGTGATGGACAGTCTGGAAGACATGAAGACGAGGGCTGTGTATGGACAAGAACCTGGCCGTATGGTATGTATCACGATACGGGGCTTACGATTCAATATATTGTGGCACTGTAAGCAAGGCGATATACCGTGATTTCATAGGCCTGTGTTCGTTGTGTTTACGCTACTTCCTGTCTCAGCTTACGCTACTTCCTGACTCAGTTTACACTCCTTCCTGTCTCAGTTTACGCTACATCTGTCTCAGTTTACGCTACATCTGTCTCAGTTTATGCTACGTTCTGTCTCAGTTTATGCTACGTTCTGTCTCAGTTTACACTACTTCCTGTCTCAGTTTACACTACTTCCCGTCTCAGTTTACGCTACTTCCCATCTCAGCTTACACTACTTCCTGTCTCAGTTTACGCTACTTCTGTCTCCGTTTACGCTACTTCCTGTCTCAGTTCACGCTACTTCTGTCTCAGTTTACGCTACTTCTTTCTCAGTTTACACTACTTCCTGTCTCAGTTTACGCTACTTCCTGTCTCAGTTTACGCTACTTCCTGTCTCAGGTTACGCTACTTCTATCTCAGGTTATGCTACTTCTGTCTCAGTTTACGTTACTTCCAGTCTCAGTTTACAGTACTTCTGTCTCAGTTTACGCTACTTCTTTCTCAGTTTACACTACTTCCTGTCTCAGTTTACGCTACTTCCTGTCTCAGTTCACGCTACTTCTGTCTCAGTTTACGCTACTTCTTTCTCAGTTTACACTACTTCCTGTCTCAGTTTACGCTACTTCCTGTCTCAGTTTACGCTACTTCCTGTCTCAGGTTACGCTACTTCTATCTCAGGTTATGCTACTTCTGTCTCAGTTTACGTTACTTCCAGTCTCAGTTTACAGTACTTCTGTCTCAGTTTACGCTACTTCTCACTTTATGCTACTTCTGTCTCAGTTTAAGCTACTTCTGTCTCAGTTTACGCTACTTCTGTCCCAGTTTACATTCCTTCTGTCTCGGGTTACGCTACTTCTCAGTTTACACTACTTCCGTCTCAGTTTATGCTACTTCCCATCTAAGTTTACGCTACTTCCGTCTCAGTTTACACTACTTTCTGTCTGTTTGTGCTACTTCTGCTTTAGTTTACACTACTTCTTTCTCAGTTTAGGCTACTTCCGTCTCAGTTTACGTTTTCTGTCTCAGTTTATGCTACTTCTGTCTCAGTTTACGCTACTTCTGTCCCAGTTTACATTCCTTCTGTCTCAGTTTACGCTACTTCTCAGTTTACACTACTTCCGTCTCAGTTTACACTACTTCCCATCTCAGTTTACACTACTTCTTTCTTAGTTTACGCTACTTCCTGTCTTCCATTTATACTACTTTCGTCTGGATTTACGCTACTTCTTTCTCAGTTTACACTACTTCTTTCTCAGTTTACGGTACTTCCCATCTAAGTTTACTCTACTTCCTGTCCCAGTTTACATTCCTTCTGTCTCAGTTTACGCTACTTCTCAGTTTACACTACTTCTGTATCAGTTTACACTACTTCCCATCTCAGTTTACAATACTTCTTTCTCAGTTTACACTACTTCTGTCTCAGTTTACGCTACTTCTCAGTTTACACTACTTCTTTCTCAGTTTACCCTACTTCCCATCTCAGTTTACACTACTTCCGTCTCAGTTTACACTACTTTCTGTCTCAATTTATGCTACCTCCTGTCTGTTTGCTACTCCTGTCTCAGTTTACGCTACTTTTTTCTCAGTTTACGTTACTTCCAGTCTCAGTTTACAGTACTTCTGTACGCTACTTCTCAGTTTACACTACTTCTTTCTCAGTTTACGCTACTTCCTGTCTCAGTTTACGCTGCTTCCGTCTCAGTTTACACTACTTCCCATCTCAGTTTACGCTACTTCCGTCTCAGTTTACGTTACTTCCAGTCTCAGTTTACGCTACTTCTGTCTGTTTATGCTACTTCCCATCTCAGCTTACACTACTTCCTGTCTCAGTTTACGCTACTTGTCTCAGTTTACACTACTTTCTGTCTCAGTTTATGCTACTTCTGCTTCAGTTCACACTACTTCCGTCTCAGTTTACGCTACTTTCTGTCTCAGTTTATGCTACTTCTGCTTCAGTTCACATTACTTCTTTCTCAGTTTACGCTACTTCCCATCTCAGTTTAAACTACTTCTTTCTCAGTTTACGCTACTTCCTGTCTCAGTTTACGCTAGTTCTGTCTAAGTTTACACTACTTTGTCTCAGTTTATGCTACTTCTGCTTCAGTTTACACTACTTCTTTCTCAATTTATGCTACTTCCGTCTCAGTTTACACTACTTCTGTCTCAGTTTATGCTACTTCTGTCTCAGTTTACACTACTTCTTTCTCAGTTTACGCTACTTCCCATCTCAGTTTATGCTACTTCCTGTCTCAGTTTACGCTACTTCCTGTCTCAGTTTACGCTACTTCCTGTCTCAGTTTACGTTGTTGCGTTGGAGTGGAAGAGTCAGACGGTGGAGGTAGATGACAACACTGCTGTCTAGCGGTCGGGGGTTAGGGTCCCCGGGGTCAGGGTTTTACACACAACACAACATGAACCACTGTCTGCCATCAGCCTTTGCATGTAAAGTATTAATTAAACATCGCTACAGTGTTTTTGAGAATCGATACAGTATTACACAACATAATACTTTGATAATCAAGTGTTTCAATATTTTCTTATTCCGCTAATGATGACCACGATAACAAGGACGCATCAATACCCCCTTTTCAGTACTGACCCCGAATACCAGTCCAACCCATTACTGCTGTGAACACTGCATACTACACCGTTAGTTTGAGGTTAATTAGCAAAATAGTTGAGGTAGTTTTTTTTTCAACCATTACAAGTACCAAAAGTATCAAAGTACCAAAAGTATCAAAAGTACCAAAAGTAAAAGAAGAAGATTTGCCAAACATGCAACAAATCAAGACATTTAGTTTTCTTATGACATGTTTCTCATGGCTTAAGGTACCAATACTCTGCTTTAACCTGGTATCAACCCCATACCCCTAAATACTACCTCTAACAGTACTAACATAGTACTATAATGCATACTGATACACATGGTACACAGACAACAGTACCTCTAACAGTACTAACATAGTACCACAGTACATAGCTGATGATACGCATGGTACATAGTGCAACAGTACCTCTAACAGACTAAAATAGTACCATAATGCATACTGATACACATGGTACACAGACACCAGTACCTCTAACAGTATTAACAGAGTACCCCAGTACATACTGATACCCATGCACACAGACAAGAGTACCTCTAACAGTACTAACATAGTACCACAGTACATACTGGTACACATGGTACACAGACAACAGTATCTCTAACAGACTATCATAGTACCACAATACATACTGATGATACACATGGTACAGAGACAACAGCACCTCTAACAGACTAATATAGTACCACAGTACATACTGATACACATGGTACACAGACAACAGCACCTCTAACAGACTAACATAGTACCACAGTACATACTGGTACACAGACAAGAGTACCTCTATCAGTACTAACATAGTACCCTAGTACATACTGGTACACATGGTACACAGACAACAGTACCTATAACAGTACTAACATAGTACCACAGTACATACTGGTACACATGGTACACAGACAACAGTACCTCTAACAGTACTAACATAGTACCCCAGTACATACTGGTACACATGGTACACAGACAACAGTACCTCTAACAGTACTAACATAGTACCACGGTATATACTGATACACATGGTACACAGACACCAGTACCTCTAACAGTACTAACATAGTACCACAGTACATACTGGTATATATGGTACACAGACACCAGTACCTCTAACAGTACTACCATAGTACCACAGTACATACTGATACACATGGTACACAGACAACAGTACCTCTAACAGTACTAACATAGTACCACAGTACACACTAATACACATGGTACACAGACAACAGTACCTCTAACAGTACTAACATAGTACCACAGTACACACTGATACACATGGTACACAGACAACAGTACTAACACAGTACCCCAGTACATACTGGTACACATGGTACACAGACACCAATACCTCTACCAGTACTAACATAGTACCACAGTACATACTGATACACATGGTACACAGACACCAGTACCTCTACCAGTACTAACATAGTACCACAGTACATACTGGTACACATGGTACACAGACAGCAGTACCTCTAACAGTACTACCATAGTACCACAGCACATACTGATACACATGGTACACAGACACCAGTACCTCTACCAGTACTACCATAGTACCACAGTACATACTGGTACACATGGTACACAGGCACCAGTACCTCTACCAGTACTACCATAGTACCACAGTACTTACTGGTACACATGGTACACAGACAGCAGTACCTCTAACAGACTAACATAGTACCACAGTACATATTGGTACACATGGTACACAGACAGCAGTACCTCTAACAGTACTACCATAGTACCACAGTACATACTGATACACATGGTACACAGGCAACAGTACCTCTAACAGTACTACCATAGTACCCCAGTACTTACTGGTACACATGGTACACAGACAGCAGTACCTCTAACAGTACTACCATAGTACCCCAGTACTTACTGATACACATGGTACAGACTAACACACCATGACATACTGTTCCCATCACATCCTCATGGAGGTCTGGACCGGGATGTGACCCGAGTCCCGGAAGACTTCCTGGACGACCAGCCTCATAAAGTTTAGTCTGAAATCCCAAAACTACTTGTTGTCCATCCAGCGCGAGGACACCTGACAGACAGCCCTGATCGATGAGCCTGATCGACGGCCGTCCCGCCTGCTGTCTGATCAACAGGGTTTTCATTGAGTTCTGGTTCCGTGAGCGGAGCAAGCGGCGCATCACACCGACACCACCGACGAGCGCTGGCTCGGTTCACTGCCGTGCTGGTCTCCAGCAGAACCCCGCGGGCCGCCAGCACACGAGGGAGACGGGACTCTCCAAGCGACTCTGGACCGCTCAACAAACACGACCCGACTAACGGAGTGGACCCGGACGCGCCGAACCGCGGCGCTCCGCTCCGCAGCCCCGGTGGCCTGCAGCGGCCGCCGGGCATCGCCTCTCCCCCCTCCGTGCCCCGACCATCCCGTTTCGAACCGGCGCCATTGGACCGCCTAAACATCCCCATTTCGCACAGAACCCCGAATAAAAGTGGACAAAGCGGCACCAGAACTACTTACGTGTTCGGTTTCTCGCTCGCTCAGTGTGGGTAATGGCGTTCTGGTCGACATGTTGTGCTTCCAGGCCGCGGAGCGCAGCGCTGCGCGGCGGCAGGAGGCGGTCTTATTTCTTCCGACTCTACTTCTTCACAGCGGCGGGACTCCCGAGCCGACCGGCCGAACCGAGCCCGGCATACCGGACCGGACTGGGGCGGAGGCCGGCACACGGCTGCGATGCGCCCCCGCGGGCCGCGGCTAAACGGAGAGCAGCGGAGTCCGTGCGGGAGCGGAGGAGTCCGGCATTGATACGGAGGAAGAGGAGGAGGAGTTGATGTTGATGGGGAGGGAGGAGGAGGAGGAGGAGGATACACTCCCAAGCCACTTCTCCGTCAGTACAGCGAACCGACAAAAACACGAACCGGAGCCGGTCGGGCTTTCAGAGGCTTTTGGTTTTTTTTCATGTAAAGAATAAATTTGAAAATTTTGGGGGGAAATTCCGCTGCGTGAATCCTCAGTGACGTCACTGGACAAGGAACCCGGTCCGAGATGAACCCTCAAGAGAAAAAACACAAGAAAGAAAGGGAAAAAAATCCAGTGACGTGTTTCGGTAAAAAAAAAAAAAGGTGTGCGCCCCTCCTCTTCATCACCACATCATCCTCCTCCTCCAAACCAAATGTAAAAACGATCGAACTCTCGATCCGGATCATCAGCCATTTCCAGCACTCGTTTCTTTCCCCTCCATACAGCCTTTCATGCGTCGGAACTTCCCTGGCTCGTCTCGGAGACAACTGTCGTTTATTCAGGTTCTCCATCCGGTTCTGAATTCAGTTCTCCTCACAGATGAACTGATCCAGGGGTGGGCAGTCTAATCCAGAAAGGGTCGGTGTGGGTGCAGGTTTTTGCTCCAACCAAGCAGTTACACACCTGATCCCACTCATCAACCAGCAGAGTCTTTGCTGAGGAACTGGATGAGGAGGCACGGGTGTGTAACTGCTTGGCTGGAACAAAGTCCCTCACCCACACCGGCCCTTTCTGGGTAGATGGTCCGGCCTCGGGGCTTTCTGGGTAAGATGGCCCAGCCCCGGGACTTTCTGGGTAAGATGGTCCAGCCCCGGGACTTGCTGGGAGTTCCTTACCTGCATTATTGAGCGTGCATCCAGACACTTGTCACGTCTACACTGGCAGGTAGTCAATTAGCTTGACGAGTCGTGTCAGTTGTAAAACCTAATTAGACTCTGGTTTACCTGCTGAACACGGTGTGAAGGAGCATCCTCGAGGACTTAAGGAAAGACACCCGTGGTGATCAAGGATCGACTCTGAGCCCTTTCTTGTTTGCAGTGGTGATGGACAGGTTGACGGACCAGATCAGGCAGGAGTCTCCGTGGGCTATGATGTTCGCGGATGACGTTGTGATCTGTAGTGAGAGTAGGGTGCAGGTGGAGGAGAGCCTGGGGAGGTGGAGGTATGCACTGGAGAGAAGAGGAATGAAATTCAGGAGGAGCAAGACGCAATACCTATGGGTGAATGACAGGGAGGACAGTGGAATGGTGAGGATGCAAGGAGTAGAGGTGATGAAGGTGGGTGTGTTTAAATACTTGGGGTCACCAGTTGAAAGTAACGGGGAGTGCAGGAGAGAGGTGAAGAAGAGAGTGCAGGCAGGGTGGAGTGGGTGGAGAAGAGTGTCAGGAGTGATTTGTGACAGAAGGGAACCAGCAAGAGTTAAAGGGAAGGTTTACAGGATGGTAATAATAATAATAAGTGTATTTATATAGCGCGTTTCTAAAACAAAGTCACAAAGTGCTTTACAAAGAAATAAAACCAGACAAGGCGAAGATAAGAATAAGACCAAATAAGAGTAAAAATAAAAACAGTATGAATAAATAAAAACAAATATCAAACATTTGTAAAAGCTTTCACAAAAAAAAAGTTTTAAGACGAGATTTAAAAGACGCTAGAGGCGCTGAAATGACTTTCCTTCGTAGGGTATCTGGGCTCAGCCTTAGAGATAGGGTGAGGAGCTCGGACATCCGGAGGGAGTTCGGAGTAGAGCTGCTGCTCCTTCGCGTTGAAAGGAGCCAGTTCAGGTGGTCCAGGCATCTGATTAGGATGCCTCCTGGGCACCTTCCTTTGGAGGTTTTCCAGCCAACTGGGAGGAGACCCCGAGGTAGACCCAGAACTTGCTGGAGGGACTCCATGTCCAATCTGGCCTGGGAACACCTTGGGATCCCCCAGGAGGAGCTGGACGACATTGCTGGGGAGAGGGACGTCTGGAGTGTCCTACATAGCCTGCTGCCACCGCGACCCGACCCCGGAGAAGCGGCTGATGATGAGAAGAGATGATAGAGACTTGGTTTGTCTTAGTTCAATAGAAAGAGAGTTCCATAGTGTGGGGGCTCCAACAGCAAAAGCCCGGTCAGCCTTTGTGGCAAACCGAGACCTGGGAATAACCAGCAGGGCTTCATCTGCGGAGCTTAATGGTCGAGAGGGTGTATATCAGGTCAATAAATCACAAAAGTACGTAGGAGCAAGACTGTTTAAGGCCTTAAAATTGAGCAATAAAATGTTAGAATCAATTCGAAATAGAACAGGGAGCCAGTGTAGGGAGACAAGCACAGGATCAAATCAAATCAAATCAATTTTATTGGTATAGCCCAATATCACAAATTACAAATTTGCCTCACAACAACACAACATCCTGTCCTTAGACCCTCTCATCGGATAAGGAACAACTCCCTGAAAAAAAAGCCCTTTAACAGGGAGGAAAAAATAGGAAGAACCCTCAGGGAGAGCAACAGAGGAGGACCTCTCTCCCAAAATGGACAGCGTGCAATGGATGTTGTGTTCACGCAATTTACATAATACAACATTGAAAGAGGATAACAGAATTATAATGGACATAGAATTTATGAAGAACAGGATGCCAAGCAGTGTCCAGACGTGATATGGTCATGCCTCTTTGTCCTGGTAATGAGCTGAGCTGCAGCATTTTGTACCAACTGCAGACGGTGCAGAGCCCTTGCTGATACCGGAGTAAAGTGCGTTGCAGTAATTAAGTCGAGAATAGATAAAAGCATGTACAACTTTTTGCAGATCGGCAATAGATAAAATGAGCTAATTTTGGAGGTTACCTTGAGCTGGAGAAAGCATGATTGAACAACATGTTTGATTTGATTATCAAACCTGAGGTTAGCATCAAATATTATCCCAAGATTCCTAGCAGCCTGCTTAATACTACCTGACAAGCCACCAAGATCAGTACCAAAAGGGCTGATGGAATTTGGGAGACCGAACAGAATGACCTCAGACTAATCATCATTAAATTCCAAAACTTTTTTTTTCAGACATCCAGGATTTAATGTCATGTCAAGTTGTGAGATTTGCAAGGGCGCTAGGAACTGTGGGTTTTAATGGCATGTATAACTGAGTGTCATCAGCATAAAAATGGTAAATGTGATTTTGAATGACTTGGCAAAGGGGCAGGATGTATATAATAAGTCAATCTTGTATAGCGCTTTTCAAGTACTCGAAGTCGCTTTACAATAAATGGAGTGAAACAAGACGACAGATGAACATAACACAGACATACAGGGGTGGATGGGAAGGGGGGCTACGAGAGGGAGAAGCGGCAGCCACAGACGACGCCAACAGTACTCTCCGACTTGGAAAGATATAAGGGAAAGAAAAACAAACATCATAAATCACATAAATCACAGATGCAGGTGAAGCGCTCAGTCCCCAGCCTGCCCCAGACCAGGGGTGTATGAGCGGACGGGGCGGGGGGGGGGGGCACGAGAAGGCAATGGAGAAGAGGTGTGTCTTGAGACGGGATTGGAAGAGTGAGAGGGATTCGGAGTCTCTAATGATTTGGGGAAGTGAGTTCCAGAGCCTGGGAGCTGCCCTGGAGAAGGCTCGGTCACCAAAACTGCGGAGGTTGGACCTGGGGGTAGAGAGAAGGGAGGCTGAGGTGGATCTGAGGGACCGAGAGGGTTGGTAGGGGGAGAAAAGGTCGGTGAGGTATGGGGGAGCCAGTTTGTGAAGGGCTTTATAAGTAAGAACCAGGATTTTGTAATTGATCCGGTGGGAGATGGGTAGCCAGTGGAGGTCTTTTAGGACTGGGGTGATGTGGTGCCAGGATTTGGTGAAAGTTAAAAGTCGGGCGGATGCGTTCTGGACCAATTGGAGTCTCTTGATAGAGCTAGCACTGATGCCATAGAGGAGTGAGTTGCAGTAATCAAGGCGGGAGGAGATGAAGGCATGGATCAGTATCTCAGCAGCAGGGCGTGTGAGAGAGGATCTTATTTTTGCAATGTTGTGAAGGTGGTAGAAGGAGGATTTGACCATTTGGCGGATTTGTGGCTCAAGGGAGAGGGTGAGTTCAAGGATCACACCAAGGTTGCATGCCTGGGGGGAAAGGGAGACAGTAGTATCATCGATGGTGAGTGCAAGGTTGCTGATTTGGCTGAGAGTGGACTTGGAGCCAATGAAGAGGAGTTCAGTTTTGTCACTGTTGAGTTTGAGGAGGTTTTGCTGCATTCAGACTTTAACTGCAGACAGACAGGAGTCGATGTGAGAGAGGGGTGGATTGTGAGGGGATTTGATGCTGAGGTATATCTGGGTGTCATCAGTATAACAGTGGAAGTCCAAGTTGAAATGGCGGAGAATCTGACCATGAGGGAGGATGTAGATGATGAAAAGGAGTGAGCCGAGTACAGAACCTTGGGGAACCCCTTGTGTGACTGTGGATGGAACAGAGGAGTCGTTGTGAAGTGAGATGAAGTGTGACCTGTTGGAGAGGTAAGACTGGAGCCAGCTGAGTACGGTGCCTTTAATACCGACATCTTTCAGTCTGGTGAGCAGGATGCTGTGGCTCACAGTATCGAAGGCTGAACTCAGGTCGAGGAGGATGAGGATGTTAAGGGCTCCAGTATCAGCAGAGGTGAGGAGGTCATTAAGTACTTTAAGGAGTGCAGTTTCAGTGCTGTGGAGTGGGCGAAAACCAGACTGGAGGGGTTCAAGTAGGTTGTTGGAGTGTATGTAGGTTTGGAGTTGTGTGGCGACAATGCGTTCCAGGGTTTTAGAGGGGAAGGAGAGATTGGAAATTGGCCAGTAGTGGTTAAGGCAGGATGGATCAAGACCAGGTTTCTTGAGAATTGGGGTGACAGCTGCAGTTTTGTAGGAAGAGGGGGCAATTCCGTGGGACAGTGAGGAATTGAAGTTTGGTGAGGTAGGGGCATAGGGCAGGGAGGCATTTCTTCAGTAGGGGGGTGGGGAGGGGATCAAGGGAGCAGGTTGTGGATTTTGATGAGCTGATGAGTTCAGAGATAGTGGTAGGGGCAACTGGAACAAACCGGGAGAGGCGGCGATCAGGAGGAGGGGTATGGAGGTCAAGAGGAATGGGGAGAAGAGGGGCCGGAGTAGGTGCTGCTGAGTCAGACGCAGGGGACAGTGATTTGTTGATAGCAGCGATTTTGTCTGCAAAAAATTGGAGAAATGAGTTGCATTCTTCAGCAGTAGAGTTGGAGACGGCATCGGCACGGGGCTTGAGGAGGTTGTTTACAGTGGCGAAGAGGGTGTGGGGGTTGTGGTTGGAATCATTAATGATGGTGGAAAAATAGACAGACTTGGCGGCAGTGAGGGCATCTTTGTAGGCAGAGAGGTGGAGGTCGTGGGCTTCTTGATGTACAGTGAGAGATGTTTTCTTGGCAAGTCGTTCCAGTTGGCGGGCAGTCTGTTTCATTGTGCGGAGCTCAGGTATGAACTAGAAAACAGAAGGGGGTCAAGAGCTGAGCCTTGAGGGACAGCACAACTCAACTGAGCCACCGAGGGAGTAGAGTTACCCAGAACATCAGAAAAGTTCTTTTGGTGAGGTAAGAGCAAAATAAGGTAAGAGCTGAGCCGTTGATGCCAACCCAGATCTCTAAGTGATGTAAGCGGATGCTGTGATCGACTGTGTCAGAGGCAGTACCTAAGTCTAAAAGACTTAAAATCGAGCAGTCACCTCTGTCTGCAGTCAACGGTAGGTCATTAGTGACCTTAACTAGAGCTGTCTTGGTACTATGAAGTGCTCTAAAACCAGGCTGGAAACTGTTAAAAACACTATTAGTGTTCATAAAAGAAAGAAATTGAGATGAAATTACTCTCTCCAGAACCTTAGATAAAAAATACAATTTGGAGATAGGTCTGTAGTTACTTAAGGACAGGGAATCTAAATCAGGTTTCTTCAGCAATGGGCGTAAAATGGCATGCGAATAACTGTCTAGAAAAGAACCAGAGCCCAGAGAATTTTTAAGAATTTGCAGAATAACGGGGCTGATAGTTGAAAATACCTCCTTGGGCAGCTTAGTGGGAATGCTTTCTAAGATGCAGGAGGAGGAGTTCATATTGGAGACTGTACTCTCTAACACTGAAATTGTAATTGGTTGAAACTGGGTAAAAGAGGCAGAATTAACATGGGGAATGGAATGAATCCAAGAGCCTGGCTGGATTTGGAACCTGATATTCTCCACCTTATTTACAAAATGAGTGAGAAATTATTCGGACAACTCAACATTAGGTTCAAAAAAAGAAGTGGAGGGACCATTAATAACAATCAATTAACCTAGAGAACTTTAGAATTATGGTTATTTCTTGATATCAGTTCAGAGAAGTAATCTGATCTTGCATCCTTAACTGCCCTCTGGTAAATTAACATTTGGTTTTTAAGGATGTCATTTGCTAATTCAGACTTGACCTTTCATTGTTGTTCTAATTTTCTACAGTCTTCTAAGGGCACGAGTGTGATCGTTCAGCCAGGGGAAGTTATTTGACTTTTGTTTCATAGTTTTAAATGGTGCAATTTGGTTGGGGATGGATAGGCACTGATCATTGGATGAATTTAACAGTGCATCTGGATTGAGGAGGGATAAAGAGGGATTAAAGGATGATGAATTAAAAGCATCACAGCATTTAACTGCAGAGCCAGCGTTGAGAATGCGAGAGGGTGTTTCAGAATAGTGACTGGGAATAGCGAGCTGTAGTGGAACTTTGAAAACAACAGCTTCATAGTCAGTTTCAAGCTATCCACCAGATTAAGACACTCGAGAAAGAAACCAGATGAGAGTACAAGGTCTACAATGTGGCCTTTGGACTGTGTGGCACCTTTAACAGTTTGAATGAGGTTAAAAGAGTCTATATGATCCAAAAAATGTGAAGTCGGGGAATGGGAAGAACAACACATATGAATATTAAAATCACCAAGAATAAGCACCCTGTCATATTTCGGCATGACAATAGATAGAAGGTCAGAGAACTCAGAAATAAAACTAACTGAATTAGGGGGCCTATAAATTAAGATGCAGCATAAAGGGGGAAGGCCAGTGATTAAAAAACACGAAACCTCAAAGGAGATAAAATTACGAAAAGCCACCGGATGGCACTTAAGACCTAACTTGTAAAAACAGCTAGGCCACCCCCTCTATCAGAGGGCCTGGGAATATGAACATATGCAAAATCAAAATCAGGGGGCCTAGCCTCAATCAGGGGAACAGTGTCCCCTGGGGACAGCCATGTCTCACTAATCATAACATCATTAATGATAAAGGATGAGATTTGCCCTGAGATGATGAAGGCTCTGGACATTGTTGGGCTGTCTTGGCTGACACGTCTCTTCAGTGTCGCGTGGAAGTCGGGGACAGTACTTGTGGAGTGGCAGACTGAGGTGGTGGTTTCCATATTTAAAAAAGGGGACGGACCAGAGGGTGTGCTCCAATTATTGGGGCATCACACTGCTCAGCCTCCCTGGGAAAGTCTACTCTAGGGTGCTGGAAAGGAGGCTCCGACCGATGTCGTACTTCGGATCCAGGAGGAACAAGGGGGATTCCGTCCTGGCTGTGGAACAACGGACCAACTCTTTACCCTTGCGGAAGTGCTGAGGGGGGCATGGGAGTTTGACCAGCCAGTCTACATGTGTTTTTTTAACTTGGAGAAGGCTTTCGATTGTGTACTCTGGGGCACTCTGTGGGGGGTACTGCGGGAGTATGGGGTACCAGGGCAGTTGCTACAAGCCATTTAGTCCTTGTATAGCCAGAGAGCTGTGCTCGCATTCTCAGCACAAAGTCAAACACGTTTTCGGTGGGTGTCGGACTCCGCCAAGGTTGAGATCCTGCCCATGAATCTCACAAACAGAATCGGAGACAAGGGACAACCTTGGCGGATTCCGACACCCACTGAAAACGTGTTTGACTTTGTAAATATTTATTTACTTATGTGTAACAAAATGACGATAGATAGCAGCCCATGTGACAAAACACAGCAAAACAGCTTGCTGGTGAGTGAAAACTATGATTTTAGTGAATATGGCGTTATGTCATGTGATGTCACATCAGAAACTGAACAGTCGGCACACAGAAAACTTTCTTTTATTAAAAAAACAATCCATCAAGAACAATTCAATGCTGCTATCTGGACATCTTTACAGTTGACTGTAAAAAACTATCAAAACATCTTACGTGAAAAATTAGATGTATTTATTTAATTAGAAATGTGGAAAACGTGAATGTATAAAAAATGCTCAAGTAAAAAACCAAAAATTAGATAAGTCCTTCAGAAACCAAACATGTCAACGTGAACGTTTCAACAAAACAGCGCTTTATGTATAAAAAGTTAGCTGCTCTTGACAAATACAATATAGAACAATCCTCCATGTGAAACATAGTACCTCTGAGCTCAGGATGCTCTGCTGTGGACGGATAATGACACCCTCACTACTCCCACCACCACGCCCGGCTCTCTGCAGACATCTCCTCTCCTTTGGTTTGGTCCCATGATGTCACAGGTGTGAGTACTGCCAGACTGTCCTGAAGTGTTGTCCATGATAGAAAATGGTGAATTTTATCGTGGAGACAAGGTGATGACGATGTCATGAGTGAGAGATCACATTCTCTCTCTCTCTCCGGGGTTGACTGTTCATTTGTGAGGGACACTCATTGTATGCTGGTGTTATCCCCCCCACCCCCCCGATACAGGGTAGAGAGAAAGCAGAGTGTGTGTTTGTGTGGGGGGGTCAAACCTTAGTGTCTGAAGGGAGGTTGCTGGGGGGGTACACCTTAGTGTTTGAAGGCATGTTGGTGGGGGGTCGATCAAACCCTAGTGTTTGAAGGCAGGTTGCTGGGGGGGGGGGTTACACCTTAGTGTCTGAAGGCATGTTGGTGGGGGGTCAATCAAACCCTAGTGTTTGAAGGCAGGTTGCTGGGGGGGGGGGTTACACCTTAGTGTCTGAAGGCATGTTGGTGGGGGGGTCGATCAAACCCTAGTGTTTGAAGGCAGGTTGCTGGGGGGGGGGGTTACACCTTAGTGTCTGAAGGCATGTTGGTGGGGGGTCGATCAAACCCTAGTGTTTGAAGGCAGGTTGCTGGGGGGGGGTCACACCTTAGTGTCTGAAGGCAGGTTGCTGAGTGCAGTGAGGACCTCAGTGAAGCCAGGCCGGTCTTTAGGGCTGAGAGACCAGCATTGACACATCAGCTTATAGACCCTGGACGGACAGCCTGGAGGGAGGGGCAACTTCAGAGAGCCCTCCTTCAGCGCTGGAGAGGAGAGATGAGGAGAGAATTTGAACTGAACAGTTTTCTTTAAATCTGCTCGATTCCTGTTTTCCCTCTGCTGCTGTTCAAGACAACATGAACCGTCACTCAGCAACTCTTCACTCTGTCATGTGATACCCCCCCCCCCCAGTAAAACAGCACATTACTGCTGCACAAAATGCGGGGGGGGGGGGGTGAGATTTCATTGGACAGTGCAAGACAACTGATGATATTATTGGTTAGAATGTTGCCCCCCCCCCCAGACATCACAAAACTTGTCTAAGAGGAAGTTAAGCTGATTAGATCTGATGTAAAGTAAGTAATACACAATTTCTTTGTCTGTTTGGCACAAGTTGTTAAACAGGTGCATAATAATAATAATAATAATAACATGACTGGGGACACAAGCTAACAAGGAAAATAAATCAAGTTTTCATTTAACGTTGTCATCAAATGATCAGTACTGTTTTGGACAGACACACACACACACACACACACACCATCATGCTAACACTGGTTGTCTGATGTATGACCTATACAACTAATGCACACCATGCTAACAAACAAACTACTACTGCTAATACTACTACTACTTTCGGCTGCTCCCGTTAGGGGGCGCCACAGCGGATCATCCATTTCCATCTCTTCCTGTCCTCTGCATCTTCCTCTGTCACACCAGCCACCTGCATGTCCTCCCTCACCACATCCATAAACCTCCTCTTTGGCCTTCCTCTTCTCCTCTTCCCTGGCAGCTCCATATTCAGCATCCTTCTCCCAGTATACCCAGCATCTCTCCTCCACACATGTCCAAACCATCTCCATCTTGTCTCTCTGGCTTTGTCTCCAAACCGTCCAACCTGAGCTGTCCCTCTAATATACTCCTTCCTAATCCCGTCCTTCTTCATCACTCCCAGTGAAAATCTTGGCATCTTCACCTCTGCCACCTCCAGCTCCTCCTCCTGTCTTTTCATCAGTGCCACTGTCTCCAGACCATACAACATAGCTGGTCTCACTAACCATCTTGTAAACCTTCCCTTTAACTCTTGCTGGTACCCTTCTGTCACACATCACTCCTGACACTCTTCTCCACCCACTCCACCCTGCCTGCACTCTCTTCTTCACTCCCCGTTACTTTGGACAGTTGACCCCAAGTATTTAAACTCATACGCCTTCATCACCTCCACTCCTTGCATCCTCACCATTCCACTGTCCTCCCTCTCATTCACGCATATGTATTCCGTCTTGCTCCTACTGACTTTCATTCCTTTTCTCTCCAGTGCATACCTCCACCTCTCCAGGCTCTCCTCCACCTGCACCCTACTCTCACTACAGATCACAATGTCATGCAATGACAATACGCTGACACAGCAATACACCAGCGTGCTAAGACTAGTCACACACCGATGCTAACTGCTGAAAACCAACACACTGCAGGCCACCACTGGCTGAAAACAGATGTTCATACTGACAGGATCATCAAACCACCCGCTTTCTGTTAGCGCCCTGCTCTAGCTAACACACTGAGCCACACGGGAAATGGACCCGCTGGCGCCAGCGGCCGTGTTGGTGCTGGCTTTACCCTCCATCAGCTGAGTGTAATCCATGCCCGAGTGGGGCAGCTCTCCCTGGGTGAAGACCTCCCACATCAGCACCCCGTACGACCAGACGTCCGTCTTGGTGGAGAAGTCGTCCTCGAACACCGCCTCGCTGGGCAGCCAGCGCACAGGAAGCAACGCCTGACGAACCTGGTGGTACTCACTGGGGGGAGGGGGGGTAGATTTGATGAACAACATCATACACACACACACACACACACACACAGGAACCTGCAGACTGACGGGCAGGAGGACAAATGTTTTTGTATGCAGAGTCGAGAGTAGAGTGGAACAGAGTCGAGTCCAGCTGAGCCAGTACCATGCAGTGGAAGAGGGGCATTGTGTATGAGAGTTTGTATGTGTTTGTGTGTCTGTCGTGTCCTACCTGCTGTAGACGTCCTTGCTCAGGCCCAGACAGGACACCCTGACGTGTCTTCTGCTGCTCACCACACAGTTCCTCGCCGCCAAGTCCCGATGCACGAAGCGCTGGTTTGACAGATGCTCCATCGCCCTGGCAATCTGAAGACACACCCCCACCTGCAGGGGAGCGGGGTGGATAGGCAGTTCTGGTATTTCTGAAAGGTTTACTGTGTAATAACTGTTTTTCTGAAGCATACATGACTAGTAATGTTATAATTTAACCAGTAAATACAATGACCAGTAAATATAATCTTGTCAATATCACAACATGATGCCTGTCTCAAATTCACAGCTCTCAGATAACTACACATGTGTGTATGTGTGTCGGTGTGTTTTTCTGTGTACTTTCTGCTTGGTGCTCAGGTTATGGGTCTTCTCAGGTTTCTCCTCTTTGGTCCTGGTCATCTTCAGGTACTGTTTCAGGTCGCCCTGAAAACAACAGGAAGAGGAACTGACTGAGCACCTGTTAGAGGACTGACAGAGGACCAGATAGAACTTCAAAAAAAGGCCTTTTAGGTCCTTTTCCACCACCCTGGTGCCGGTGCCTCATCTAGAACCGGTTCCACGATTTTCCACTGAAAAAAGACTGGTGCCAAAAAACTGGCACCAGCACAGCACTACAAAATTGGTGGACCAGAAGTTGTAACCTGACGTCAGTGGCTATGGGAGGGGCTACACAAGAAATTGACTGGTCCTTAACCCTCGGTGCATGTCCACTGATGTTGATGCACCGGCACCATTCTGGTGGAAGAGGCCAAATAAGACCTTTTAACCTCTTATGAGCTGGAACAAAGTCTGAGGCGCTCTGGTACTTCTGTCTGAGACTGGAACTCCAGTGGATGGCCTCCACCCTCCTGGCGAGAGTGCCGCCATTCTATTCAGGAATATAGACACTTGCTTAAAGCAGGTTTGACACCAGGGGCTTACAGCACAGTGGGCCGCAGGCAAGAAAAGAGCCCGCTAGGCACAATATGGGTGTTTTTTTGGATTTTCTTCCCCCTTTTTCTCCCCAATTGTATCCGGCCAATTCCCCCACTTTTCCGAGCCGTCCCGGACGTAGCGCATGGGAGGATCACGCTATAGGCGCCCCGACCGATCAGAAGAGGCACTAGTGCAGCGACCAGGACACATACCCACATCCAGCTTCCCACCTGCAGATACGGCCAATTGTGTCTGTAGGGGCGCCCGACCAAGCCGGAGGGAACACGGTGATTCGAACCGGTGATCTCTGTGTTGGTAGGCAACGGAATAGACCGCTACGTTACCTGGACACCAGGCAATTTTAAACTTAGACGAGTCACTTGGATGAGTGATTAAACGTTTCTCCCACTAAACTTGGTGTTCAGATGAACCGATTCAAATTTTCTTGGATCAATCCTTGGTGACTTCAACATACTACATATGGCACCTGATCCTCTTGGTAAGGCTTTTTTTGGCAGCTCTTGATATCTTTGGTTTTGCTCAGTATGTGCATGATGCCACCCATCGCAGTGGCAACACTCTTGATCTGATTCTAGCACGTGGTGGACTTGTTTCTGATCTGACCGTCTCTCCTCTTACATCTGCTGTGTCAGATCACGTTCTTATCAAATTTCGGGCAGTAGTACCCTGGTCTCGCAGCCGTGGTGCCGATGTGTTCAGCACACGTCAAATATGGCCCACCAACCCTGATAACGCATCGCCAGAGGCCCTAGCTCCTTTCACTGTATTGACTGTCTCTGTCGACAAATGTACTAGTTATCTACATGCAGCTCTTGCTCATCTCTGCAAGTCAGCGGCCCCTCTCATCACCAAAAGTAGAACATTAATACCTCGGTTTACTGATGAGACACATTCTCTTAAACTGGCCTGTCGGAAACGTGAGCGGACATGGCATAAATCCAAACCTGAAGTCTTTCACTTTGTGTTGAACGACTCTTATAAGTTATAAGCGAGCCTGTCAGCAGCTAAAGCAACATATTTTTCTCAATTCATGTCTATAAACTCAACCCTAGACACCTTCTTATATGGACTCCCAGACCGTCCCTATAACTTTCAGCTTTCAAGATTGCCACACTGGAAACAGTGGCCAAGCTGGTGTTGGCAGCCAAACCAACTACTTGCCTCCTTGACCCCCTCACTGCAAAACCTTTTCAACAACGTTGGCTGTTCCTGGGACCTGAAATGCTCAATATCATGAATTCACCTTTTACCCCTGGCACTGTCCCCACTACTTTAAAAACTGCCGTGGTTGAACCGCTCTTAAAGAAACCAAACCCTGATCCAGGGGTTCTCTATAAAGATAGACCGATCTCCAGCCTACCTTTCTGTTTTGGGGGGGGGAGTTCCCCCCCTTTTTCTCCCCAATTGTATCCGGCCAATTACCCCACTCTTCCGAGCCATCCTGGTCTGCTCCGCCCCCTCTGCCGATCCGAGGAGGGCTGCACACTACCACGTCTCCTCCGATACACGTGGAGTCCCCAGCTGCTTCTTTTCACCTGACAGTGAGGAGTTTCGCCAGGGGGACGTAGCACGTGGGAGGATCACGCTATTCCCCCCAGTTCCCCCTCCCCCCTGAATGGGCGCCCCAACCGATCAGAGGAGGCGCTAGTGCAGCGACCAGGACACATACCCACATCCGGCTTCCCACCTGCAGACACGGCCAATTGTGTCTGTAGGGACGCCCGACCAAGCTGAAGGTAACACGGGGATTCAAACAGGCGATCCCCGTGTTGGTAGGCAACGGAATAGACCGCCACGCTACCCGGAGACCCCCCAGCCCACCTTTCTTTTAGAAAGTTTTGGAAACTGCTACTACTTTTCCAAAAGTTCTCATGGATTTTTGACAATCTTGCATTTTTGAAGGTTTAGTTCTGAATGGGCTTCAAAGGTACTCAGGACTAGTAGTTCTTAGGTCTTACTGTTTTTTGTTTTTAAATAGTATTCTTTTGCAATGAAATGTTTTGAGTTGTATGAGCTGAGGAGGGTCTCAGTCTCAATGTATTGCTGCATGTACTGCAGGGGAATGTTCCTAAGCTTTTGTGAAAGCATTGTACTATTCTAACTTTCTGTTTGTATGCTCTGCCCCCCCCCCCCCGGAAATTTAGGCTGTTGTTTGTGTTGTTCTGCTTGCTTTCACATCCTTTGGTTTTGCTATGACAACTTCTGCATCATTCGTCACTTTTTCTTCTCCCCCTGTGTGTGTGCTGTGTCGGTCTGCCTTTTGTGGGCATGTGACGTCTATTCTCTGCAGGGGTCCACTGAGCAGAGCTGGTTTTGTGGTGTGGGGTCCCGCCGGCTCTTGACAGCATATGGGCTTCCTGACCTTGTCTTGGACGGTCACAGGTTCCCTGAATTTGCCTTGCACTCTCTCCTTGCAATTTTGTTAGCCAGCACATTTAAATGTGCTAAACTGTGTGCAGCAACTGTATGTATTCTGCATTACCTCACTCTGGGTGGGATCTATGATGTCACATTATGCTTCTGTTACTGTTGTGTATTTTGTGCATTGGACACCTATTTGCGTGCCTGTCCATTCTCCATCCTCTGTTGCTCTCCCTGAGCTCTCTCCCATGGCCGCTCTGGTGGCCGAGCGGAATAAACCGCCGTTCTTGCTACCCGCTCGTCATGTGGCTGGGAGGTTCGTATCTCAGACTCGCCGTAACCGCTCACGGCCGGAGCGTCCACAGGGTAAGGCCTTCATTAGGCCACCCTTACCCGAGGGATAGTGGGTGTAGATCGGTGTAGTGTTCGGCGACTCGTCGTTCTCCAGCCACCCCTCTGGCCCACCCGGGCCCCTGCAGCCAAGCAACCGAAAGCATTTTCCCTACGCCTCCTTCGCGGCCTGAAGGTGATGCAATCCATGCGAGGAGGCTTCAGCATGTAAAATGGCGAGAGCAGCCGACAGGAGTTTGAAGGAAGCTGGTGTTACGACTATCTCCTTCCTGTGGAAACGTGAGCCAGGGGAATTATTCAACAAGAGTTCCGGCCATACGCCATTGGGTTAATCAGATGGGATAAGGGGAAAAACGAGAAATACATTTATATATATATAAAAAAAAGTTAAATAAAAGAAGAAAAAAAAAGAAGAGCTCTCTCCCATTTTTTTCCTGGTGAGGTTTTTCTTGTGGAGTTTTCCGTCATTCGGGTCGAGGGTCCAAGAATAGAGGGTGTCATAATAATAAATCGTACTAAAACAACCTACAATCTGTCATATATTATCAGTTATAGCATATTGTATTGATAGTATAAAGACCTTCGGGACTTCCTTTTGGTTTTGGGCTACACAAATATACTTGACCTGATTTGCCCGGACTTGGACTCTGATAGAGCAGGTGAGCAACGCTTCTCCGTCAGGGTTTTAATACTTCATTTCATTTCATGATTTAATTATGTTCCTCCTGAAGGCCCTCCGTTAAGGTTTATCATGGTGTTACATGTGTACGTATGTGTCCTTACCTTCTGGTGGCCATATTCCAGGAGCAGGTAGTGTGGTTCTGTGTCAGTGCAGACGGCCAGCAGGCGGGTCAGGTTCTGGTGGTCCACCTTGGAGAACATGTCCACCTGTCTGCAGAACTCCTGCTGGGCCACCTCCTCTCTGGACTGTAGAGCCTTCGCCAGAACCAACACCTCCTCCTCGCCTCCTCCTTTTCCTCCGCTGCCGGCCAGACCCTTTGCTTTGGCCAGGAAGACCTCCCCAAACTCCCCCCTCCCTGTGCCGGCAGACAGCAACACTGAGTCTTGCTTTACAGACTGATGAGCTTACACAGCGAGCCATCATTCTAATGTTGTGTTCCCGCCAAACACCCAGCCAATTTCCGCCTCGCTTTCCGTGCGTGAGGTTGATCGCGGGATCATTTGTTTTTATTCGCGCGAGTCTGGCCGCAGGATAGAGTACGTGAACACGCGACGGTCAGCTTGTCCTCCATGTCTGACTCAACGGGACGTCAGGGGAATCTCAAGGCTGAGAGGCTCTCGCGACACGGCGTCACGAGCACTTCTCGCTCGTGTTGAATACTTCCAACTCGCGCCACTCACGTCGTGTCATTCGCGTCGCCTGGCCTGAACACACGTGAATGGCCATCTTTGCGTTGACTTTACATATAAACTCATCGCACGAAAAAATGGCTCCACATTTGGTGTGAACACAACATAACAATGGTTGTCTGGCGTGCATGCTATTAAACAGTAATGCTGAGACACAAATCCACGGACATGCTGCTAACAGTCATCATCATCATCCTCATCATCATCATCTTTATGTGTACAGCGCTTTTCGAAACAAGCTCAACTCAACCACAGAGTTCAAAATGACGTAAAGCTTAAAGAGGGAGCTCAAAACGGGACGAAATAAAAACAAAAGACTAGGCATGGATGGAAGAGAGAATAAAGGCGTCCGGGCAGCATGGCGGTCTATTCTGTTGCCTACCAACACGGGGATCGCCGGTTCGAATCCCCGTGTTACCTCCGGCTTGGGCTGGTGTCCTTACAGACACAACTGGCCGTGTCTGCGGGTGGGAAGCCGGATGTGGGTATATGCCCTGGTTGCTGCACTAGCGCCTCCTCTGGTCGGCTGGAGCGCCTGTTCGGGGCAGGGGGATGGAGGGAATAGTGTGATCCCCCCACGCGCTACGTCCCCCTGGTGAAACTCCTCACTGTCAGGTGAAAAGAAGCGGCTGGTGACTCCACATGTATGGGAGGAGGCATGTGGTAGTCTGCAGCCCTCCCCGGATCAGTAGAGGGGTGGAGCAGAGACCGGGACGGCTCGGAAGAGTGGGGTGATTGGCCAAATACAATTGGAGCGAAAAGGGGCGGGGATCCCCCCCCAAAATAAGTGAATAAATAAAATGGCTGCATAAAAATGTTTAGGCCGATAGGCCCAGTAGTATTGGAGATAAGCTGCGAGCAGATACACATGCACACACACACCCCTAAACACAACATCAACAACTAACACAAAAGATGACATCAGCACTAAGTGTGTCTGGAGTCACAGTAAGGGGATGTTTCTTCGTAGTGTGGTATGAGTGTCCATACCAAGTGTTTGGAGCGGGGTGAGGTTCGATCGGGGGAGGGTCACTGGGTCATGGTTGCCATGGCGCTGGCTGGAGGTGCCAGCATCTGCTGTGGGAGCCAAACTGCTGAGGGCCACCTCCACCTGGGGGTCTGCTGGGGCCTGGCCTACACACACACACACACACACACACACACAGGTTTAAAACATAGTTTTTAGGGGGTGTCCGGGTAGTGTGACGGTCTATTCCGTTGCCTACCAACACGGGGCTCACCAGTTCAAATCACCGTGTTACCCCCGTGTCCCCACAGACACAATTGGCTGTGCCTGCAGGTGGGAAGCTGGATGTGGGTATGTGTCCGGGTTGCTGCACTAGCGCCTCCTCTGATTGGTCGGGGTGCCTGTTCGGGGGGAAGGGGGAACTGGGAGGAATAGTGTGATCCTCCCACACGCTACGTCCCCCTGGTGAAACTCCTCACTGTCAGGTGAAAAGAAGCGGCTGGTGATTCCACATGTATGGGAGGAGGCATGTGGTAGTCTGCAGCCCTCCCGGGATCAGTGGAGGGGGTGGAGCAGCGCCCGGGACGGCTTGGAAGAGTGGGGTAATTGGTCAAGTACAACTGGGGAGAAAAGGGGGAAAAAAATCCAAACCAAAAAAGCTTACAGCACCTGGTATTCCCATCCAAGTACTAACCAGGCCCGCCCCTGCTTAGCTTACGAGATCGGACAAGCTCGGGTGTTATCAGGGTGGTGTGGGCGTAAACCACATGTCTGTATGTATCATATGTACAACATGTGCTATGTAAAATAAATATAACATGTATGAGAGGTTTTTACTTCTAGCATAAGACATCATAAGAGTGTGCGGTATTATATATTACTGTAATGTAATGATAATGAGAATATAATATAATGTAAAATGTAACAAAAACAGGTTTCGGACAGGCTGCTTTTTCTGATACTAAGTGAACTTTTTGCACCAATACTACAACTTCTAATACAAGTACTCCTTCTAATGCTGATACCAGTACTAGCAGCACTCCTCACCGTTGAGCTGTTGTGTCTCTCCTTCCTCCTCCTTGCCCTGCCTCTTGGCCTGTCTTCTCCTCTTACAGTACAACATGAGGCCCAGCACGATGATGATGTAGGCCACCGCCGCACCCACCGACAGGCCAACCGTCTGGATCATCCTATAGGGCGTCTTCTCTTCGTCCTCCAGGAAGTGGACAGGTCGCTCTGTGCACACACACACACACACACACAGTCAATCTCCTATTCCCAACTCCTTCTGTTGTTGGTCAAATTACACCTGCTATGTAGAGCTGGCTGATTGGTTGGGGTGCTAGATGCTAGCGTGTGATTGGCTGAAACAGCCTTACAAGTAAGGCCTGGGTGCATGACTGGTTGGAGAGCTGGACGGTGGCGTGTGAATGGTCAGAACTTACCTACGACATACAGCTGAGCTGTGGTGTGGCCGATGTTGCAGTTGTTCCCGGCGATGCAGGTGTAACTTCCTGTGTCTTCCATGGCGACATCAGAGATCAGCAGAGAGCCGTTGGCTAGCTTCTGAAACCTGGCGGAGAATGGAGAGGGAGAATGCAGAGAGAGTTAGTTTGCTCTCTCCTGAGACCGTAAGGCTTCTGGACAACATCAGGGTTGGACTCAGTACTCTGCTGACTATTAAGGTCTAGGGGTCGGGGTCAAAATGAGACCTGCTATTGTGTGGCTCTAGAAACTTGTCTTTCTTTTTCCACTGGATGAAGGGCGGCGGGTCTCCGGTGGCCTGGCAGTGCAGGACGGCCGTGTGTCCCCGGTACACCGTGGTGTTCTCTGGCTCCAGTCTGAAGGTGATGTAGACTGGACAGAGAAAGACAAGACACACTCCAATCTACGATCACACCTGTTGCACAAACACCAGCGCTCATCCAGAAACACTTTTTGTGTATTTAAAGAGACCATGAAATGGAAACTCTTGTTTGCTCATCTCCCCATGGTCTTATGCTTCTACTCAATAACTTATGCTAAAGAGGAAACCCACAAAATTCAGTTATTTACTCATTCTACATCAAAATTGAATCACCTGAACTTCCCCTGAAACAGTTTCAGTGATTGCATTGTCACGTCTAACAGCAGGGGGGCGTCCGGGTAGCGTAGTGGTCTATTCCATTGCTTAGCAACATGGAGATAGACGGTTTGAATCCCCATGTTGCCTCTGGCTTGGTTGGGCGTCCCTGCAGACACAATTGGCCTGTCCGCAGGCGGGAAGCCGGATGTGTCCTGGTCGCTGCACTAGCGCCTCCGCTGGTCGGTCGGGGCGCCTGTTCAGGGGGGAGGGGGAACTGGGGGGAATAGCGTGATCCTCCCATGCGCTACGTCCTCCTGGTGAAACTCCTCACTGTCAGGTGAAAAGAAGCGGCTGGTGACTCCACATGTATCGGAAGAGGCATGTGGTAGTCTGCAGCCCTCCCCAGAACGGCAGAAGGAGGTGGAGCAGCGACCGGGACGGCTCGGAAGAGTGGGGTAATTGGCCAAGTGCAATTGGGGAGAAAAGGGGGGGCAAGCAACATTCCAACCACTAATATCATCAAATGTTTCACACTATCCGATCAAATCACAGCCCTCCCTGTTTTGTCCCACCCCAATATTCTTTTGTTTACTTTAAAACGTTACATAAGCAAGAGACGCCCTGAATGCCATTCCACTTTGTCCTTAAAAATACCAGCCAAGTGCCACTGGCTCTAGTCCTCGAGACACAGTGACAGGTTGGCTGGCTAGATTTATCAGGGAATTGCTTGGTAACTACCTGCTACAGTGAGCTGGACAGAGGCAGAAATCTCCCCCTGCAGGCTGTTCGAGGCATGACAGGTATAGCTGCCAGTGTCAGCCCGCATGACCTTGGTGAAGCGAAGCCCACTTCCTATCTGGATCACATGGTGTGGGAGCTCACTGCCATCTGAGAGAGAGAGAGAGGATAAAAACAACACCAGGTAAAAACCTAGTATATGGCTGGACCGTGTTTGGTCAATATTTGAAATTGTGGCCAATTTGTAACAGGGTATTTCAGTGGCAGTGTCTATATGTGAATTCCTCTTCTCCTGGATCTCCACCCTGCCATGGTGGGGAAGCTTCCGTGTACTAATGATCCCAAGAGCTATGCTGTCCGGAGCTTGGCTCCTGGTAGGGTCACCCAAGGTGGATTAGTCAAAGGGGAGGTTCCAGACAAAGTGTGATCTAACAGAGACCTCAACGGCGAAACCGGTGGAAGATGTCGCCAGGTCACAACGGCAGTGAAGGTGGATGAAGGCTGCAACAAAGGGTGGTCCCCAGTCATCTTGGTTCTCCATGCCATTGGACTCTGGACACCCCCTGCCAAGGACCGTGCGGTAGCTGCAGGTGCATCAGCCTCTCCATGTAAAAAGCTGTCACCCGCAGGTGTCCTCCCGTTATGCAGCTCCAGGATCGGCCTCTACACCCACCTGAAGACCCAGAAGGGCCCAGTAGGAGGACAGTCATACTCGACCCTGAGTGACTGCCGATGATGATGATGTGAGTTCCTTGATATTAAATGCTCAACTGCAACTTTCTGCAGTGGTCCCAGTAATATGTGTTGTTAAAGTGTACTGAAGCAGCATATCACATGACATGGTTAAGCTAGGTTCCGGCAAATAAAAAGAAAACAGTTGCAAGAACAATACTTTCACTCATATCTCGGAATGCTTGATTTGAAAGAGAACTTGGTTGGATTCGAACCCAGGCTGCCGAGGTAAGGATTATGCCTTATGTGGTATGCACTCTACCAGGTGAGCCACCTGGGTGCCCCCCCCTCCATGTTGTTATTTGGGGTGCTCCAACTGTGCGCTCTCCCTCATGCCTCTCGGCGCATGGAGAGCGGTTTTCTCTTCTGGGGCGTCCGGGTAGCGTAGCGGTCTATTCTGTTGCCTACCAACACGGGGATCACCGGTTCAAATCCCCGTGTTACCTCCAACTTGGTCGGGCGTCCCTACAGACACAATTGGCCGTGTCTGCGGGTGAGAAGCTGGATGTGGGTGTGTGTCCTGGTCGCTGCACTAGCGCCTCCTCTGGTGGGTCAGGGCGCCTGTTCGGGGGGGAGGGGGAACTGGGGGGAATAGCGTGATCCTCCTATGCACTACATCCCCCTGGTGAAACTCCTCACTGTCAGATGAAACAAAGCGGCTGACGACTCCACATGTATCGTCTTAGTGTTTCAGTATAGTATCCACGAGCAGGAATAGATTCCGCTAACTAACGTGCGATAAATCTGGAATGAGCAGGAACCGCTGCGCAGCTTCAACAGTCAGCAGGGAAACTTTCACTTCCGTGTTCACCGACAACTTCATGTGACGACGTCATGTGACTTCGGTGACAACCTGATCCAGGAACCAGTCGTGTCAAACATGATCACTCAGTTAGTCGCTCTAAATACGGTCCCTCAGTCAGTCTGTCGATCTACACATGGTCTCTCAGGGATATCTGCGTTTGTAGGGCTGGCCCGCCAGTCCAGTCCGGCCCTCAGTAAGTCTGTCGCTGTGACCATCCAGGAACCAGTCGTGTCAAACATGATCACTCAGTCAGTCGCTCTAAATACGGTCCCTCAGTCAGTCTGTCGATCTACACATGGTCTCTCAGGGATATCTGCGTTTGTAGGGCTGGCCCACCGGTCCAGTCCGGCCCTCAGTAAGTCTGTCGCTGTGACCATCCAGGAAGCAGTCGTGTGTCAAACATGATCACTCAGTCAGTCGCTCTAAATACGGTCCCTCAGTCAGTCTGTCGATCTACACATGGTCTCTCAGGGATATCTGCGTTTGTAGGGCTGGCCCACCGGTCCAGTCCGGCCCTCAGTAAGTCTGTCGCTGTGACCATCCAGGAAGCAGTCGTGTCAAACATGATCACTCAGTCAGTCGCTCTAAATATGGTTCCTCAGTCAGTCTCTTGCTGTGACCACCTGAAACACACATCTACACATGGTCTCTCAGCGACATCTGCGTTTGTAGGGCTGGCCCGCCAGTCCAGTCCGGCCAGAAACAGACTGACAAACACACAGCAGGTTCATTTTCCTCTTTCATCAATTGAATGTGTCAAAGGTGCAAAATGTGTCGTTCACCTGCTCTGCTCCAGTGGATGCTGGGAGTCAAGCGGCCCGTGGCAGAGCACTGGACCACCGCCTCTTTATCCAGCTCCAGACACTGGGAGGGCTGAGGGGTTGGGGTGAACTTCAACTTCTCTGGAACAATCGCAAACAAACATCACTCATTAAGACTTATGACCACCTGAAACACACAAACGGATGCATAGAAATGTGCACACACACGCAATCACACGTACCACACAGTGGTCTGACCCACAGCTGGTTAGTCAGAACAGCTTGTGGACCAGTGACCAGACACACACCTGGTTAGTCAGAACAGCTTGTGTAAGAGTATATCTGTCGCCATCTTACAATGCTGTGATTGCAACTATTCCCCAACTCTCTGTGAATATTACACATGACTATTGTAACTCTAGTTAATGGTCACAGCAATTTGTATATGGAAGTGGTCGCTGGTTTGGGTCGTCATGTCACTGTATTGTTTATAAGGGTGGGGACACCTGCAGTCACTGTATTGTTTATAAGGGTGGGGACACCTGCAGTCACTGTATTGTTTATAAGGGTGGGGACACCTGTAGTCACTGTATTGTTTATAAGGGTGGGGACACCTGCAGTCACTGTATTGTTTATAAGGGTGGGGACACCTGCAGTCACTGTATTGTTTATAAGGGTGGGGACACCTGCAGTCACTGTATTTTTTATAAAGGTGGGGACACCTGCAGTCACTGTATTGTTTATAAGGGTGAGGACACCTGCAGCCACTGTATTGTTTATAAGGGTGGGGACACCTGCAGTCACTGTATTGTTTATAAGAGTGGGGACACCTGCAGCCACTGTATTGTTTATAAGGGTGGGGACACCTGCAGCCACTGTATTGTTTATAAGGGTGGGGACACCTGCAGTCACTGTATTGTTTATAAGGGTGGGACACCTGCAGTCACTGTATTGTTTATAATGGTGGGGACACCTGCAGTCACTGTATTGTTTATAAGGGTGGGGACACCTGCAGTCACTGTATTGTTTATAAGAGTGGGGACACCTGCAGCCACTGTATTGTTTATAAGGGTGGGGACACCTGCAGTCACTGTATTGTTTATAAGGGTGGGGACACCTGCAGTCACTGTATTGTTTATAAGGGTGGGGACACCTGCAGTCACTGTATTGTTTATAATGGTGGGGACACCTGCAGTCACTGTATTGTTTATAAGGGTGGGGACACCTGCAGTCTCGGTATTGTTTATAAGGGTGGGGACACCTGCAGCCACTGTATTGTTTATAAGAGTGGGGACACCTGCAGTCACTGTATTGTTTATAAGGGTGGGGACATCTGCAGTCACTGTGTTGTTTATAAGGGTGGGGACATCTGCAGTCACTGTATTGTTTATAAGGGTGGGGACATCTGCAGTCACTGTATTGTTTATAAGGGTGGGACACCTGCAGTCACTGTATTGTTTATAAGGGTGGGGACATCTGCAGTCACTGTGTTGTTTATAAGGGTGGGGACACCTGCAGTCACTGTATTGTTTATAAGGGTGGGGACACCTGCAGTCACTGTATTGTTTATAAGGGTGGGGACACCTGCAGTCACTGTATTGTTTATAAGGGTGGGGACACCTGCAGTCACTGTATTGTTTATAAGGGTGGGGTACCTGCAGTCACTGTATTGTTTATAAGGGTGGGGACACCTGCAGTCTCGGTATTGTTTATAAGGGTGGGGACACCTGCAGCCACTGTATTGTTTATAAGAGTGGGGACACCTGCAGTCACTGTATTGTTTATAAGGGTGGGGACATCTGCAGTCAGTGTGTTGTTTATAAGGGTGGGGACACCTGCAGTCACTGTATTGTTTATAAGGGTGGGGACACCTGTAGCCAGTTGAGACTGAAGAAGTCATCCTAGCTGGGATCTGTGTAGCTAGGAGCAGCAGGCTGCCGCCTTCATGCTGTGCCCGGAGACCAACTCCAGTTCTTTTCCCATGGCCTTGGTCAGGGGCACAGACAGGAGTATTAACCCTAACATGCACGTTTCTTTTGATGGTTGGCGAAACCGGAGCACCCGGAGAAACCCCACCACAGACATGGGGAGAACATGCAAACTCCACACAGAGGATGACCTGGGATGAACCCCCCCCCCCCAAGGTTGGACAACCCCGGGGTTCAAACCCAGGACCTTCTTGCTGTGAGGCGACAGCGCTAACCACAGTGCCACCGTGATGAAATGTTTCTCTCTCAGACGTGTCCAAATGAACTGAACTAAATCTACAGCAGAATTCTGGCTTGGCATTGATAAACCCCACCCAAACATTGATAGACTCCACCAACAACACTGAGCCAGGCACAAGTCGCTCCCACAATACGGCTATTAAGACGATCCCCACACCTCAACAAGTAAGGAGTAAGTCCGTCCTATCCTAGCAAGAAGTTAGGTTTAATATCTGAAATACTGCAAAACACACCCACGTCCACACAGATCCGTACCCAGTACGTAGACTCTGGCATGGCCTTCCAGTCGCCCGGCGGCATTCTGGCTTTGACAAACGTAGACGTGGCGGTCGAAGACCTCTACGCTGTTGATCCGCAGTGTCCCGTTAGGAAAAAGCTTATAACGCACATCCTGCAGGTGAGACAGTAACCATGGCGACATTAGGATTAACCGGCTAACCAGTCAAAAGGTTAAAGCCACAACCCTAGAGATTTTACATGCAAAAAAGGTCTAGAATTTAGTTGTCCATGCTGACCTTTGACTTTGAAATACTTTGATCCCCGCAGGGAAATTACACTCTACATGTAACCCATCCTAGCTGTGTAGCTAGGAGCAGTGGGCAGCCGCCGTGCAGCACCCGGCGACCAACATCATCTTGCCATGCCTCGGTCAGGGGCACAGACAGGAGTATTAACCCAAACATGCATGTTTCTTTTGATGGTGGGGGAAACCGGAGCACCCGGAGAAAACCCACAACAGACACGGGCAGAACGTGCAAACTCCACATAGAGGACGACCTGAGATGACCACCAAGGTTGGACAACATGGGGGTTCGAACCCAGGACCTTCTTGCTGTGAGGCAACAGCGCTAACCACTGCGCCACCGTGCCGCCCAAGATAACCTTGCAAGAAAACCACTGCTGACCTCTTGGTTGATGGCTAGTGCGTTGCGGTACCATGTGACCGTGGGCGGGGGCGTGGCCTGGGCGTGGCAGTGCAGGAAGCCGGGCTGACCCTCTTCCAGTTGGCTGTCCTCCGGCCCCTTTAGCCACTCTGGAGGAGCTAATAGAAATGAGAGCTGCATTAGCACTAGCTTGAGCCTGACCATTACTGCTGTGTCACTCAGCACTGTGAGGTGCCGGCATCAGTGTGGCATCACAACAAGCTGCAATACTTACTGTTCACTAGCTTTGTTTCGTTTGCTAAGAACAATTCAAATCACTTCTGCACACTGTACCACAGCCAAAGACCTGGCCTTCACTTTGCCCACTTGATACTCCTGAACATGCAGATACTCTTAGTTGCTTTTTGATATTCTGAGACTCTCACAGGCTTCCAGCTTTAGAGTAGTCTCTCATGTGTTGGGTTGTGTACTGGTGAGAACGTGGCGATACAATACGTATCACTATACAGGGGTTACAATTCAATATATCGTGATATACTGTGACTTCATAGGTGTGTGTTCTTTGTGCTTATGCTATTTCCTGTCTCAGTTTACGTTGTTGGGTTGGAGTGGAAGAGTCACATGGCTGAAGACAGATTACAACACTGTTGTCTAGCGGTCGTGGGGTTACACACAACACAAAATGTTTGTCACGTCACGAACCTTTACATGTAAACAATTAAAAATGGATACAGTGGTTTTGAGAAACGATATAGTATCACAGAAAATAACATCGCGATACTCGAGAGTATCAGTATTTTCTTACACCCCTACTCATGTTAACTTGTGTTTTTATTTTACACAGAGTTGCAAAATGATTAACACTGCACTTTTCAAAACCACGAAAGGACTTTTAAGAACAAACACAAATTAGATGAAACAAGAACAGATGAAATAACAGAACAAAAACAAAAAGTGGGGCAAGATTAAGAACATAAAAACCTAACAGGCTAATAACATGACCGGTCTATAAGCATGAGTTCTTACGAGGGTTTTGAAAGAGGACAGAGTTTATTTGCCTGAGCTCCTCAGGGACAGGAGCCTACGAAGGGACATTTAAACCATGTGTTAAGATGTTGGCATTTCTCCAGTCCATAATACTCACAAGCCACCATGACAGCTATCTCCTGCTTCCTGGTCCCGGCCAAGTTCTGGACCACACAGGTGTAGGAGCCAGCGTCGTCTTTCAGGATGGGATTAAACACCAGGTTCAGATCATCGTGGTAGACCCGACTCTGGTTTGACTCTGCCGGAACCCGCTCCCCCCCATGTTCCCACCAAACCCGGGGCGGCGGGAACGCCCGCGGGGGACTGCAAGTAATGCTCTGTAGGGTGTTGGGCTCAAAGACCCTCGGGTAGGCGAGCCCAAAGTCCTCCAACTCTGTCAGCAGAGGACAAACAGGTTTACACACAAACAGAACCACAAACCAGCAACACAGACTGCTGGTCTTTCTGCCCACACACTGTAGTATAACTGGTTTAACACAATGGTTCTCAAGCCTGTCTGAAAGCCTGCACACCCCCTGCTGCTAATCTAATCTAACTCATTCAAATTTAATTTCATCTAATAAAATCTAATACAACATACTTGTATATATTGTATCTTCATTCAGTCACTTATTCATTCATTCATCTTCAGCCGCTTCTCTGGGGTCAGGTCGCGGTGGCAGCAAGCTAAGTAGGGCAGACATCCCTCTCCCCAGCAACGCCCTCCACCTCCTCCTGGGGGATCCCAAGATGTTCCCAGGCAAGACTGGACATGTAGTCCCTCCAGCGAGTTTTGGGGCCTACCCCGGGGTCTCCTCCCAGTTGGCCGTGCCCGGTAAACCTCCAAAGGAAGGAACCCAGGAGGCATCCTAATCAGTTGCCCGAACCACCTCAACTGGCTCCTTTCGACGCGAAGGAGCAGCGGCTCTACTCCGAGCTCCCTCTGGATGTCCGAGCTCCTCACCCTATCTCTAAGGCTGAGCCCAGACACCCTATGGAGGAAACTCATTTCAGCTGCTTGTATCCGCCATCTCACCCTTTCGGTCACTACCCAGAGCTCATGACCATAGGTGAGGGTCGGTCCACATTCTTTTTTTCTTTTAGATGTTTCCCCTTTCTTTCCCGGTTGTATCCAGCCAATTACCCCACTCTTCTGAGCCGTCCTGGTCACTGCTCCACCCCCTCTGTCAATCCGGGGAGGGCTGCAGACTACCACATGCCTTCTCCAATACATGTGGCGTCACCAGCCGCTTCTTTTCACCTGACACTATTCCCCCCCAGTTCCCTATCCCCCCGAACAGGAACGACCAGAGGAGGTGCTAGTGCAGTGACCAGGACACATACCCACATCCGGCTTCCCACCCGCAGACACCCGACCAAGCCGGAGGTAAGATGGGGATTTGAACTGGCGAGCCCTGTGTTGGTAGGCAACGGAATAGACCACCACGCTACCCGGACGCCTGATGTCCACATGCTAATAAAAATACCCGGCCATAGTCCCCTTTCATTTGGACATATGTCAAATCACACAAGTTTGTGGAGGTCTAAATGCTGACTCACATGGGATCCTCAAAGGTGCCTGTCTACCTGCCACCCACACATACACACACACACACGCCAAAACAGTTTGTTTCATTGTCTGTGTAGGCTGTTGATTTGATTTCACCTGCTATCCTGACCGTTGCCTCCACGCTAACAGGCGCTCCTCTCTCCGCGGTTGCGACACATTTATACAGGCCGGTATTTCTGGGTTTGACCTGGCTGATCAGCAGGGAGCCGTTACTCAGCAGGAACAGCCTGTGGGAGCAGAGGGTGATGGGAATGATGGTGTTTAGTACTGGATTTACCTTCTGGACCACTATGGGTCTGAGCCTCGGCATTCGGAAGGACGTGTGTGAGGGTATGACTTCCTCTCAGTGGCTTCTGTTTAAACACTTAGTCAGAAGTGTTCCTCTACGCACAGATTCTCTCTTCTCATGATTCGTAGATAAGCCTTTCATGAACTGGGTCGGGATAGTTTGTCCTTTTTAAAAAGTGGGTCCCCACAAAAATCATGTGGGAAATACTGGATTTAAGTATTAGAAACCCTGCTGGGATGTATTTAGTTTCTAGGCCAACAAGTAACGTCATGATATGTCCCTCACTGCCTCCAGAGAGGCAGAAACCATCAGCAGCACCGGCAAGTCTTTTCATGTTATCCCTGTCCCACATAGAGAGAGGTGAGGCTGCTGAAAATCAGTTAAGTTTCCCTTTAATTTCAAGCTGAATTAAGATTTGACTGTATAGAGACTTCTACTTCCACACACACACACACACACACACGAACCGTGACTTGTTTGTGACCGGTTCATCTTCATGGTACCAGCTGAGTTTGGGTGGAGGCTGAGCAGTGAAGAGGCAGTTGAGCAGAGCGGCCTGGTTCCTGAAGACCACCAAGCTCTCTGGGACCACCACCGGCCGAGGGGTGCTCTCATCTGGGTTTAACAAAATAAACAAAGGAAACACGACAATCAACCAATTGGCAGCATTCGTAATGTGGTTCATGTTAAGGCGACATTGACAAAAAACAATAACACACAAAATAATAAGAAACCCGCATCCGGGTGGCGTGGCGGTCTATTCCGTTGCCTACCAACACGGGGATCGCCGGTTCGAATCCCCGTGTTGCCGCCAGCTTGGTCGGGCATCCCTACAGACACAATTGTTGTCTGCAGGTGGAAAGCCGGATGTGGGGTGTGTGTCCTGGTCGCTGCATTAGCACCTCCTCTGGTCATTTGGGGTGCCTGTTCAGGTGGGAGGTGGAACTGGGGGGGGGGGGGGGGTAGCGTGATCCTCCCACTTGCTACGTCCCCCTGGTGAAACTCCTCTCTGTCAGGTGAAAAGAAGCAGCTGGTGACTCCACATGTATAGGAGGAGGCATGTGGTAGTCTGCAGCCCTCCCGGGATCAGCAGAGGGGGAGGAGCAGAGACCAGGATGGCTCAGAAGAGTGGCGTAATTGGCCGGATACAATTGGGGAGAAAAACAGGGGAAAAATTTTTTTTTTTTTAAATATATTAGAAACCCTAACGTCATTAGACACCATCATATAAAGAAGGGACATCTGTCAGTTTTTGTCACCACAGTGACATCACTAATAGTCCCGTCCTACTGAACTCCAATGAGTCTGAATCTGGCCTAACAAAAGTTGAATTTATATTCAGCCAGTTTCTTTTTCTGTTTTCATAGAAAGACAACTTTTCATCATTGTTTTGCCAACAACATTTATTTATAGTTTTTGGGGATTTTTTTCTCTCTCCTTTTTTCTCCCCAATTCTACTTGGCCAATTACCCCACTCTTACCCACATCCGGCTCCCCACCCGCAGACACAGCCAATTGTGTCTGTAGGGACGCCCAGCCAAGCCGGAGGTAACATGGGGATTCAAACCGGCGATCCCCATGTTGGCAGGCAACAGAATAGACCGCCACACCACCCGGACGCCCCGTCAACAAAATTGACTATTTCCTGTTTCCCTGAGCAATGACAAGCGCCGATGTCCAGAGTTCAAATCCCATCCACAAGTCCCTCCCCCCTCTCCCCTCACCGATTATATGCAGGCTGAAGTTGGCGTTGCTGCAGGTGTGGCCGGCGGCGTTGCTAGCGCAGCAGTAGTAAACTCCGTTGTCTTGGAGACCAACGGCAGGCAGCGTCAGCGTGCGCTCCTTATTGTTGATCAGTTGAGTTTCCTCCTGGAGGTGCACGCCGTCTCTGAACCACTGACACGTCGGCCTGGCGGGAATTCACACCGCACATTAGCATAGTGTGGCTAACACCGGCTAGCATTCATGCATGTTCCTGTCTGTGTTCTCCTGCTAAATGGACAGTTAAATTAGTTAAATACCCCCAGAAATATCTTTTAAATAGCCATGTGAAGCACCGTTTCCTTTGGTATTAGGTACTGACAGATGTGCTCTTATAAACTAACCTACAAGCCTGAACCTACAAGCCTGAACTAACCCACAACCCTGAACCTACAAGACTGAACTAACCCACAACCCTGAACCTACAAGCCTGAACTAACCCACAAGCCTGGACTAGCCCACAAGCCTGAACTAACCCACAAGCCTGAACTAACCCACAAGCCTGAACCTACAAGCCTGAACTAACCCACAAGCCTAAACTAACCCACTAAACTGAACTAACCCACAAGCCTGAACCTACAAGCCTGAACTAACCCACAAACCTGAACTAACCCACAAGCCTGAACTAACCCACAAGACTGAACTAACCCACAAGCCTGAACCTACAAGCCTGAACTAACCCACAAGCCTGAACCTACAAGCCTGAACTAACCCACAAACCTGAACTAACCCACAAGCCTGAACTAACCCACAAGACTGAACCTACAAGCCTGAACTAACCCACAAACCTGAACTAACCCACAAGCCTGAACTAACCCACAAGCCTGAACCTACAAGCCTGAACTAACCCACAAACCTGAACCTACAAGCCTGAGCTAACCCACAAGCCTGAACTAACCCACAACCCTGAACCTACAAGCCTGAACTAACCCACAAGACTGAACCTACAAGCCTGAACTAACCCACAAGACTGAACTAAGCTACAAGCCTGAACTAACCCACAAACCTGAACCTACAAGCCTGAACTAACCCACAAGCCTGAACTAACCCTCAAGCCTGAACTAACCCACAAGCCTGAACTAACCCACAAGCCTGAACTAACCCACAAGCCTGAACTAACCCACAAGACTGAACTAAGCTACAAGCCTGAACTAACCCACAAACCTGAACCTACAAGCCTGAACTAACCCACAAGCCTGAACTAACCCACAAGCCTGAACTAACCCTCAAGCCTGAACTAAGCTACAAGCCTGAACTAACCCACAAGCCTGAACTAACCCACAAGCCTGAACTAAGCTACAAGCCTGAACTAACCCACAAGCCTGAACTAAGCAACAAGCCTAAACCAACCCACAAGCCTGAACTAAGCTAGAAGCTAACATAGCACTTGCTACAAATTTAATGCCCTAATGTAGTATGTTGCTTTTGTTTACATTGTGTATTGTTTTGCTCTTGTGTGGTGTTTCTTTTACTTGTTTTACCTGTTTTCCTTTATCTTGGTGTTTCACCATATTTTTCTTTTTAATTTGGGGGGGGGGTTCCCCCCCTTTTCTCCGCAATTTTAACCAGCCAATTATCCCACTCTTCCGAGCCATCCTGGTTGCTGCTCCACTGCCTCTGCTGATCCGGGGAGGGCTGCAGACTACCACATGCCTCCTCCAATACATGTTATATATTGTTTTCTAGTTTACAGTCTTTTCCCCAAACCCATGGGGGCATGTGGAGTTCATTTGATGTCCTGATGCACTCCATGGTACTCTGGATTGACTTAGATATTCATTTTTTTTCTCACAACAGGATGTTTTGTCTTGTAACGCTAAGCTAATGTTAACTGGTTTCCAGCTCCTGATATGTGGACATTTACTTGGCTAAACTGGCTGAGGTGATAACAGGTGGCAGCACAGTGGAGCTCAGGTGTGTGTGTTTGTGTGTGTGTGTGTGTGTGTGTTCTGACCTGGGGTGGCCATCGATGTCACACCTCAGAGTAACAGAGACGGAGCTCTGAATTTCCTCTTCTAACTGCGGCTCGATCAGAGCGACAGCTCTGCTCTCCAGCCCTGGAGGGACAGAGGTCAGAGGTCACAGAGTCAGGAAGGGGAGGAAAGACAGGCAGTGTGTCAGAGTGGAGGAGTGTGTAGTCGCAGGACGTGTTCCTGCCTTGCTAAAAGGAAGGAATATGTCCTTATATCTGCATATAAGAAACTAACAGGTCTCCAGGAAGGAAACTTGGTCATATGTATGTATGTCAAACATTTCTTCTATTTCATACCTGATAAACAAATACAGCACATCTCTAAGCTACCTGCACACATTCAACTACATGATGGTATACTGGTTTAATACTGGATTAATATTTCATCTTCCTTCGTCGACTGGTGCGGGTGACGAACCAGACACTCACATTTGATGTTGAAGGATGCGTTGGTGGACCTCGCCTCTTCCCCGCTACTGCTTAGGGACGCCACGCACTGGAAGGTTCCGGCATCCAGGAGGCGATCTACGGATGAGAACTTCAGACTGGCCCCTTTCTGGAAGCGCCGCTCCGAGTCACTCACTGGTTGGCCGTTCTGAAGCCAGCTGTAGACGACACCTTCTGACTGACTGACCTCGCAGCGCAGCATGGCGCTCCGCCCATGCAAGGCATCCTGGGATTTGGGCTCCTTGGTGAAGTGCAGGGACCCGGCGTGAACAGAGGATTCTGACAGCGAGAGAGAGAGAGAATATTTATAGGCACGCCAACATCTTGGTTACTGGGAATAACACATTTTCAACAATATTTCATGGTGTTTAAATCTTCGTGTTATCTATGTCCTCCTCCATCTGATGGTTTCAGTGGTCCGACTTAAACTAAACAGGCAGTTTTTTCCCCCGAGCTACCGGGACTCTGAATTTCTCCCTACAGTCCCCTCCTCACATACCACCTGCAGGCATGCTACCATTCACCTGACTGTGCTAGTACTTGGATGGGAGAACTCTTGGGAAAACTGAGTTGTTGCTGGAAGGGGTCTTGGTGGGCCAGTGGGGGCAGTCTTCCCTCTGGCCTAATCATTATTTTTTTTAAATCCCAGTGCAGTGACGGGGACACTGTGCCGTAGGAGATGCCGTCCTTCAGATGACATGTTAAACCAAGGTCCTGACTCACTGTGGTCATTAAAGATCCCATGGCACTTATCACAAAGAGTAGGGGGGTCCCCAGCGTCGTGGCAACATTCCCCACCTGGCTCTCTCCATCTGGCCACCTAATCACCCCCCATGTAACTTCCTCAATCATTCCTCCCTCTCCACCTCAAGTTGGTGTGTGGTGAGCGTTCTGGTGCAAAATGGCTGCCGTGCACCACCCAGGTGGTGCTGCACATTGGTGGAAGTTAAAGTGATTTACCCCCTTCACTGTGAAGCGCTTTGTTTGGATGTCTAGAAAACTGCTATAAAATGTTATTATTATTATTATTATTATCGTCTTTAGTGACATCGTTGCTCCATCATACCATACAAAAGGTCCTGAATCCATTTCCTTACATCATACCTGTCTCAAGCTCTCTTTCAGTACTCATGTTCATTTTTTAACACACGTGGGTGTTCAGATTTTTGATACATAGAGAAACACCTATTCATATTCAAAACCACTCTTTATGTTTCAGGTTTTGTGCGATGCCAAAGTATCACGTTCAACTACAAAATGTGTCCAAATGAGATTCAGCTTTCACTTCACTAGTTTCTGTAGCAACGATGTTGGGGACTCCCTCCTCCCCTCTCCGCTACAGGGAGGCCACATTCCATGGCAAACGGTTTCCACGGCAACACATTCCGTCTGACGGACGGCTGCTGACACTTTGGAGATGCCAACACCAAAACAACCAGACAGAGCAGGCAGGTTGCTGGCAGGCTGCAAGTAGGCTGCAGGCAGGCTGCAGGCAGGTTGCAGGCAGACTGCTGTACTAGCTGCACTGGTCTGTGCTGCTGTGTTCAACAAACTGAATAACAATGAAACCCAACATGGAAACTTCTGGGTACTGGCAACGAGATAAACATCAGTCATTTTCATGAAAAGTGACTTATTAAGAGTCCAGACCAGAGTCCAGTTTGTTACAACCTCATCCACATTGATTCTCATGGCTGAGGAATTAGGAAATTGAGGAAATGAGCGCAATGCATTGTGAGTTTACAGAAAGTTGGTTGTGTTTATGAGCTGGCCCGGCCCCCTTCTTAGTGAGTCATTTCAAAAAGACGGGCCTGTCCAAGTCATATGTTGTAGTCGACTGTGTCAGATGTAGCACTGAGATCCAGTAACACCAGGACTGAGGTTCTGCCCCCGCCCGTGTTTAAGTGGATGTAATTAGGACCTGTTAGTAGATACAGATATACATAATTATACCAGAGGTGGGACCAAGTCATTGTTTTGCAAGTCCCACATTTTGAGTTTCACTTCCTAAACAAGTCATTATGCACTACTCAACAAATGTAACGTCATGTCAACGTTTGAACAACAGAGTAACAGTTAATACACTACATTTACACAAATCATGAGTGCTTTTAAAAGGAGTATCTATTAGGGACTGAGTCAAAGTGGATCTGTAATGATGGAAATTAGGAGTGGATTTGCTGCACATTTGGACTTAGAGAAGGAATCAAATATTTTAAGTCAAAAGGCTCAAGGCCATGCCCTGTGATGGCCTGGTGGCCTGTCCAGAGTGTCTCCCCACCTGCCGCCCAATGACTGCTGGGATAGGCCCCTGCATCCCCGCGACCCTGAGAGCAGGATAAGCAGTTTGGGTAATGGATGGATGGACCTGTCCAAAATGTAGACGGTCCAATCACTGTTTTGTAGACTGATGGAAAGGAAACACGTAGTTGAGATGTGATGTTGCAGAAACAAACTCCTGAAGCTAAAGGGTTTTGTTGCACACAAACGTCTCGGCAGTGGCCGTCCCGGTCTCTGCTCCACCTCTTTTGCTGATCTGGGGAGGGCTGCAGACTACCACGTCTTCTCCACTACATGTGGAGTCACCAGCCGCTTTTCACCTGACAGTGAGGAGTTACCAGGGGGACGTAGCGCGTGGGAGGATCACGCTATTCCCCCCAGTTTCTCCTCCCCCCCCGAACAGGCGCCCCGACCAACCAGAGGAGGCGCTAGTGCAGCGACCAGGACACATACCCACATCCAGCTTCCCACCCACAGACACGGCCAATTGTGTCTGTAGGGACGCCCAACCAAGCCGGAGGTAACGCGGGGATTCAAACCGGCGATCCCCGTGTTGGTAGGCAACGGAGTAGACCGCTACGCCACCCGGACACCCTTACATAGTCCAATTCAGGGTGGTGGGGTGCTGGAGTCTATCCCAGTATGCACTTCACAGAATGCAGGAAGACTTCATCCATGGACACGTCACCAGTCCATTATAGCACACACACACCCCATTCATACAGACGGACCATTCAGAATCTCAAGTACAGCTGATACGAGTGTGTTTGGACTGTGAGAGGAAACCAACTGGCCTCTAAAGCCACCTGACAAAACGTGACTTTGTCATGAGCAGGACTCTCAGAGACCTGGTGTAGACACTAGCACCAACAGAACGTGAGATGTTGATGCAGCTGCCCAGCGTGAGGTACTGTGTCAGACCTGACAAGATGCAACAGGTGCTGACAAATGAGCCATGGAAGAAAACTGGGACTGCGGGTTGCTGACTAAACCACCACCCTGACCAGGTCTGACAGTCCACCAATCATTTGGTGAGAAGAGTTGTAATCCATTATTCAACCAAACTTTATTTTATCATGTTCTGTATGTAAAAGCATAAGCCTTATAGAGGAAACCTCAAAAATAAATAACATTTAAAAACATAAAATTAACACACACACACACACACACACACACACACATGCTGTAATTTTCCTGGATCTCCACCTTGTCGTGGTGAAGAAGCTTGTATGTACTAACAATCCCAAGAGCTATGCCATCCGGAGCTTGGCTCCTGATAGGGTCACGCCCAAGGTGGATAGGTCAAGGGGGAGGTTCCAGACGAAGCACGATCCAACAAAGACCTCAACGGTTGAACTGGTGGAACATGTCTCCAGGTCACAATGGTGGGACTGGTGGAAGATGTCTCCGGGTCACAACGGTGGAACTGGCGGAAGATGTCTCCGGGTCACAACAGTGGAACTGGCGAAAGATGACTCCAGGTCACAACGGTGGAACTGGCGGAAGATGTCTTCCTTGTCACAATAGTGGAACTGGCGGAAGATATCTCCAGGTCACAATGGTGGAAATGGTCTCCAGGTGACAATGGTGGAACTGGCGGAAGATGTCTCCAGGTCACAATGGTGGAACTGGTGGAAGATGTCTCCAGGCCACAATGGTGGAAGTGGCGGAAGATCTCTCCAGGTCACAACAGCAGTGAAGGTGGATGAAGGTTGCAACAGAAAGTGGTCCCCAATCTTCTTGGTTCTCCATTACCATTGGACTCTGGTCACCCCCTGCCAAGGACTGTGTGGTGGCTGCAGGCACATCAGCCACTCCACGTAAAAAGCTGTCACGCACAATCATCCTCACATTATGCAGCTCCAGGATCAGCCTCTACACCCACCTGAAGACCCAGAGGGACCCAGAGGAAGGACGGTCATACCCGACCCCAAGTGACGGCCGATGATGTTTGTCATACCAGTGTTCAGCCAAAAGCTGAATGAAAGTCAACTCAAACTCATACTGATGCTCAGGCAAACTCTAACAGAGAGAAATAAATTAAATCCAAACACCAGAAAGATTCAAATACAACAATCTAGTTGAGAATAGAGAACCAGCCATCTAAATCCACACGGTGTGAATCAGGATTTCCAAATACCTTCAGAAGCAGAACACAAACACAGAAAACAGACAAGCTAAATAAATGCTGTCTGATAACATCTATAAAACCTTAGAAAATAGAAATAGCCATGAATACAACTTGGTATTTTCTTCATTTATCAACCCACCCCCCCCCACACACACAGCCTGGCAAATTAATGATTGACACAAAAATCCACCAATCAGCGTTTCGCACTCGTCTTGACATATGATGAGACGAGTGAAATGAGATGAGTGAAAAGACAAGAGACTTAGACTACTTCTATTGTCATTGCCTCATATGCATGTCTCATACATACAAGGGAACGAAATTATGTTTCACAAGGACCACAGTGTCACACAAAAACAAATAACACACAATAAATATTAAAAACAAAAAGTGTTTTAAAAGCAAAAAGACCTAAGCATCACAAGCTCGCCTGACATGGACAGTGAGAAAGACGGTCAAAAGGTCATTTTGTGAAAGGTCTAAGAGTTCAGGCTGTTGAGGAAGCTCACAGCCTGAGGAATGAAACTATCGCATAGTCTGGTGGAGGCAGCACGGATGCTCCGGTACCTCCTGCCAGAGGGTAGGAGGGTGAAATGGATGTGGGAAGGGTGGGTGGGGTCCTTCACGATGCTGAGAGCCTTCCGGGTGCACCGTGCATCATAGATGGCCTGGATGGATGGGAGAGCAGTTCCTATGATCTTGCCAGCTGCCTTCACTATCGGCCGAAGGGATTTGCGGTTGGAGGCCTTGCAGTTCCCATGCCAGACAGTGATATAGCTGGTTAGAATGCTCTCTATGGTGCCTCTGTAGAATGTGATGAGGATGGGTGGGGGGAGACTCGCCTTCTTCAGACACCGCAGGAAGTGAAGATGCTGCTGGGCCTTCTTGGAGAGCGCAGTGACATGTGAGGACCAGGAGAGGTCCTCTGTGATGTGAACTCCCAGGAACTTAACACTGCCGACTCTCTCCGTGTCCATTCCATTGATGGTCAGAGGGGTATGGTTGGCGCTGGTCTTTCTAAAATCAATAATGACCTCCCAAGTTTTTCCTATGTTTAGGAAGAGGTTGTTATTTTTGCACCTCGTCACCAGTTGATCCACCTCCGCTCTGTATGATGATTCATCGTTGTTGCTGATGAGACCTAGCGCTGTGGTATCATCAGAAAACTTTATAATGAGGTTGGAAGTGGATGATGCTGTGCAGTCATGAGTCAGCAGGGTGAACAAGAGTGGACTGAGCACACAGGCCTGTGGAGCACCGGTGCTCAGCGTGACGGTCCTGGAGGAGATCTTGCCAATTTGCACTGACTGTGGCCTCCCCGTGAGGAAGTCCAGCAACCAGTTGCAGAGGGAGGTGTTAAGGCCCAGGTAAGGAAGGTAAAGAAGACAGGAAGAGGTTTTGTTGGTGAAACTGTAAAATTGATTCATGTTATCCAGACCAAGGAAAAAATGTCTTCTATGGATTAAACAAGGAGAAGCAAAACAATTTCGAACGGCGGTTTATTCCGCTCGGCCATCAAAGCGGCCAACAATTTCAACTTTAAAAAAGGCCACAGGAGAAAAATCAGGAAACACTGATCACCAACAATGACGAGACGGCCTACAGGGATGAGAATCAGCACCTCACATCCTGGTGCACTACCAATAATCTCGTCCTCAATGTGCAGAAGACAAAGGAGCTAATAGTGGACTTCAGGAGGTCTAGAAGCTGCAGCCACTCCCCCATACACATCAATGGGGTGGAAGTTGAGTGCGTCTCCAGCTTTAAATCCCTTAGAGTCCACATCAGTGAGGACCTCTCCTGGACATCGAACACCCAGGCCCTTGTGAAAAAGGCCCAACAACACCTGCATTTCCTGAGGAGCCTGAGGAGCGCCTGTCTATCCCCCAAAATTCTCACCAACTTCTAGCCACTGCACCATAGAGAGCATCCTGACCAGCTGCATCTCAGTGTGGTACGGCAACTGCACCTCAGTAGACCAGAAAGCTCTGCAGCGGGTCGTCAAGGCGGCCCAGCATATCACCGGCACCCAGCTCCCAGCCATATAAGACATTTATCACAAACACTGCCTTCGAAGGGGTCTGAGCATCAGCAGAGATCCCACCTACCCCAACCATGGACTGTTCTCCCCCCTGCCCTCTGGGAGGCGCTACAGGAGCCTCGGAACCCGCACTACCAGGCTCAGAAACAGTTTCTTTCCCCAAGCTGTTGCCCACCTGAACCTAGCTACCCACTGAATGTCTGTAAATATGTTTATACTCATGTTGTTTTGTTTTTTTTAACTTATCTTTAGCTTTTAGTCTTCATCTGTGCATATCTTATACTATGTTTGCTGTGTTTGTGTATGTCTGTCTTGCACTGTTTGGCGAAGTCACAGCCCTCATTTAATTTTTAACATGTGCCTGCACATTGTTTTTAATGACAATACATTGAATTGATGAAGGCCTAACTGAAATCATTATTAGGTTATAATGGAACAAGATAAAGAAGACATTGGGTCGAAATATATAAGAGTGCCAAATTTCTATCTTTTAAATTGTTTGCAATATTGGTAACTTTAAAATGAGGTCAACAGCACATTTACAGCTACGGTCAGTTTAGTCTGTTAATCAGAATAAGATACTTTTATTTGCAAACGCACTACATCCACTAGCAATTTAGCTTGGCGTTGTAGGTACAGAGAAGAAAAGTAAAAAATGTGGAAAATGTTTTATATATATACAAGTACACACACACACACACACACACACACACACACACATATTTCTATATCTATATAAACAGATCTCGAAAAAATTAACAGCAAAAAGCAAGTCTATGAGTGGGGGGGGGGGTAAGTCCAACTGCAACAGGGAAGAAACTGTTCTTGTGGCATCAGGTTTTGGTCCTGACGGACCTTGGTCTCTTGTTAGATGGCAGAGTCTCAAAAAGGTGGTGTCCAGGGTGGGAGGCGGCAGCCAATCACCTTTTCTGCAGAGCGAATGATGCGCTGCAGCCCGCCCTGATTCCTAGCGGTGGCAGCAGTGTGCCAGGTGGTCATGGAGGAAGTTAGGATGGACTCAATGATCGAGGTGTAGAAATTCACCATCATTATCCGTGGCAAGCTGAATGTCTTCAGCTGCCACAGGAAGTACTTCCTCTGCTGTGCTTTATTAACGAGGGAGGTGATGTTTAGCTCCCACTTGAGGTCCTGAGAGATGGTGGTGCCCAGGAAACGGAATCACTCCACAGTGGTAACTGGGGAGTCACACAGGGGGCTGGGCTTCTCTTGAAGTCTACCACCATCTCCACTGTCTTCAGGGGGTTTAGCCCCAGGTTGTTCTGGCTGCACCAGGAGACCAGGTGGTCCACCTCCCATCTGTAAGCAGACTCCTCACCTTCAGAGATTAGTCTGATGACAGTGGTGTTGTCCGCAAACTTCAGGAGCTTGATAGATTGATGTCTGGAGGTGCAGCCATTTGTGCAGCACTATAGACTGAGGCTTGGGTGTGCTATGGGTTCCCCAGTTTCACCTGTAGTGGCCAACTTTGTACATGGAGGAAGTGGGCTCTGATGTCCTATCCAGGGACACCAACTAGCCGTTGGTTCAGATTTGTGGGAAAACACCTGGGTTAAAATTAAATCTCAGGACGTACCACATTTCACCGACCACATGAACTCTGTGGACAACCACATCAGGTTCACCAGGGAGGGTGTGGAAAAATGACAGGTTAGCCTTACACTGTGAAATTACAACTGGTGATGGGGACATTTGATTGTTGATGTTTAATGTAAACCAACACATACTGATCAATACTTAAGGTTTGACTCTCATCATCCACTGGAGCACAAACTAGGAGTCATTAGGACGCTGGACCACCGAGCTGACAACATCCCCACTGACACAGCGGCCGGGTAAGAGGAAACATCCCACATCTAACAGGCCCTGGTTAAGTGTGGTTATCCTAACTGAACGTTTGTCAAAGCCAGGAAGACCCCAAACAGTGCCCCAGCCAATCAAACAGAGAGAAGAACAACAGCTGCCTAAGCACAAACCAGAGGTGATTCTGCATGTAGCAGGAGTGTTGGAACAGTTGAGACATGTATTTTCCAAACACTGCGTCCCAGTTGCTTTCAAACTCCAAAACACGCTGTCGCTGTGCCAGAAGTTGGTCCACCCCAAGGATCGGGTCCCCTGGCAAAAACAGAGTATTATAGTGTATGCTGTTAAGTGCCAGGAGGATTGCCGTGACTTGTACACTGGGGAAACTAAACACACACTGGCCAAGAGGATGACACAACACAGGAGAGCTAACACGTCAGACCAGAACTCCGCAGTCTACACCATCTACAGACCAGGACTCCACAGTCTACACCATCTACAGGCCAGTGGCCACTCTTTCAAGGAGGAGGATGTACACATCCTGGATAGGGAGGAACGCTGGTTTGAACGGGGAGTCAAACAGGCCATCTATGTGAAGAGGGAACGACCATCCCTGAATCGAGTACATCTGTCACCATCTTATAATGCTGTGATTGCAGCTATTCCACAATCCTCTGTGAATAGTACACATGACCATTGTAACTCTAGTTAATGGTCACGGTAATTTGCATATGAAACCGGTAGTTGGTTTCGGTCATTATGCAACTGTACTGTTTATAAGGGTGGGGATTCCTGCAGTCAGACTGAAGAGGTCATTTAGATGAGCGAAGAAACGTTTCTCTCAATAAATGTTGTGTCCAGATGAACTGAGGCAACGTCCTGTGACGAAATAATGAAGATATCCCCATAGAGGGACTACATCAAACAGAACGAGTGTTTTTGTTGGGACCATGAACTCCCCTGACAAACATAAAGATGTTTTGGCCGCTCTCTCATTCATTCCCACAATGACGTTTTTCTCCCGGACAAAGAAACCGACTCCCCGCTGAGATCTGAGGCTCCTCAACTACCTGCCAAGTGTCTCCCGTTTCCCCACTTTCATCTCCACAGACTATCCCCCCCACACCTCTAACAGTTTGCATGCATTAACTCGGTGTCTGTGGTAAGCAGCCATTTTGTTTTTTCACTTTCTTTAATGATTTGCCTCAAACTGAGCATCATGGTGGACTGTTTGTTTGTGTTTCGATAGCAGCATATTAACTCTGTGTGAGCCTAATCTGAAAGGGGTCGTTTTTAAATAGTGTAGTTAGGGATCAAACCCGATGCTCAGTTTTGTTTTCTTCTGTCTCCTGATATGATTCCATCTGACAGTAAAGATCCACAGATCCGACAAACTGGTGTTTCACTGCCCTTCATCCATGTGAACCACATAGAAATTAAATCTTAATAAAAAACATTAATGTATATCATTGCTATTATATATTATTACTGTAGGTCCAGTTATATGAATAGACTATTGTCGGTCCGGTTGGTCCATTCATTTTCTCCAAAGAGACAAAAGTGAACCATCAGGAACCAGATTTACTTTTTCAGCCCCAAGTGACACCGAAAATACACAACCGATGAAAGCATGTTTTGGTTTCCTACAGCATGTTCTCATGTTTAGTGTGCTGTCAACGGGGGGGGGGGGAATCTCGCAGAACTCTTGACGGCTTCTTCATATGAAGTTAGAATGACCTGTTCTGTTCTCATTAATCACAGTAGATGGGGGGGAAAAAACAAGAAGGTTTCAAACTAAAATTTCACAAAGAACAGCAAAACGCAAAACCCGTCAAGGTAACGCATTGTAATTACACTGTAAGACGACACAAAGTAACAGAAAACGCTGGAAAAATCTAATTAATCAATCATAACTAGCACATTTCTTGTATTCCAATGCAACGCTTTAACGCAGGATGAGTGTGCTGTAGAAATGACGTTTATATAGACAGCATAAGCACACAAACAAACAAACACAGCAGCTTTATTTGGGTAAATTTGATTAAGAGCGGAGAGCTGGTTTCGATAACCTAGCGGGGGCATGCTAACGCCAAGTGAGTAGCTAGCTTACCTAAATTAACCTAGCGGGGACATGCTAACGCCAAGAGAGTAGCTAGCTTACCTAAATTAACCTAGCGGGGGCATGCTAACGCCAAGAGAGTAGCTAGCTTCCCTTACGTTATCCTGGCGGGGACATGCTAACACCAAGAGAGTAGCTAGCTTACCTAAATTAACCTAGCGGGGGCATGCTAACGCCAAGAGAGTAGCTAGCTTCCCTTACGTTATCCTGGCGGGGACATGCTAACGCCAAGTGAGTAGCTAGCTTACCTAAATTAACCTAGCTGGGGCATGCTAACGTCAAGAGAGTAGCTAGCTTACCTAAATTAACCTAGCTGGGGCATGCTACAGCCAAGTGAGCAGCTAGCTTCCCTTACATTATCCTAGCGGGGACATGCTAACGCCAAGTGAGTAGCTAGCTTACCTAAATTAACCTAGCTGGGGCATGCTAAAGCCAAGTGAGCAGCTAGCTTCCCTTACGTTATCCTGGCGGGGACATGCTAACGCCAAGAGAGTAGCTAGCTTACCTAAATTAACCTAGCTGAGACATGCTAAAGCCAAGTAGCTAGCTTCCCTTACGTTAACCTATCTGGGACATGCTAAAGCCAAGTTAGTAGCTAGCTTCCCTTACGTTAAAAAGAGGGGACATGCTAAAGCTAAGTGAGTAGCTAGCTTACCTCGGACGAGAAGCAGGCTGACGAGCGCAGCCGCAGCAGCAGCAGCCAACATGGCGGCCTCGCTCCCCCCGCCGGGCGCCGCAGCGCAGCCAAGCCCGGGCCGGAGCTGTCGTCTCCGGGTATAAAACAGACGGAGCCGCGGGAGGAAGAAAAAAAAAAGACGGGAAAAAACCCACAATTCAAGATGGGAAACTTAAGACCCAAACCCGATTCCGGTTCCGAGTGTAAACAGTGCCCGTTACCGTCCGGATCTCCAAGCCCAACAACTTTGATTTAACTCTGAATCCCGAGTCCCGACTTCGGTAAACTGGTTTATCTTCTGCTGAGACCGGATCAGACGGAACACATCGACGGAAGCGTTCCGAGGACTTTATTCTGCCATCAGCAGCCCCGACGCTTAACACACACACACACACACAGCATCTTTATAACGCACAAAAACTGTTGAACGAGACAGACGGCGACGCGCTCTCCCGAGCGCCTGCCGCACGCGCAGCTTCCGGTGTGCGCGCGCGCGTCTTTGCTTGTGTTGCGTGCGTCTTTTGTGTTTGTTTGCGTGTTTTTGTGTGCGCGCGTCTTTGTATGGGTTGCGTGCGCATGTCTTTGTGTGTGTGTGTGTGTGTGTGTGTGTGTGTGCGCATGTCTTTGCTTGTGTTGCATGCGTGTTTGTGCGTGTTTGTGTGTTGTTTGTGTGTGCGCGTCTTTGCTTGTGTTTGCTTGTGTTGTGTGTGTGTGTGTGTGTGTGTGTGTGCCTGCGCATGTCTTTGTGTGTGTTTGTGTGCCTGCGCATGTCTTTGCTTGTGTTGCGTGCGCATGTCTTTGTGTGTGTGTGTGTGTGTGTGTGTCTGCGCATGTCTTTGCTTGTGTTGCGTGCGCATGTCGTTGTGTGTGTGTGTGTGTGTCTGTGCCTGCGCATGTCTTTGCTTGTGTTGCGTGCGTCTTTTGTGTTTGTCTGTGTGTTTTTGTGTGTGCGCGTCTTTGCTTGTGTTGCGTGCGTCTTTTGTGTTTGTTTGTGTGTTTTTGTGTGTGCGCGTCTTTGCATGTGTTGCGTGTGTGTGTGTGTGTGTGCGCGCGTCTTTGCATGTGTTGCGTGTGTGTGTGTGTGTTGTGTGTGTGTGTGCGTCTCTCCGCGTGTGTGTGTGGGGGGGGGGTGTACCGTGAACGTTAAGAAAACGTGTCGTCCATAATATGCACGAGTTCTTTTATTGGCCGCGTGTGACAGAAACACGTTTTAAATAAGTTCAGGCGGTTGCAACAACACGTTAGCCACGCAAACAGGCGCCGAAGTCACAAACGCTGAAGCCGAGCTGACGTCACTGAACCAGTCCCTGCACAAAAGGTGGACGCTGTTAGCGCACACTGGCAAGAGTGCGTTTGATTGTGTTGCTGTTGTTGTTGTTGTTGTTGTTGAGTTTGCAGAGAAGTGGAGGGTTGAAATGCAGGCTGTGAGTGACTGGTCCAAACAGCCACAGATGATACAAACCAGCATTTCCGATATTGAACACCCGACAAAGCCGTTACAGGCGCACTCCGGGCGATGTCATGCGGACCGGAACCAACCACGTCACCTTACACCGGCGTGCCAGCTGCGGAGAGCCACAGCACACCAGAACCTGGCGAGCCGGACCTCGAAATGTTACCATGCGGTACGATGTCACATAACATAACCGAATATCATATAAGACAGTACAATATCATACGATATCACATATATATATCATATATAATACGGTACAATATCATACAATATAACATATATCATATATAATACGGTACAATATCATACAATATAACATATATATCATATATAATACGGTACAATATCAGACAATATAACATATATATCATATATAATACGGTACAATATCAGACAATATAACATATATATCATATAATACGGTACAATATCATACAACATATATCATATATAATACGGTACAATATAACATATGTCATATAATACGGTACAATATCATACAATATCACATATAACATATATCATATATAATACGGTACAATATCACATATACACTCACTGGCCACTTTATTAGGTACACCTTGCTAGTACCGGGTTGGACCCCCTTTTGCCTTCAGAACTGCCTTAATCCTTCGTGGCATAGATTCAACAAGGTACTGGAAACATTCCTCAGAGAGTTTGGTCCATATTGACATGATAGCATCACGCAGTTGCTGCAGATTTGTCGGCTGCACATCCATGATGCGAATCTCCCGGTCCACCACATCCCAAAGGTGCTCTATTGGATTGAGATCTGGTGACTGTGGAGGCCATTTGAGTACAGTGAACTCATTGTCATGTTCAAGAAACCAGTCTGAGATGATTCGAGCTTTATGACATGGCGCGTTATCCTGTCTGGAAGTAGCCATCAGAAGATGGGAACACTGTGGTCATAAAGGGATGGACATGGTCAGCAACAATACTCAGGTAGGCTGTGGCGTTGACACGATGCTCAGTTGGTACTAAGGGGCCCAAAGTGTGCCAAGAAAATATCCCCCACACCATTACACCACCACCAGCAGCCTGAACCGTTGATACAAGGCAGGATGGATCCATGCTTTCATGTTGTTGACGCCAAATTCTGACCCTACCATCCGAATGTCGCAGCAGAAATCGAGACTCATCAGACCAGGCAACGTTTTTCCAATCTTCTATTGTCCAATTTTGGTGAGCCTGTGCAAATTGTAGCCTCAGTTTCCTGTTCTTAGCTGACAGGAGTGGCACCCGGTGTGGTCTTCTGCTGCTGTAGCCCATCTGCCTCAAGGTTCGACGTGTTGTGCGTTCAGAGATGCTCTTCTGCATACCTCGGTTGTAATGAGTGGTTATTGGAGTTACTGTTGCCTTTCTATCAGCTCGAACCAGTCTGGCCATTCTCCTCTGACCTCTGGCATCAACAAGGCATTTTCGCCCACAGAACTGCCGCTCACTGGATATTTTCTCTTTTTCGGACCATTCTCTGTAAACCCTAGAGATGGTTGTGCGTGAAAATCCCAGTAGATCAGCAGTTTCTGAAATACTCAGACCAGCCCGTCTGGCACCAACAACCATGCCACGTTCAAAGTCACTTAAATCACCTTTCTCCCCCATTCTGATGCTCGGTTTGAACTGCAGCAGATCGTCTTGACCATGTCTACATGCCTAAATGCATTGAGTTGCTGCCATGTGATTGGCTGATTAGAAATTTGCGTTAACGAGCAGTTGGACAGGTGTGCCTAATAAAGTGGCCGGTGAGTGTATATATCATATATAATACAGTACAATATCATACAATATAACATATATCATATCATATCATATATAATACAGTACAATATCATACAATATAACATATATCATATCATATACAGTACAATATCATACAATATAACATATCATATATCATACAGTACAATATCATACAATATAACATATATCATATCATATATCATACAGTACAATATCATACAATATAACATATCATATCATATATAATACAGTACAATATCATACAACATAACATATATCATATCATATATCATTCAGTACAATATCATACAATATAACATATATCATATCATGTCATACAGTACAATATCATACAATATAACATATATCATATCATATATCATACAGTACAATATCATACAATATAACATATATCATATCATACAGTACAATATCATACAATATAACATATATATCATATATCATACAGTACAATACAACATATATCATATATCATACAGTACAATATCATACAATATAACATATATATCATATATCATACAGTACAATACAACATATATCATATATCATACAGTACAATACAACATATATCATATCATATATCATACAGTACAATATAACATATCATATAATACAGTACAACATATATCATATATCATACAGTACAATATAACATATATCATATAATACAGTACAATATAACATATATCATATCATATCATACAGTACAATATAACATATATCATATAATACAGTACAATATAACATATATCATATCATATAATACAGAACAATATAACATATATCATATAATACGGTACAATATAACATATATCATATAATACGGATACACTATAACATATATCATATCATATAATACAATATAAATGTCAGACAACAGCTGGTGTGCAGCGTCATGTTAAGTGTTGTGCGTTGCCAGAAGCAGAAATCTGTGACAGCATCAGAATCACACTTTACACTCAAAAGCAGAAAAGTAAAAAACGAGCCGAATGCCGGGGTCATGACTGGCTCCAGGTCTCACCGTGAAGACATGATCCTGGGGAAATACCAGACGAGTTATATGTGACCACAGCTTCTTATTCCGAGATGTCAGCACTGAGCTAAAGGGGGGGGGGCCTTTTATACAAAACTACACACTCCCTTCTTATGGCTCCAGTCTCCATGGAAACAGAGCTCACGGAACTGTACCTTTAGAAACCCACCAGGCGGTGGTTAATGCCCCCAAAACTCCGGTCTCACTCACTTCCCCGGTGCATCCGGATACACGTCACTCGCCCCTTCGTCATTCCGGGATAGCGGGACCGCCGCGAGGCCCTGGGAAGCGCGTGCGCCCAGAAGCGTGAGGGAGGCGATATGCCGAAGCGTGCGCGTCCCAAAGGAGGGGGATAGTGTGACGTGCTCGGATAGCGAGACTCGCTAGCCCTTGGCTAACGGGTCGGACCCCAAATGTAGAGAATTCGGGGGGCAGCCCGGGAACCGCCGCAGCCGGGATGTGAACCCGGATCTCCTGCACTACGGGCGACAAGGTTAAGCAGTCGACTAAAGGGTCCGACCCATTAGCCAAGGGCTAGCAAGAGTCTACTTATTCAGGATTGTTATATATATATGTATGTATATATATATGTGTGTGTGTGTGTGTGTGTGATATAGTCAAAGAACAGAACAGCAACAAAAAAGGCAAACCCAAAAGGTCAGTGGTTCCTCCGTGTTGAAAGGGGCAGGGTCTGGGTCTGTAGTGTTAACAGATACACACCAACAATCACACATGTATGGACGAGCTTCACTGAAGTGACCTTCGTGATTCATCTGACAGCTGCATTTGAACTGAATCTAGTGGCCGGACGATGACCTGGGATGACACCAAATCTGGGGTCAAGGTCGGGGTCTTTTTAGGTGCTGGTGGCAAACACCAAACAGAAAATCCATGTCATTCTTGATAAAAACTGCTTCCTGCCGCTAGGTCGATCACTGAGAAGCACACCTGCCAAAAAACCGAATTCAGTCTGACCAAGCAGGATGGACAACCCTGCCAGCCACAGAGGAAGGAAGGAAGGACACCAGGGGACAATAAGAGGAAGCACATTCAGGACTTCTGGGATCATCTTGTCCTCTCAGAAACTCTCCACCTGAACACAAACCCAGACCAATCCATTTTCCACTGGGGGGCGCAAGAGAACAGGCGAGAGAGGGTGAAGAAGAGGAGGAGGGAGTGACAGTGCGAGAACCGATTTTATTCTAGAAGAATTTAGGGTTCCCGGCGGATAAACCAGATCTCGTTCCGTCGGCAGGAAACTCCAGGGTTCTCGTACACAGCCACCATGTACCTGTCGCGGTGAAGGCTGTCAACGTCGCCGAGGATTTCCCAGAGCTGGTTGATTTGGTGGGTGATCGTCTCCTCAGTGGTGGTACCAAAGAATGGCCTAAAAAAGCAAACCAGAAACAGTCAGAATCCAGTCAGAACCGGTTTCACTTCTGGGGATGAAGTCAAAACAGACAAACATTCAACACTTTCTTTTCCAGCGACTTACATCAGCAGCAGCGAGACCCGATTCACATCCCCGTATTGAACGTGGAACCTAACTGCCGTTGTTTCCAGGAATTGTGGGTAACGTAGTTCTTTGGCAACATGAAATACTAATTGTCACGGTTGTGTGGGCTGGGCCATCAAGGCTCACCTGTTCCCCATCCCCTGATCAGTATTTCTGTTCCCCATTTACCTGAGTAACCCTGATTGCCCCATGATTGCCCCATCCACCTGATTGCCCCTGCTTCACTCACCTTGTTCCCCTTTCTCTAATTGGCTTTTCTGTTCCTGCTCTGCTCACCTGCGCCCTATCTCTCTGATTGGCTGTCCGGTGTTATATATCCCCCCCCCCCCCCGGTTGCCCCGGTGCTTCGTTGGCTCATCACACACACATAGTGACTTCTGGTAGTGGGATGCACCATGTCTTGTCTCTAGCCTTTCTTGCTGCCTGAATCCATGTTGATAAAACCCTCGTCCTAGCCCAGTCGGTCTCCACTGTGGGCATCTGGGTCCTCTTCCTGCTCCGGCCGGGACACGACTGAATTCTCTCTGCTTTAATAATACCACCGAAGTGAAATATGTACATCAAACCCTCTCAAAAATCACTGACCTTAACTCAGATCTTAACCAAATCAAGCCATTGTTCTTCTCCAACACAAACAAGTGCCTTGTCAACCATGAAGAAGAAGGTGGCGTCATCGTGTTGCTAAGGCAACAGCAAATATGACGTAAGTAATTAAACGAGAATCACAGCATCATTACTTTATTCGAGTAGTTTTCTGTCTGTTTGTTGTAGCTTCCTTAAACACATAAGATGCGATGTGAAGCCACTCGGTCTCGTTACCAAGGTAACGGCGATGCCAGATGTAACGAGTCTTACACATATCTAGTCTGGCTGGTGTGTGTGTTAGAATGTGAGGCATTATTCATCCATCCATCCATTATCCAAACCGCTTATCCTGCTCTCAGGGTGGCGGGGATGCTGGAGCCTATCTCAGCAGTCATTGGGCGGCAGGCGGGGAGACACCCTGGACAGGCCGCCAGGCCATCACACACACACACACACACACACACACACATACATTCACACCTTGGGACAGTTTAGTACGGCCGATTCACCTGACCTACATGTCTTTGGACTGTGGGAGGAAACCCACATGCAAACTCCACACAGAGGACAACCCGGGATGACCCCCAAGGTTGGACTACCCCGGGGCTCAAACCCAGGACTTCTTACTGTGAGGCGACCATGCTAACCACTGCGCCACCGTGCCGCCCCACTTCTGCTTGATTTATTCATTTTAATGGATTGTAACGAGCTTTGAGTGGCTGCTGCAGCTAGAAAAGTGCTGTGTAAAGTGCAGTTCAAGTATGTAGGTTTTCAGATGGGTAGCAGAGAGACAGGAAAGAGGAAGTTCCATAGAGAGCTCTTACAGATATATTTCCTTGTCCTACTTACATCATTCACAAATATATTCCTAAAAGAGTATATTATATATTCCTAAACTGGCAACTTCATTAGAATGTAGCTTCAGAAGTTAGTCAGAAAATATTCAAGTTCTTGAGATTCCTCCGATACATGTGGAGTCACCAGCCGCTTCTTTTCACCTGACAGTGAGGAGTTTCACCAGAGGCACATAGCGCGTGGGAGGATCATGCTATTCCTCCCAGTTCCCCCTCCCACCTGAACAGGCGCCCCGACCGACCAGAGGAGGTGCCAGTGCAGCGACCAGGACACATACCCACATCCATCTTCTCACCCGCAGACACGGCCAATTGTGTCTGTAGGGATGCCCGACCAAGCCGGAGGTAACACGGGGATTCGAACCGGCGATCCCCGTGTTGGTAGGCAACGGAATAGACCGCCACGCTACCCAAACGCCCCCTAAAGAAACTTCTTGAGGTTTCTTCTTAAGGTTGAGCGAATCTGACCACAGACTCTTCGGAGGTGCTGTAGTATTTCTGACCCAATGGTACAGAACAGTTTTCAGATGGCAGCAAAAGTGCAGTACTGACAACACTTCAATGTTTCATACCACCACATAGTATAAAATATACCAGCTGGCTCACAGGCCTCAGGGTGAAACCTGGGCCTGTGTCAGACATCCTAGATGGAGAAGGTCCTTACCGGGCAATGACCCGGAATGGGTCCCTGTAGACTATGGTGATGTCGGGGTCCACAGGCTGGGGTGGGGTGCTCTGGAACTCAGCAGGCAGGTAGAACGCAGTCAGGACATGCTTCTCAAAGGTCTTGCCGTCCTCCGTTATGTGGATGTTGTTCATGACAGGGATGGTCATCCCCAGGTGGCGCCCTGTGGAGACAGGCAGGGAGTGGGGACTTCAGATGACACCAGACTGGGAGCAAAGGTCTCTAGGATCGAACCCACCGAGCCAAACAAGTCCTAGGAGTTAATCTCATCCACCTGTCATGACAGTGGCCTAGACTCACAAGTCAGCCTCTAAATGATTTGCTCAACGGGAGATTGAGGACATTCTCCCAGCTTTCGTTGCTAAAGCTAAGAAAAACCTGCATTTGCAGAACCAATCCAGAGCCTTTAGGGCGGCCCCTCATACTGGGGCGGACATGCAGAAGGGGTGCGCTTGTGGTAAAATATATACATCATTTGAAAACAAACACAATCAATACTCTAACGTGGCTCGGGACATCCATTTTCAGTGTTTTATTGAGCTCTCCGTCTTGCGAATTGATTCGCTATATCTCCAGGTTGTTCCACTCGGAGGAGGATAGCGGAGGCATCTTTCCTGTAAGGCGTGTCCTACATTTCCGAAGCAGTCGGCGTAGGTTTGTTAGTGGCCTGTCATTACCTGATCTGTTGCCCATCTGCAGACTACCACATGCCTCCTCCGACACATGTGGAGTCGTCAGCCGCTTCTTTTCACCTGACAGTGAGGAGTTTCACCAGGGGGATGTAGCACGTGGGAGGATCACGCTATTCCCCCCCAGTTCCCCCTCCCGCCCGATCAGGTGCCCCAACCAACCAGAGGGGGCGCTAGTGTAGAGCCCAGGACACATACCCACATTTGGCTTCCCACCCGCAGTCACGGCCAATTGTGTCTGTAGGGATGCCCAACCAAGCCGGAGGTAACACAGGGATTCGAACTGGCGATCCCCGTGTTGGTAGGCAACAGAATAGACCGCCACGTGGCCCGGATGCCCCCGGATCAGAGAGTTAAACAACATCTGAGCTCTATCAACAAATAAATAACTGGAATGTGACACAATTTAGTGACATTTACAGACAGACGTGTGAAGGAGAAGGGGCCAAGACAGAGGTGGGTGCTACAAGGGAGGGGGAGGAGCTAAACGGGAAGAGCGGGGAGGGGCTCTTCGCACCTGCAGAGTTCTCCTTGCAGATGAAGCGCATCAGTTTCATGAAGCCCAGAGAAATACTCTGCTCATAAAGCTCCGCCTCCTTGGTGACACACGCCCAGTTCCCCGCCGGGTACACCCGCTCCTCGTACAGCACCTCCCCCATCTGAAACACACACAGCAACAAGTACACTGGATATGATATCTAGAGTACTTTAAGTTCATAAGCAGATAACGGATGCCACTGAGAGAGGAAGGGTTGTGGACAGTGAATCTTGAAGTCAGACCTTCTCATGGCGGTTTATCAGGACGGAATGAATCTGTTCCCTCTGGTGGTTCCGCCGGGTCATCTCCTGGATCGGACCGGTCATCTCTGTGGAGATAAAACACAGACCACTGTTCAGATTTAACCCTTGAACCACGATGCAGACCAGCAGACTCAACTGGTCTTCTCACGGTGGCGTACAGCGTCTGAGAAACACCAGTGTTCCCAGTCCGACACCAGCAACACTACTGGTTTGGCTTTACAAGGTGAAAGAGTATTTTACTGCTACAACTGACCGCTAGCTTAGGTGAACTCTCCTTCCTCTCTCTCTCTGTCGGAGTGCATGCTGGGAGCGGAAGACAGGGCGAGTGAGTGTGCCTTTCAGCATGATATTCTCTGTTTTACAGCCAAGATGGACTGGAACGCTTCTCCTTCCTTACATGTGAAACAGGTTTTCTTCACTTGGCCGAGATGCTGAAGCAACACACAGCTGTAATGTGCACTTCACCGATGAGGAGAACGGCAACACGGTTTCTTCTCAGCAAAAGAAGACTGAATCTGAATCTGGTCACATTTTGGATCTGGTCACTTAGATGATGATGAAACGTTTCTGTCAATAAACCGTGTGTCCAGATGAACTGATTCAACCTTCTGTGATATGAAATATTATGACTAGTGAATATGACTAGTACATATCATAATGTGAGTAGTAAATATCACAGTATAAGTAATACATATCAGTAGGTGTTACTGAGTGGTATTGATTCAAACAAAGGAAATGAGTCAGATTTCTCCATTTACAAACACAGGTGCTGGACCGGCTGACTGGTTCTGTTGTAGCTTCTCAGTAAACTAAACAGCCATCACTGGAAACTGATTCCTCCTGAAGAACTGTCAGTCACTCCCTTCCCAGCTTGTCTTGTTCGTTTTTATTGGTTGTTGTTAGTCACATGACTGAAAACTATCCAGCAGGAGTCAGGTAGAAATGATGCACTTCCTGTTCAGATGGCGAGTGTGGTTGGTGGACAAGCCCCGCCCCCCTTACCTTGTGGAACAGACACCTGATGGGTGCTGGCTACCGCCTGCCAGTGGTTGAACAGTCTCTCCCCCTCCACCTCTTCCATTGGCTCAGGGTTGTCAGTGATCTCATCATCCAGCTGCTCGTCCTCCAAACCGTCAAGGTCTTCCAAGGAGATGAGCGCCATCGCTACCACTTTGTGAAGGCCAAACCTTTAGTCGGAGGAAGCTAAAGTCAGAAGACAGGAGAGGAGACTGGTTTGAGTTTAAATGCAGAAACATGAAGCATCTTCTAAACACAAATAAAAACATCTATCTGGAAGCCACCAAATCCACTGGAGACTTGTTGGATTCTGGACTAGCTCCAGAGGACTGGAAGAGGTCTGTTCTCTTTACAGATAGCCATGTTAGTGTCTCTGACGTAATATTAATGAACATGGACACGTCAACATCTGATGATGCAAAGACATGAAGTGTACCCCCTGACCCAGAGACCACCTAGGAAGACAAACTGGGAACCGCCCAGTTTTCCTACTATGTTTTCTTAATTTCCACTCCTGGTACTGGTCCCGTACCAGACTAAAGCCATGCTAGGCTAGTGGCCAGCTACATAAAACACAAACAATCAGATTAAAATTATCCATCCATCCATCAATTATCTGAACCGCTTATCCTGCTCTCAGGGTCACGGAGATGCTGGAGCCTATTCCAGCAGTCACTGGGCGGCAGGCGGGGAGACACCCTGGACAGGCCGCCAGGCCATCTTTGCTTAATATTCCAATTTCAACTTGGTGTGCGATATAACCACTGACATCAAACACTGAAAAAAATGTGCAAATAACACGCCACTTTGCCAGATATAGAAGGAGAGCAACAAATGGACTGATGACTGACCCCGGAGGTACACTGCACCAGAGGAAAAAATGATGCGGCAGTACCAAGCTATACAATGAACATCCTATGTGACAAATTCCAATTCAGATTCCATCTCAGACTCCGCTTGTTAACCAAATTGCTGTAACTGAATCTACTGTTAGCTTTGGCTGCTCCCGTTAGGGGGCGCCACAGTGGATCATCCGTTTCCATCTCTTCCTGTCCTCTGCATCTTCCTCTGTCACACCAGCCACCTGCATGTCCTCCCTCACCACATCCATAAACCTCCTCTTTGGCCTTCCTCTTCTCCTCTTCCCTGGCAGCTCCATATTCAGCATCCTTCTCCCAATATACCCAGCATCTCTCCTCCACACATGTCCAAACCATCTCACTCTTGTCTCTCTGGCTTTGTCTCCAAACCGTCCAACCTGAGCTGTCCCTCTAATATACTCGTTCCTAATCCTGTCCTTCTTCATCTCTCACAATTAAAATCTTATCATCTTCACCTCTGCCACCTCCAGGTCCTCCTCCTGTCTTTTCATCGATCAGTGCCACTGTCTCCAAACCATACAACATAGCTGGTCTCACTACCATCTTGTAAACCTTCCCTTTATCTCTTGCTGGTACCCTTCTGTCACAAATCACTCCTGACACTCTTCTCCACCCTGCCTGCAGTCTCTTCTTCACCTCTCTCCTGTACTCCCCGCTACTTTGAACAGTTGACCCCAAGTATTTAAACTAACACACCTTCATCGCCTCCACTCCTTGCATCCTCACCATTCCACTGTCCTCCCTCTCATTCATGCATATGTATTCCATCTTGTTCCTACTGACTTTCATTCCTCTTCTCTCCAGTGCATACCTCCACCTCTCCAGGCTCTCCTCCACCTGCACCCTACTCTCACTACAGATCACAATGTCATCCGCAAACATCATAGTCCACGGAGACTCCTGCCTGATCTCGTCCGTCAGATACAGATACATGTGAAGGCTTACTCATCGTGTTGAACCTAAAATCTGGTTTAGAAAGTGGTCTGTGATTCTGAGGTGAATCTGGACCTGGCCTGGATGCTGCTGCATTGCATTGTGGTCACTTTAGTCCTTGTCCACACTTCTTTTGCTCATCAGCATCATCTTGTTTTTTTCCTCTGACTGCAGGTTTAAACGTATGGCTTTGTAAGAAAACAATGATGTGCTTTAGTATTGTGATGCTATCGTTCAAAAATAATAACACTGTACGGATTCCTCTGATGACAGAGAGGTTTCCCCACTGACACAGCGGCCGGGGAAAGGGGGAGAAATCCCACATTAAACAGGCCCTGGTTAAGTGGGGTTATCCTAACTGGGGGTTTGTCAAAGCCAAGAAGACGCACAAACAGTGCACCAGCCAATCAGAGAGGAGAAGGACAACAGCTGTCTAAGTGTAAGCCAGTGGTGATTCTGTATGTGGTGGGAGTCTTGGAACAGTTGAGATGCGTATTTTCCAAACACCACATCTCAGTTACTTTCAACCCCCAAAATATGCTACACTAGAAGTTGGTCCACTCCAAGGATTGGGTCCCCGGCACAAACAGAGCAATATAGTGTAGCTGTTAAGTGCCAGGAGGATTGCTGTGACTTGTACACTGGGGAAACTAAACAGATGCTGGCCAAGAGGATGACCCAACACAGGATATCTAACACATCAGACCAGGACTCTACAGTCTACACCATCTACAGACCAGGACTCCACAGTCTACACCATCTACAGACCAGGACTCCACAGTCTACACCATCTACAGACCAGGACTCCACAGTCTACACCATCTACAGACCAGGACTCCACAGTCTACACCATCTACAGGCCAGGACTCCACAGTCTGCACCATCCACAGACCAGGACTCCACAGTCTACACCATCTACAGACCAGGACTCCACAGTCTAGACCAGGGATAGACGACATGGTCCAGAAAGGTCCGGTGTGGGTGCAGGTCTTTGTTCCAACCAAGCAGTTACACACCTGATTCTATTGGTCAACCAATAGTCTTTGCAAAGGACCTTGATTTGTAGACTCAAGTGTGTAACTCTTTGGTTGGAACAAGGACCTGCACCCACACCAGACCTTTCTGGATCATGTTGCCTATCCCTGGTCTACACCATCTACAGGCCAGTGGCCACTCTTTCAAGGATGAGGATGTGCACATCCTTGATAGGGAGGAACACTGGTTTGAATGGGGAGTCAAAGAGGCCATCTATGTGAAGAGGGAACGACCATCCCTGAACCGAGGGGGTCTAAGAGTACATCTGTCACCATCTTACATCCCAGATAACAGACACATTTGGGCCTAATCTGGGGCACTTTTGGTACTTACGGTTCAGTTACAGCACTGGCAAGTGTTGTGTAGGCCAGACATGATCCAAATGTCATGAACCAGGCTTGACTTGGGTTACAGCACATACTATGTGGGCCAGATGTGGCCCAAGTGTGGCTGCCTCAACTCAGCCACACTCACCCTGAGTGAACGCCGTAATTCGAGGCCAAATATGGGCCGTAAGGTAACTGCAGATATGGGCCATATTTGGGCTAAAGATTCTTTGCTATCTGGGATCTTACTGCGATTGCAACTATTCCCCAATCCTCTGTGAATAGTACACGTTGAAACCGTAGTTAATGGTCACACCCATATTTGCATATGAAACTGGTCGTTGGTTTGGGTCGTTATGCCACTGTATTCTTTATAAGGGTGGGGACACCTGCAGTCACTGTATTGTTTATAAGGGTGGGATACCTGCAGTCACTGTATTGTTTATAAGGGTGGGGTACCTGCAGTCACTGTATTGTTTATAAGGGTGGGGGTACCTGCAGTCACTGTATTGTTTATAAGGGTGGGGTACCTGCAGTCACTGTATTCTTTATAAGGGTGGGGACACCTGCAGTCACTGTATTGTTTATAAGGGTGGGGACACCTGCAGTCACTGTATTGTTTATAAGGGTGGGGGTACCTGCAGTCACTGTATTGTTTATAAGGGTGGGGTACCTGCAGTCAGGTGAGACTGAAGAGGCCACTTAGATGATGATGAAACGTTTCTCTAAATAAACGTTGTGTCCAGATGAACTGATTCAACCTTCTATTCTCTTTCTTCAATCAAAAACTCAACCGCTGTAGGAAGAGGTTACACACATCACACAAACACTGAACAAAAAAATCTGATGGGAAAATCATTTATCACCAACCCTTTCTTTTTTAATCTCAGTTGGGTCAATTCTACATGTCTTTGGACTGTGGGAGGAAACCGGAGAACCTGGAGGAAACCCACGCAGACTATGGGGAGAACATGCAAAGTCCACACAGAGGACAATCTGAGACAACCTGTGGGGTTGGACTACCCCGGGGCTCGAACCCAGGACCTTCTTGCATAACACAGACATCTACACACATTTTGTGCCATTCTGTCCAACGGTTGGCACATACATGACAGTACTGCTGGAATGACTTGGACCCAAACCAAAGGTACTCTGAGCATGTCAGGAGCATGCTAACAATACACAAAACGTGTTGTCACACAAACACCGTGTTAATGCCCGCTTTGCCTCCCAACCACAGGTGGCGCTGCAGCTGCGAGCTCAGGAGAACGTCTGAACATGTAACCTCAGATGAACTTTCTAACATTACAGCTGTGTAACTGTATAATTTTGTCACTTTTCCAGGATCTCGTGACTATTTCCCAGGATATCCAGGTGTTTTCGATGACTGGGGAAACTAGTCCAAACATTTCCAGGATTTCCTGGTTTTCCAGGAAGCACGGGACCCCTGAGTAAGGGGGGGGGGGGCGGGTATTGAACATTTCCCACCTTTCAGTTCAGATGTTTGATTTTCATGCGTGGCGCTCATCCATCTAAGCGGCTTCTCTTGATCTCACGCTAGATCTCACGCCTGTCTTGATAACGCGGCCGCGCAGCGCCACACCGGAAACGACGCGGTCGGGCCGCTTCACGGCGGAAATGATAACGCGGACGTACAAACAATTTGTCACGTGTGATATTGGGCCGTACAAACAAAATTGACGACGTTTTCAGTCGCGAGCGTGGTGCGCGACGCCTCTGCGCGCGCGGAAATGGCGCAGCCGCAGAAGACGAGGAGCTCCCAAACATAAGTAGGTCACCGGGCGGCCGGAGCTCAGGAGCCCCGAAAAACAAACCTTTTACCCCAAATAATGTAGAACACACTCGCGCTGCGTTTCACAACAACTGGGTTTTGATAAAAGTTGATGTGGACGATCAAAAACCCCCCTCGTGTTTACACAGCCACTCCTCCGCCTCTCTTCCGGTTTGAGCCGCTGTCCGTCAATAACAAATAAACAAATCAAACCGGCGACCACCGGGCGGTAAATACAGTCACCGATCGATACACACACACGCCGCTAACCAGCGCCGGGATCGGTTAGGAGAGTCCCGCGGTTCTTACCGGGGAGGGAGGATCTGCTGCGTCTCGGTGCCGCACAGTCAGGAGCGGAGCGCGCACAACGCCGGACTCGGTCATGTGATCCGCGCGCGCGCGCGCGCGCACGAAAGAGACCCCCTTCTGCAGGAGGAAGACCCCATTAACGCTACAGAACTGACGTGTGTGGAGCGGGATGGGTGCTTTTGAATTCGTTTGAAAAAAAGTAAACCAAAATAAGTGAAATGGTTTGTTGCCCTGGACGGTTGTATCCCCAGGTCCGCTTTTCAGGACTCCCTTATGGACACTCCACTGATACGTGCAGCTGTTTGCAGACCCACGAATATCAATAAATGTGCTGCTGGGGGGGGGGGCGAGGACTATGGGACTGGCTGTTAGTGCTCCAGTTGGTTGTGTTATACATGTTTGTTCGGGTGTTCTGTTCACGTTGGGCAGGGCCGTGTTGTTTTGGGGGTTCGACTCGGACTGGTGGAGAGCTGTTTCTGACTGACCTTTGGACCGTGACTTAGACTGACGTCACTGTGACGTTCTCGTGTGTAATACAAATGGGCAGACGGTTTAAAAGTGTTTAAAAGTCAATGTCATAAAATTAACAGGCATGAAATGTACCAACAAACACATAAGAAAAGTGCTTTACGACTATAATAAGATGTCACCCAGAGGGAAACTTTCTGGACTTCACAACTGGATGGCATAAAATGGCGTGAGGCTTGGTTGTGCCCATTTCAATTCTGTATCTCAAATAAAATTAGAGAAATCCATTTTAAAAATTTACCCAACATCTATCCATGAAACGCATTAATTTCAAATGTACTGACACAGATCTTAATTGCACCTTTCGTGGCGCTGAGCCAGAAACGGTTCTGCATTTGTTTTGTCACTGCCCCTCCTCATCTGTGTTTTGGAGTGACGTAGAGAATTCTATACTTCACAAGACTGGACAGTCTATAATAATTATGCCTAAAGACATTATTACTACATTTGAATGTGAAAATAAATCTTTAAATTGCATGACGAATCTTATAATTGCACTTGGTACATTTCACATACATAAAGCCAGGTTCTCTAGGTCCCTCCCAAACCTTGGTGCTTTTCTGGTTGAGTTCAATATGTATATAGACACACTGGCCCTTATGACGAATAAAACAAGTGAACGCACACTGTCATATTATAAGGAAATATTTTCTGTAGCCTCTGATTAAGTTTCATTACTTTATTTAGGTTATTGTTTATCATGCTCTCCGCGAGAGCAAACTCTCTCTCCTCTGTCCTGATACTCCTGGACCTGTCAGCTGCGACACAGTGAACCACCAGATCCTCCCCTCTACTCTCGAGGGGCTGGGTGTCGCAGGTTCTCCACTCTCAATGTTTGCATCCTACCTGACGGGTCGCTTCTATCAGGTGACATGGAAGGGATCTGTGTCGGAGCCTCGCAGACTGACTACAGGCGTTCCACAGGGTTCGGTTCTGGGTCCTCTCCTTTTCTGCCTGTACACGACATCCCTGGGTTCTGTTATTCGCTCGCATGACTTCTCTTACCATTGTTATGCTGATGACACTCAGCTGATCTTGTCCTTTCCTCCCTCTGACACACAAGTAGAGACACGCATTGCTGCATGCTTGACTGACATCTCGGAGTGGATGGCGACACACCACCTGAAGCTCAATCTGGACAAGACAGAGCTGATGTTCCTCCCGGGGAAAGGTTGCCCGCACCGAGACCTGGCCATCACCATTTACAACACCGTGGTGACGCCAACTCGGACTGTGAGGAATCTGGGTATGATCCTCACAACCAACTGTCGTTTGCTGAAAATGTTGCATCGGTTGCTCGCTCCTGCAGATTTCGACTCTATAACATCAGGAGGATTCGCCCATTCCTCACCGACGAGATGGCACAGGTGCTCATCCAGGCTCTGGTCATCTCCCGGCTGGACTACAGCAACTCCCTCCTTGGTGGTGCCCCGGCATCAGCCATCAGACCTCTGGAGCTTGTTCAGAAAGCTGCAGCTCGTCTGGTGTTCAACCGCCCGAAGTTCTCCCACACAACTCCCTTTCCCATGCCCCTACACTGGCTCCCAGTAGCTGCTCGCATCCAGTTTAAGACTCTGGTGCTGGCCTACAGGGCAGTGACAGGAACAGCTCCTTCCTATCTCCAGGCCATGATCAAGTCCTACACACCCGCCCGACCACTTCGCTCTGCTGCCACGGGACGCCTGGTTGCCCCGTCGCTCAGAGGCCCCACTGCCGATCGACCCGGTCCCGGCTCTTTTCTGTCCTGGCCCCTCAGTGGTGGAATGAACTCCCCACTGATGTCAGGACAGCGGAGTCGCTGCCCATCTTTCAGCGCAGGTTGAAAACTCACCTCTTCAAGAACTACTACCCTGTTACTTGTTCTTACCCCTTATTGTATTCACTCATTTAAAAAAAAATCTCTTTCTTGCGCTTTTACTTTAGCACTGGTTTTGCTCTTAGATGCTTGTTTAGATGTTTGCGAGTTCTGGGTCTACCCCGGGGTCTCCTCCCTGTTGGACGTGTCCGGTAAACCTCCAGAGGAAGGCGCCCAGGAGGCATCCTAATCAGATGCCCGAACCACCTCAACTGGCTCCTTTCGACGTGAAGGAGCAGCGGCTCTACTCCGAGCTCCCTCCGGATGTCCGAGCTCCTCACCCTATCTCTAAAGCTGAGCCCAGACACCCTATGGAGGAAACTCATTTCAGCCGCTTGTATCCGCGATCTCACCCTTTCAGTCACTACCCAAAGCTCATGACCACAGGGGAGGGTTGGAACGAAGACTGACTGGTAAATCGAGAGCTTTACCTTCCGGCTCAGATCCCTCTTCAACACAAAGGTCCGGTACAACGTCCGCATATTGTTGATGCTGCACCAATCCACCTGTCAATCTCCCGCTCCATCCTCCCCTCACTCGTGAACAAGACCCCGAGACACTTGAACTCCTTCACTTGAGGCACCAAGGCCTCAGACTTGGAGGTGCTGACTCTCATCCCAGCCATTTCACACTCAGCTGCAAACCGCCCCAGTGCGTGGTGGAGGTCGAGTTCTGGTGAAGCCAACAAAACCACATCATCTGCGAAGAGCGGAGATGCAATTCTGAGGTTCTCAAAACGGACACACTCCTCACCTTGGCTGCGCCTTGAGATCCTGTCCATGAATGTCACAATGTCTTGAGATGCTGTCCATGAATGTCTTATTGAATAAAGTTATATTATAAATACAAACAAATAGGTAGACAACTTATTAAACAAACGCGAAACTTTACCGGAGAAGCTCAGGTTCAGTGCACACAGCCGTACTTTGAACTACTGGCTGACAAACCGATTTCTCGGTTTCTGCCTCACGTAATGTATGACTGCACATGACGGCAATACGTCACTGTCGTAAATATTAATCATTCTAATGTTGTACAGGTCCATAAACATTACATCACTCCCTTTTCTAAATAATTAACACCATTGTCTTCACAAAAAGGTTATAAGGCCTGAGACATAACTGATTCTCTTACTATCCGCAACAGCAATGTTACTTCTCATCACAACTCAACATGCAGTTTAAAATTCAAACGCTACATTGTCTCAGTTCAAGTTCAAATGAACTCTTTCATCTGGCCACACTGATGGCCTCCGGGTAACCATCTTATGAGGTATGGCGGGCGCTGGCGACTGCTCCTGAGCGGACGCCTCGGTGTTGCAGCCGTAGCAGTGTCACTGTCATCCTCGTCAGGGTCTGTTTGAGAGTCCTGTATCTCAGCACTGATCTCCTTAAAGAAAGAAGAGTTTCTGCTTATGGAATGTCCATCTTTGGTTGCTGTGACCGTCGAGCCTTTGACCTCTGACACTGTGTAAGGCTCACTGGTGTACGGAGGGGTGAGCTTGTGGCGCTTGGGTTGTTGGTGAAGCGCAGCATCACCCGGGGTGAGTGACTCGGCACGGCGGCGTGCGTCTGAGTCAGACGTCGTCTTTGCTCCAGCAGTCTTGTGTCCTTCTCTGATTTTGTGGTCAGGGTCACTTTCAGTGGTCGTGGTGGTCATCGGGATCTTGGTGCGAATTTTGCGCTGCATCATCAGTCCTACAGGTGGCGCTTCAGCGGTGCCGTGTGGTGTGGAACGGTGCTCACAGAAAGGTGTTGAGTCCATGGGGTGCTCCGAGTTTCTGAGCATTTTAGTTCAGAAATAAGAAATTTCCCTTTATCCACGTGTGTTCATTGTACATTGTGTGCTATCTAACAAGTATAACCGCTTATTTTCTTGCCCGGTGCGGGATTCGATACGATGTGTACTGCACCACAAGGCGACATCACTAACCGCTCGGCTAAAGGGTCAGACCCGTTAGCTAGGGGCTAACGTGTCTTATTAGTAGTTTACAGTCGTCACCCTCCCCGGAAGCGCGCCCTTCTGAGGATCTGCACACTTCCGGATCCCACCGCTGCCACCAATGAAACCGGTTATTTTCTTGCCCGGTGCGGGATTCGATACGGGGTGTACTGCACCACAAGGCGACGTCACTAACCGCTCGGCTAAAGGCTCAGACCCGTTAGCTAGCTAGGGGCTAACGTGTCTTATTAGTAGTTTACACAAGTTAGCTTAGCTAGTGTGAGACGTGGCCAAGTGTTTCTCCAGAAAGGGAAACTTGTCGTGACGTCACGCGTCGTCACGCATTGCCGTTACAGCTTTGAGAAAAGCGTCATGACGTCAAACCCGTTTTGTGGGACGGTCAAAGCCACGCTGAGCTGTGGGTTCCCCGCCACTCAACAGAGCTTCTGGCAAAAGAACAGAAAAACAGATTTGAAAGAAATGTATTTTTTTACTTACTTGTTCAACATTTCGAGCCGGAAGTGCCCCAAACTGAAGAGTCAAAAGGCTCCAGTCACAATCATCACTCCACTATCTCGTTTCTGCCGTGTGTGTGTGTGTGGGGGGGGGGTATCAGGGGGGGTATGAGGGGGGTATCGGGGGGGGGGTGTGTATCCTCCGCCGCAGCGCCGCCGTGCGGGCTGCTGCGCTTCTCTCCCCGGTGCGTCTGCAGGGGGCGGGAGCGGTGATGGGCGGAGGGACTAACGGGGCCGGTGTTTACTGATAGCGGCCCTGGTCTGCACCAGCCTCCGGGGTATCTGAGCGGTGGGCGCATCGCCCCCGGCGGCTGTCCTCCGTGATGGACGCGCGTATCGACTCGTCCGGCCGCCGCGACGGAGCCGCGCAGGCGTCCGGCCCCTGGAGCAACAACGATCACAACAACGGCAGGAAACTGCCCAAGAAGCCGCGCGCCAGAAGGGGCAAAAGAGGTCGAAGGAGAAGGAGTAAAAAGACGCGGGGCGGCAAATCACCGCCGCCGTTTTTACCCCCGGAGGTAACACCCCCCCCCTCTCCCCCTCTCCCCCCTCTCTCCCCTTGCCCAGCTACGGTCCGCAGCCGGTCCGCCGCTACAGCCTAGCTAGCCGGCTAACGTTAGCTGCTATAATGCTAATCATCATCACCATCACCACCATCATCATCACCATCATCATCATAGCTGCTAACGCTAACGCCATGAAACGCTACCTAGCAAAGCGCTAGTTCGGTTGTTTCCCGTCAGGGCGGGTCTGGATGCGTCTTTAATGGTCGTGAAACACGGTCACCCCGCGTCTGCCTCCGGGGTCGGTCTCTGTACGTACACGGGGGGGGGGGGGGACCGCCTTCATGCTAATGCTAACGACCCGCCCCCCCCCCAAGTTTACACTAGCCCCAAAACAACCGTCCATGCTAATTAGCTAGCAAGACGTCACTGGAACGTTCTGTGGAGGTTCCGGGTCCCGCGGGGCTCCCGGCCGCGGTTCCGGTTCTGCTGCAGACCCGGCTGCTTGTTGCAGACCCGGCTGCTTGTTGTTCCGACCCGCTGTAGGTTGTGTCAGAACAGGTGACCGCGGTGTGAAGCTGGGCCGGCACCGGTTGTTGTGCTGGCTGGCTGCTAGACCCGGTCCATATCTGGCTCCTCGTTAGCAGCCAGATATGGACCGGGTCTAGCTAGAAACGGGGAACGTGTATAGAAACCCCAAAAGGACTCATGTGGGATCAAATGGTGTCTTTACGAAAGGCCACCGGGTCAAACAAACAGCAGAACCACCAACCCAACACGAGGTGTTGTTAGCCAAGCGCCTTCAGCCAGCCGGGCTTCAGGGCAGGAAACGGTGGGGGGGAGGTTCATTCATTCATGTCTAAATTATTACTGACTTATTATTACTGACTAATTCATTACTAACTTATTATTACTGACTTATTATTACTGACTAATTCATTACTAACTTATTATTACTGACTAATTCATTACTAACTTATTATTACTAACTAATTATTACTGACTAATTCATTACTAACTTATTATTACTAACTGATTCATTACTAACTTATTATTACTGACTAATTCATTACTAACTTATTATTACTAACTAATTATTACTAACTAATTCATTACTGACTTATTACTAACTAATTCATTACTAACTTATTATTACTAACTGATTCATTACTAACTTATTATTACTAACTTATTATTACTAACTGATTCATTACTAACTAATTCATTACTAACTTATTACTAATTCATTACTAACTTATTATTACTGACTTATTGTTACTAACTAATTTATTACTAACTTATTATTACTAACTTATTATTACTAACTAATTCATTACTAACTTATTATTACTAACTAATTTTTGCTACTTACTACTAATACTACTACTTTCGGCTGGTCCCGTTAGGGGTCGCCACAGCGGATCATCCGTTTTCCATTTATTGCTACTTATTATTACTATTTATTGTTATTATTGTTATTATTATTATTATCCATCCATCCATCATCCATCCATCATCCAAGCCGCTTATCCCAACTGGGGTGGTGGGATGCTGGAGCCTATCCCAGCAGTGATTACTTTTATTCTTATTCTTATTATGTTTGTTATTATTAACATTTATTTATTTATTTAATTTTGTATTGGTTATTATTTTATTATTACTTTTATTCTTATTATTACTATTTATTGTTATTATTGTTATTATTATTATCCATCCATCCATCATCCATCCATTATCCAAGCCGCTTATTCCAACTGGGGTGGGGGGATGCTGGAGCCTATCCCAGCAGTGATTACTTTTATTCTTATTCTTATTATGTTTATTATTACTTATTTATTTATTTAATTTTGTATTGCTTATTATTTTATTATTACTTTTATTCTTATTATTATTACTAACTAAATTATTAATACGTTAAACTAATTATTAACAATTCTCAGTGCCAGAACATACTTGAAAAGTAGCTTTTTCCCTTGGAGACTGATAACTTGTTTTTAGCTGAAAGGGGAGTTCTCGTCCAGCGCTCTCATAGACTTCAGTGGGATGTGGACTGTGGACTTGGGCCAACAGAGTTCAGAGTGATTCTCTGGTGGCATGTGAGAATGCACTGAAAGGCATGCATACAGACTGGCCGGCACCTGGAGACCAGTATGTCTGGACCAGAGCATGTGGATAGCAGGATCACACCCTGCCGGGGGACTCCAGAGAATATAGACCTCACACACACATACAGAGACCTGGTCTTGTGGAGTTTTTGGATCAACGTACATTTCTGATCCAATAGGTGTTCTTATGGTGGTTCTATGCTTTATGAATTATATTTTATTTATATTCCACATCCTGAGGACCAATCTGCGATGTCCCCTCTTCTGCCTGCCGCCCGGCCTGCATACCCCAATGCTCATCCCCGTGTGTGATGGGTCCACGGGGTGGTGGCTTCATGTGTTTTTTCAGGTTGGGCCTGACCAGGCCCCATGGGCCAAGGCCCGGCCACCAGATGCTCACCGGCGAGCTCCCTTCCCAGGTCTGGCTCCAGGAGGGGCCCTGGTTTCCCTTCTCTGCGCGAGGTGCTGTAGCTGTGCTGGTGTAATGCTGGGCTCAGCCTTAGAGATAGGGTGAGGAGCTCGGACATCCGGACGGAGCTCGGAGTAGAGCTCCTGCTGATTCACGTCGAAAGGAGCCAGTTGAGGTGGTTCGGGCATCTGATTAGGATGCCTCCTGGGCACCTTCCTTTGGAGGTTTCCCGGGCACGTCCAACTGGGAGGAGACCCCGGGGTAGACCCAGAACTCGCTGGAGGGACTACATGTCCAATCTGGCCTGGGAACACCTTGGGATCCCCCAGGAGGAGCTGGAGGGTGTTGCTGGGGAGAGGGATGTCTGGAGTACCCTACTTAGCTTGCTGCCACCGCGACCCGACCCCGGAGAAGCGGCTGATGATGAATGATGAATGATTTTATTTATAAATATATTAATAAATATATGGATATATTGATTGATGGCCCTGTGATGGCCTGGCGGCCTGTCCAGGGTGTCTCCCCGCCTGCCGCCCAATGACTGCTGGGATAGGCTCCAGCATCCCCGCCACCCTGAGAGCAGGATGAGCGGGTTGGATAGTGGATGGATGATATATTGATTGTATTTATCACAAATACACCCGGTTTCTGCCCTTTTAAAGAAGGGCAACAGGAACATTTATGTCCTCCGTTCGTATTAGAACTATGTTGTATGTGCTGTAGAAACACTTCCTACTATTTCTTTTTCTGACGTGTTTTACCCTCAACCCCTTGGGTTTGCTTCTGTCCCCAGCCTCAAGATTTGACTTTTTAGTGTTTATTTTGACTTGAAAAACAGGAATTATTAAAAACAAATCTTGTCTAAGCAGAAGAGCTGACTAAATCAAATGTGTAAACTCTCCATGTGGGATGGAACGAACAGGACAGGTCCTCATTCTGATGCTGCAGAAGTATTTCGAAACCTTTTGAAGGATTTTATAGAATCCTTCAGAAGTTAGTGATGGAATTACTCTGAAGTGAAGGAAATTGAAATCTGTGATGAAAATCATCAGCTGCTCTGCTGCAACAATCAAACCGTATTCACTGTTAGTGATGTGGATTCATGTGGTTTTGCCTCCTGTTCTCTCACTGCTGACATCTGCTCCCAGGCCGAAGAAGGAAACATCGAGTATAAGGTAATATGATCCTTTTTTCTGTAGGACTTCAACATATGCATATGAATTATACTCTAATACTACTACTACTACTACTACTACTACTACTACTACTAATTACTACTACTGCTACTACTACTACTACTACTGCTTTCGACTGCTCCTGTTAGGGGGCGCCACAGCGGGTCATCCGTTTCCATCTCTTCCTGTCCTCTGCATCTTCCTCTGTCACACCAGCCACCTGCATGTCCTCCCTCACCACATCCATAAACCTCCTCTTTGGCCTTCCTCTTCTCCTCTTCCCTGGCAGCTCCATATTCAGCATCCTTCTCCCAGTATACCCAGCATCTCTCCTCCACACATGTCCACACCATCTCCATCTTGTCTCTCTTGCTTTGTCTCCAAACCGTCCAACCTGAGCTGTCCCTCTAATATACTCCTTCCTAATCCTGTCCTTCTTCATCACTCCCAGTGAAAATCTTATCATCTTCATCTCTGCCACCTCCAGCTCCTCCTCCTGTCTTTTCATCAGTGCCACTGTCTCCAAACCATACAACATAGCTGGTCTCACTACCATCTTGTAAACCTTCCCTTTAACTCTTGCTGGTACCCTTCTGTCACACATCACTCCTGACACACTTCTCCACCCACTCCACCCTGCCTGCACTCTCTTCTTCACCTTTCTTCTGCACTCCCCGTTACTTTGGACAGCTGACCCCAAGTATTTAAACTCCTACACCTTCGTCACCTCCACTCCTTGCATCCTCACCATTCCACTGTCCTCTCTCTCATTTACGCATAGGTATTCTGTCTTGCTCCTGCTGACTTTCATTCCTCTTCTCTCCAGTGCATACCTCCACCTCTCCAGGCTCTCCTCCACCTGCAGCCTACTCTCACTACAGATCACAATGTCATCCGCAAACATCATGGTCTACTATTTCTCTGAAACTATTAAGAGTGTGATATTAGTTGTGATTCATTAGGACACAACATTTGGTACATAATTTCTAACCGAGCTCTTACAAAATATTTAGAAATTGGAATAAAAAGGAAAATGAAATAAACGTTGTGGTTAAACATTTCCACCTACCATTCTCTCCTTTAACCTTCTCCTCTCCAGCTGAAGTTGGTGAACCCAACTCAGTATCGGTTCGAGCACCTGGCCACGCAGCTGAAATGGCGCCTGCAGGAGGGCCGGGGGGAAGCCGTCTATCAGATCGGCGTGGAGGACAATGGGCTTCTGGTTGGTCTGACCGAGGCGGATATGAAGGCTTCTCTGAAGACGTTGCACAGGATGGCCGAGAAGTAGGTTCCTCCCTGGAGAGCCTCTGTCGATGATACCATATTTATATGAATAACCAGTTAACCAGTCTTACTGCCGCTAGCCACCAGAGGGGACTGTGGTCTTCCCTTTTGTGTGTTGAGAATTGTCTAACTTGTTATTTTATAATCACTCCTATGATTGCCAGACTTAACTGACCTGAGATCATGTTGAGATATGATAGACGCAGAAACATCTCGAATGGTCAGAGACACCAACTCTTTAAAACTTGTTTATCAGTGAGCTACGTGTTAGATGTGTTGCTGAGCATGTTGGTTTGTTTGTTTTTCAATCAAGCAAGTTGCTCAACATTTGGGTTGGAATAATCTGAGCTTTCATTTTGTAATGACAGTGTTGCTGCTGATGGAGTTGGGTTCAACCCCGACGTTGTTCCGATACCCCATACCACTGGAAAAACCGACTCCCCAAACATGCCCAGCACTGTGCCTCATTAACTTCATAGTTTTTCCAGTTACTTCTGAGGTTCCCACTGGATGCTATCTGTAGGGAGTAACATTACAATAGTTATCGTCCTCGTGGATTTAGCCCGATACTCAGACTACTGGGTTTCTTTATCGGGGAAGAAATCTTTTCTGATAGAGTGTTTGATTTTTTCTGCTCGTCTGACAACAACAAAATGTTACACTAGCTGAACCGGGTCTCCTTGACCAGGGTCGGCGCTGACATCACCCTTCTCAGAGAGAGAGAGGTGGACTACGACTTAGACCGGAACTGCCGCAAAATTGCAGAAGTTCTGGTTCGCAAAGTGCCAGACGACCAGCAGGTGAGACAGAGGATCTTCAGACAGACAGGCTGGGAAGGTCCAGACCTGACCCTGCTGACAGCCACCATCTCAGTGGTAGAAGATAAATATATCTAGCATTAAATACTTACAGCAGAAGAGTGCAGCACTTCAAACTAGAATTCAGCAGCAACAAGATACAGGACCAGGAGTCCCCGCTAGCTGCTAGCTCTGCTAGCTAAAACAGAGGTATCTGGAGTACACAAGGCCCAGCTGTAAACGAATGTACACCATGAGAAAAGAAAGTTGATGAAAATGTGTCAAAGGAGGGCTTTAACGTCAGCTTGGCTTTTTGATTATAATTATTGTCAGGTAGTAGTAGCAGTAGTGGTAGCAGTAGTGGTAGCAGTAGTAGTAGCAGTAGTAGTAGTATTAGTAGTAGTGGTAAAGATAGAAGTGGTAGTGAAAGCAGTAGTTAATTTCGTGTTATCAAATGGTAGTTATGTCTATTAATACGACTGTGGCCCTCTCTTCCTTCCCTCTCGCTCCGGTGTTGGATGGGACAGTTCTTGGACCTGCGCGTGGCGGTTCTGGGGAACGTTGATGCGGGCAAGTCCACCTTGCTGGGTGTCCTCACACAGGGGGAGCTGGACAACGGCCGCGGCCGCGCTCGCCTCAACCTCTTCAGGCACCTCCACGAGATCCAGACGGGCCGAACCTCCAGCATCAGCTTCGAAATCCTGGGTTTCAACAGCAAGGGAGAGGTCTGTCGGCAGAACCGTTCTGGGTTTGGTTTTGTTTTAGACCCGATCTAAAGCCGGAGGTTGTGTTCACACTGTGTTGATTAAAAGGCCTCATCGGGGGTGCCCTGGTGGCTCACCTGGTAGAGTGCATACCACATAAGGCTAAGTCCTTACTGTAGCGGCCTGGGTTTGAATCCGGCCCGGGCCCTTTGCTGCATGTCATCCCCTCTCTCTCCCTTGCCTTCCCTGTCTCTCTCTCTAGTATCACTACCCAATAAAGGCGGGAAATGCCACAAAAAAAATCTCTAACAGGCCTCTGAATGAAAGGTCAGGCAACGATCAGCTTGTATGTGTTCACACTAAAATCAGGAGGTGGATTATGATCCAGTTTCTTAAACCAGCTCAGTTTGCTGCAAGCCACATACCTCAGCTCTCTACTCGACAGGGATAATGTATACAACTCAGGACCAGCTATGTTTGCCTCCTGTCTAGGTCGTGAACTACAGTGAGTCGCGCACGGCGGAGGAGATCTGCGAGAGCTCCTCCAAGATGATCACCTTCATCGACCTGGCCGGTCATCATAAGTACCTTAAGACCACCATCTTCGGTCTGACCAGCTACTGCCCTGACTTTGCCATGCTGGTGGTCAGTGCCAATACGGGAATAGGTGAGCGTCTGTCTGTCACTTACAGTTTCTGAGCAGCTCTCAATATCTGGTGTGGGACTTTCTACAGGGATCGCCTGACAGGTTCTCTTAGGTTACTGAAGCATTTTTAATCCAGAGATAAATGGTCATGTTTCTATTACTTATGTATTGATCGTGTCAAATGAAAAAAAAATTACCTTCAGGGCCTCCGTTGATATTTAAACAAGGAAATTACCTTGCAGTGCAAGTATGACAAAGGAACCACTAGAGGTCACAACCGAGCCTGTTTGGCCCTTACACCTCGAATGCCTGCAGCCTGGTTTCAGGCTTCTTTTGCAGTGCGTAGATAAGGCTTTGGATAGACTGTTATCTCCGCCAGGCATTGCATTTACTCGTGTGTGTGTGTGTGTGTGTGTGTGTCCATAACTAATCTCGCATACTATTGGGTCTATCAGACTAATCATTTTTGTGCACAGTATGACTGTATGATCAAGAACCTCTTGTGGTTGCGGCAATTCAAAACCTTTGAAAAATGTTTGTTCTCGCTACCGCCGCTCCCTCTCTTCATTCACTCCAGCTCACTCGGCCAACGCTGCTCTCTGTTGCTGCCCAATCCGAGTCAACCGCAGATGTGAGTCGCGCATGCGCATGGTTGACTTCGACTGGGCAGCGACGGCGTCAAAACGTATTCGTGTAGGAGTCTTGAAAGCAAATGAAGTCTGAAATGTTCACCATGACTTACACTGATGTTGCCAGATGCGACATCGTGGGGGACATCGTTATGTTGTCGTTGGTTCTTGCCATTGTGCAAATAAAAGAGCACTCCCAAGGGCACCTTTTGGTGCCCTTGGGAGTGGTCAAAGTGAAATGAACCGAACCGGGATGACATAACGATGTCTCTGAATCTGGGTCGTACTGTCTGAAGTGAGTTAAATGTGGAAACGCCTTTAGTTTGAATTACCCAGCAGACTGAGGACTTACCACCCTCCACCCCCCTCAGCCGGTACCACACGGGAGCACTTGGGTCTGGCCATGGCTCTGAAGGTTCCCATCTTCATCGTGGTCAGCAAGGTGGACCTGTGCGCCCGTGGCACTGTGGAGCGGACCGTGCGGCAGTTGGAGCGGATTCTGAAGCAGCCAGGCTGCAACAAGGTGCCCATGGTGGTCTGCACACCCGATGATGCCGTCACCGCCGCCCAGCAGTTCACACAGTCTGCAAGGTAGCATCTTACATTGGTAGGACTACTAGTACTACTAGTACTACTAAATAGCAGTACCACTGTGGTTCACAATCATCCAGAAACTACAAACTACTACTTCTGCTACTACCACGACTATTAATATCGTACACCCAGCCCTCCAGGTATGACCTTCTATTGATACTGCTCAATCTTGTGTGCGTGTGTGTGTGTGTGTTTGTGTGTCTATAGTATCACTCCCATTTTCAGCGTGTCCAGTGTGTCTGGGGAGAGTTTGGATCTTCTCAAGGTCTTCCTCAACATCCTTCCTCCTTTGAGCAACAGCAAGGAACAGGAAGAACTGATGCAGCAACTCACTGAGTTCCAGGTCCACACACACACACACACAAAGAACAAGACAACTTCACTCTGGACAAGTTTTAGTTTAACTTCTACTGTACATATAGTTCTATTATAATATACAACATACGACACCCTCTATCCTTGGACCCTAGACCCAAATGAAGAAAAAGTCCTGCTTCTGTGTGTGTACAGGTGGATGAGATCTACTCTGTTCCTGACGTAGGGACCGTGGTGGGAGGCACGCTCTACAGGTCAGTAATTCAGAAGAAGTGTTCTGGAAGACACTAAACTCTTGAAAACTTTGGAATCCCACCAAAGTATGGAAAAGTCTGGATAAATATAGCCTCTTAATCACCGATTCAACAAAGGTTCATGAGTTACAACCAGTCCCTCCCATAAGCACCTCTGTTGTTTAGCTAGCTAGAAAACCGGCCCGGGGAATATAGGGGCAAACTGATGATGATGATGAAGGGTTGGCTTTGTGTTCCAGCGGTGTGTGTCGTGAGGGAGAGCGGCTGGTGGTCGGCCCAACTGACGAGGGCCGTTTCCTGCGTCTGAAGGTGGGGAGCATCCAGAGGAACCGCTCGGCCTGCAGGGTGCTGAGGGCGGGCCAGGCCGCCACCCTCGCCCTGGGAAACTTTGACCGCTCGCTGCTCCGCAAGGTATTCCACTTCCATCCATCCATCCACTATCCAAACCGCTTATCCTGCTCTCAGGGTCGCGGGGATGCTGGAACCTGTCCCAGCGGTCATTGGGCTTCAGGCCGGGAGACACCCTGGACAGACTGCCAGGCCATCACAGGGCCGACAGACATTCACACCTAGGGACAATTTAGTACGGCCGATTCACCTGACCTACATGTCTTTGGACTGGGGGAGGAAACTGGAGCACCTGGAGGAAATCCAAACAGACATGTGGAGAACATGCAAACACAGAGGATGACCCCGGATGACCCCCAAGGTTGGACTACCCCGGGGCTCGAACCCAGGACCTTCTTGCTGTGAGGCGGCAGTGCTAACCACTGCGCCACCGTGTTGCCAAAGTTACGATCCTTAAGATTTAAATACAAACAGGTGTCCTTTTGTCCACTTTCTATTGCTGATGTATTTAAGACAATATCTAATCCATAATACCCAAATCCTGCAGACTATAGCAGTTTGCGATGTGGATGGGTGGTGTCTGGTAGGACTTCACCAGCAAACACGACAGGGTGCATAGTGTTTTCATCTTCGTCACAGCAGCCAGATGAGGAAGAAGAAGGCAGGTGGTGTTGCGTTAGAAGAAGGAGTGAAGGTGTTGTGTCTAACCAGCGGATATGACAGAACAAGCTGGTAGAAGACCTTCACCAACACATAGTACTACATCCATAAGTAAAACTCAGGTTCAACCAGGTTTTTTGGTTTGTTTCTGACACAACAGCCCTGCTGACTCTCATTCATCTGGGATGGAACTCAGACACCACCTCACCACCACCTACATAGGACACACACTGTCAAATAAAAGCAGGATATTCAGGGTCGTAGCTTTAATGATGAACTCTCAGGTTTCAACAGTGGACAACTGTGGTTGTCCTTGGCAGCTCCCAGTTGTGACTGTGTGAAGCTCTACAAATGTGAATCAGGGCAGAGCTGATGAGATGTTGTGGCAACTTCCCTTTAAAGAATAAACATTTCATAGTAAACATAATGATATGACGGTGGCGCAGTGGTTAGCATGGTCGCCTCACAGCAAGAAGGTCCTGGGTTCGAGCCCCGGGGTAGTCCAACCTTGGGGGTCGTCCCGGGTCGTCCTCTGTGTGGAGTTTGCATGTTCTCCCCGTGTCTGTGTGGGTTTTCATCCAGGTGCTCCAGTTTCCTCCCACAGTCCAAAGACATGTAGGTCAGGTGAATCGGCTGTACTACATTGTACCTAGGTGTGAATATGTGTGTGTGTGTGTGTGTGGAGACCCTGTGATGGCCTGGCGGCCTGTCCAGGGTGTCTCCTCGCCTGCCGCCCGGTGACCACTGGGATAGGCTCCAGCATCCCTGAGAGCAGGATAAGCGGTTTGGATGATGGATGGATGGATGGATGGACATAATGACATGAATTATTGTTGGTTAAAGAGGCGGCATCGTGTGACCTTTGACCTTTCTTTTGCTGTCCAGGGTATGGTGATGGTGAGCCCCAAGATGAACCCGACCATCTGCTGTCAGTTTGAGGCAGCCATCGTCCTCCTCTTCCACGCCAAGACCTTCCGCCGCGGGTCACAGGTCACCGTGCATGTCGGCAACGTTCGGCAGACGGCCACCGTAGAGTGCCTTCACGGCAAGGTGGGTTTGGTTTAGCCTAACCTCGTTTAGCATAGCTTTAACTTCTCATGTACTTTGTAGTTTAGTTTTAGGTGAGTTGAGTCGAGGTTTGTTTCATCGAGTTCGGAGCTGAAATTCAAAGCACGGACGAGTACAAGTAGAAGTAAATGTTCATACTTCATAAACTTGCCATAATAGATACATATTTGGCAAACCTGTCTCACTACTTCTTATATTCACAGAATTTATTAACATGATTCATTAGACGAGGTTTATGGATGTGGCGAGGAAGGACATGCAGGTGGCTGGTGTGACAGAGGAAGATGCAGAGGACAGGAAGAGATGGGAACGGATGATCCACTGGGGCGCCCCCTAACGGGAGCAGCCAAAAGTAGTAGTAGTAGTAGTAGTAGCAGTAGTAGTAGTAGAAGATTCATTACTCAAGTTGATTTTCATACAGATGCAAATCCAGAATATCTACTTATGGAGAACACCAAACTTAAACATATGGGTGGTGCGTCGACCCTCAGTGACGTATGGTAGGGGTCTAGCAACCATAGGGAAATGAGAGTTGAACAGGAAAGCTGCTTGGAGTTGACCAGTACAGTGTAAACCTGATCGATCTTTATCAATCTCCCCACACCTCTAGGTGGAGCTCCGTACAGGGGAGAGAGCTGTAGTTCGATTCCGCTTCATCAAACACCCAGAGTACCTCCGCCTGGGTGCCAAGCTGCTCTTCAGGGAGGGCGTGACCAAAGGCATTGGCCATGTTACCCGCCTCCTCCCTACTGCGTCGCAGAACCACGACCAGAACCACAACCAGAACCTGCAGGACCACTGAAGACAGGGGGTTATGTGCGATGGGATGTCATCAGTGTGGACTGAGTTTCTTCTCCTGCCGCGTGTTCACGTCCACCTACATCCGTCCTGTTTCTACTGTTGTACATCCTCACCAACCTCCGCATCACAACTCCCCAAACCCGCCACTCCTATCATTCCTGCCCAGCGACAGCTCCGTGCACGTGAGACAATTAAGTCCGGAGCTGGTCTAAAGGCGGCTAACGTCTGAGGGGGCAGATGTTGACTTTAAGCTGATGGTTTGACACGAGAGGCTCCACTCTGTCGACATCTCCGTCAGTAAGACTCCAACGAGGATTACTTTGAGGGATTTGAAGGACAGGTTTAGTTAAGTCAGACTGCTCAAGTCTGCTGCTCCCACATGGATCCCTGCTGGAGGGACCGAAGCTGGGAGATCTGTATGAGGGTTTAACCTTCGCACAACTCTACCTGTCCAAACTGAATGAGCCAGGAGGATGGTTTGACATCCAGGAGTTTAGCTTAGATCGATACCACGTTAAGGCTACTCAGCAGAAATGTAAACATCGGCAGAATGGTGGATTAGTGGTCAAAGAAATATCACTGAAAATAAGAAGTTGGATGACAAACAGGCAATTTGCAGTCGTGTGTTGACTGACTCATAGAAGCCATCAGAAGAGTTATGATTTTTTTCTCCCAACAGATTTTTTTTTTAATACATACCCACATCCAGCTTCCCACCTGCAGAGACGGCCAATTGTGTCTGTAGGGACACCCAACCAAGCCAGAGGTAACACGGGGATTTGAACTGGTGCCCCCTGTGTTGTCAGGCAATGGAATAGACCGCTACGCTACCCGGATGCCCCCCAGCAGATGTTTTAGAGGAGATCAACTCTGTTAACAGTTTTACAGCCGTGTCGCTGACAGAGTGTGACTGAATGTGACTGAACAGGGAGAAGCATTTGTGTCCTGCACAAGGGCACTTCCATATAACACTTGGTCATGTTGGGGCTTGAACATGTGACCTTCTGGCAACAAGCCGGTGACCACGGCAATCAGCAAGCTACCCTGCCACTGTGACCTTTGACCTAACACCTAACTTTTCACTATGTATAACCCATCTCCATGGTTTTAGGTCAGAGCTCTCAGAAGGAGGGTCAGGATTTAGGGGCCGAGTCTAAAACCCTGAAACCACCAGCTCATTCCATTTTATTGTTTTCTTTGCACTTTATTTAGAATTAGGTCAGTTCTGAATCAGCTACCAAATGACCCAATGTAGAAAGGAGCAGAAGAGAGTGTTTGATTATTTGTGTATAATTATGGGTGTATAATTATTTGTCTGCGGCAAAACATTTTAGCTTGAAAATTAATTTCTCGGGGCGATTCCACCCTGTGGACCCACCATCCACGGGGATGAGCATTGGGGTAGGGTGCAATCCAGGCCGGGCGGCAAGCAAAGGTGGGGACGGGACATGCCGACTTCCGGCATCGCACACTGGTCCTTGGGACTTGGAATATCACCTCTCTGGTGGTGAAGGAGCCTGAGCTGGTGAGGGAGGTGGAGCAGTACCAACTAGATATAGTTAGGCTCACCTCCACACATAGCATGGGCTCTGGTACCAAATTTCTGGAGAGGGGCTGGACTCTTTACTTTTCCAGAGTTGGCCAAGGTGGCAGTTGCTGGGCGGGTGTGGGGATACTCACAAGTCCCCAGCTGAGCACCACCGTATTGGAGTTCTCCCGGGGAATGAGAGGGTCGCCTCTATACGACTGTGAGTGACTGGGGGGAAGGCTCTGACTGTGTGCTTTTGCACCGAAGAGGCAGTTTTGAGTATCCGGCCTTCTTGGAGTCTCTGGGTAGGTGGTGTCCTGGTTAGGGTTCTGCCTGGGGACTCTATAGTTCTACTGGGGGACTTTAACGCTCACGTGGGGAATGATGGAGAACCCCGGCAGGGCATGATTGGGAAGAACGGCCTCCCCGATTGGAACCCGAGTGGTGCCTTGTTAGTGGACTTCTGTGCGAGTCATGGATTGGCCATAACAAACACCATGTTCGAACATAAGGTAGTTCATAAGTGTACTTGGTACCAGAACACCTTAGGCCGAAGATCCATGATAGACTTTGTGGTCGTATCATCAGACCTGCGGCCGTATGTTTTGGACTCTTGGGTGAAGAGAGGAGCAGAGCTGTCAACTGATCACCACCTGGTGGTGAGTTGGATCAGATGGCGGGGAAGGTTGCCGGACAGACCTGGCAAACCCAAACCCAAAGGGTGAACTGGGAATGTCTGGCGGAAGCCCCTGTCCGTGAGGTCTTCAACTCCCACCTCCAGAAGAAGTTCTTGTGTATCCCGAGGGAGGCTGGGGACATGGAGTCTGAGTGGGCCATGTTCAAAGCCTTTATTGCAGATGTGGCAGATAGGAGCTGTGGTCATAAGGTCATCAGTGCCTGTCGAGGTGGCAGCCTAAGAACCTGGCTGAAGAAGGAGGCCTTTCAGGCTTGGTTGGCCCAGGGGTCTCCTGAAGCAGCAGACAGGTACTGGGAGGCCAGAAGGGCTGCAGCTTCAGTGGTCATGGAAGCAAAAACTCAGTTGTGGGAGGAGATTAGGAGATTGGCGAGGCTATGGAGGAGGACTTTCGGTTGGCCTCAAGGAAGTTCTTGCAAACCATCTGGCGACTCAGGAAGGGGAACCAGGGCTTGACTCAGGCTGTGTTCAGCCGGGGAGGGGAACCGTTGACCCGGACTGGGGATGTCGTCGGGCGGTGGAAAGAACACTTTGAGGAGCTCCTGAACCCGGCTAACACGTCATCAGTGGAGGAGGTAGAGTCTGAAGACTCGGGGGAAGCCCCACCCATATCCCTGGCAAAGGTTTCTGAAGTAGTTAAGAAGCTCCTCGGTGGCAAGGCACCAGGTGTGGATGAGAGTCGCCCCTGAGATGCTGAAGGCTCTAGACAGTGTTGGGCTATCTTGGTTGACACGCCTCTTCAGTGTCGCGTGGAGGTTGGGGACAGTACCTGTGGAGTGGCAGACTGGGGTGGTGGTTCCCATATTTAAAAAAGGGGACCAGAGGGTGTGCTCCAATTATCAGGGCATCACACTGCTCAGCCTCCCTGGGAAAGTCTGCTCTAGAGTGCTGGAAAGGAGGCTCTGACCGATTGTCGAACCTCGGATCCAGGAGGAACAATGCAGATTCTGTCCTGTCCAACTCTTTACCCTTGCGGAAGTATTGAGGGGGGCATGGGAATTTGACCAGCCAGTCTACATGTGTTTTGTGGACTTGGAGAAGGCTTACGACTGTGTACCCCGGGGCATTCTGTGGGGGGTACTGCAGGAGTATGGGGCACCGGGGCAGTTGCTACAAGCTATCCGGTCCTTGTATAACCAAAGTGAGAGCTGTGTCCGCATTCTCGGCACAAAGTCAAACACATTGCTGCAGCAGGTGAGTAAAATGTGTACTTGAAAGGTAAAGCCAAAACCAGTAAACCCAATAAAGCCAAACTCAAATGCGGTCGGTTAAGAATTCTGTTGCAGAGTTGAGGTTACGGAGTCATCTCCTCGTGGAATCTTACTTAGTTGTTTTCTGTAGGGATTCATTTAGCATTCATTCACTTCATCCATTCTCATACAGGGAGAGGGATCTCTGCTAATAACGTCATAACGGCTGAACTTTCATTTCCTGTCCACACTGGAGCCTTGAATCAGCTTATATCAATGACTGCTCAGACAAACCTGCTTTCTGGTTTCGTGCTGGTCAGCGATATTCATGTGATTGTGTTGAAAAGAAAGTTTCTGCCATGTTGATGTACCAGGCAGCTTGTCGCAGCCAATGTTTTTGAATCTGCATGTTCAAATACTGGTTAAAAAAAAATCCTCCAACAGATTCCAAACTATGTGTCTAGTGACGTGTTAAAAAAACCTTTCATTTATCTTTTGTGCAATTTGTAAATCTAAACTACTGAATGTACTTTCCATGGGCCCTGTGTAACATTTTAAAGTGCTCTGGCTGTTTGTGAGACTTTTTCATTGATTTTGCACTTTGTATCTTGAACAACTTCTGCATGTTTCTGAAGCCAGCGATAGTCATCTAGGGTCTTTAAATGGTTTTAGGTTTCCAATAGTCACTGTTGACCCGTTCGGTTGGTGCAGTGTTCGAATAACCGTGAAAGCACAACACAGCTGACTGGGCTTGGCTTTGTAGCAGAGCTTTGCAAGTGTAACCTAAACAAAGACCCACAGGCCGCTCTCCACGAGGACGACCCCCTTTAGTCGAGCGGGTTAGCGACGTCGCCTCGTGGTGCAGCACAACCCGGATCGAATCCCGCAGCGGGCGGAAATGTGCTCGGTTACACTCGCGTGTTCAGAGAACGGACTTACCAGCAGCATATTAATGACAAAGCCCGGCACGTGAAACTCCTTAGCTCTGAACAAACTCTCTAGAATCGTCTGTACGACAGGCAGGCGGCGGTTCATGAAAGTAGGGGAGACTGTTTTGTTCTCGGCACGTGTCAAGACGTCTTGGATATAATTTAGATTTCCTGTAACGCAGCGTTTCTCAACCCAGTCCTCAAGGACCCCCTATCCTGCATATTTCCTTTGCAACCCTGAATAGGTACCTGTTTGTAGTTATTCCACCAATCAGCAATGAATTTCGTCAGATGTTGCACACCTTGCATAATTAAGTGCTGCGAGATGATAGGTCGAGTAAGTACAAGCAGGGCTACCTATGCAGGGTTACAATGACAATCTGCAGGATAGGGGGTCCTTGAGGACTGGGTTGGGAAACGCTGCTGTAACGTGTAGCTGCCATGCCAGGCTGCGTGCCTCCTGCTGTGCATTCACCATGTTTTACTGTGGAGTCTGCTGCTTCAGCATTTCATTCAGCAACGGGTTTTTAGTCGGGAGAAGCCAAACCAACGTCATCTGTTTGAACATGTGTGGAATTTACTTGGCTCATTAAAAGGTTTCTGAATATTAAAAACGTCTCAGTCCTGCGTCTCTCACACCCAGATCACGTTTAAATACAATCTATCTGCATTTTACACCTGACAGTGAAATCCTGTTGAATGTGATTAAAATCAGTATTTCCAGGGGACATCCGGGTAGCGCAGCGGTCTATTCCGTTGCTTACCAACACTGGGCTCGCCGGTTCGAATCCCCGTGTTACCTCCGGCTTGGTCGGGCATCCCTACAGACACAATTGGCCGTGTATGCGGGTGGGAAGCCGGATGTGGGCATGTGTCCTGGTCGCTGCACTAGCGCCTCCTATGGTCGGGGGGAATAGCGTGATCCTCCCACGCGCTACGTTCCCCTGGTGAAACATTCAGTGTGTGTGTGTGTTTTGTTGTTGTCGTCTCTGAGAATGATGTGATTGTGAGGAGGCATGTTGACCGCGGGGGACGGGGGGCATGGCTCAGTGTGTACATTCAAGCAGTTCTGGCAGAAATAAACCAGATCACATCTGGAGAGTTTGACTCTACAGCACCACACGTGACACAGTTGACCATTCCCGGCGTGGAACGTCCTGGGAGCCGGTCTCAAACTCTTGATTCTGTCGCGCAGGACTTCAGCTGTTAGCCATCTAGCCGCTGCTCTTTAAAGAAGTGAGTCAGAACTTGTGCTCTCGGGGTTCGAGCGTCGTTAGTTTGTAGGTGAAGGCCGGTTTTAGAGAAGATCAGAAGAACGGGAACGTAAACACACGTGTCTCTAGGTCCGGAAAGAGCTCAGTTATGCGTCGTGCAGGAACCCCAACACAAGTGAGCCTAGCAACTTGCAACTTTGGTCTGCAAAAAGAAAATAATGCACATGAAACACATCTACATTAATATGGAAAATAAGAAACGCTGGTCCACTAAGGACAATTTGCTTTTGGGCCCCGTTTCTTGTCTTTTGGACATGTCCTCGTTTGAGTTCTCTCCACCTGTTCGAGTGGTTTCCAAGTCCATGTCAAGTCAAAGTCAGTCTTGTTGAGTCCAGATGGATGTTGGTCTGATCTGTCGAGCGCACTCGTTATACGTGTGGTGCGAGTTGGTACCAGTTATCTGACTGGCACGACCCTACCACAGAGTAGATGGTTCACCGTGTCAGCGGCGATGTACATCCGGGTTCCTGGGAGTCACGCTGGGTGGCTCGCATCTACTGGATCGTCCTCACGGATCTTCTCACCCAATAAAAGACCTGACCGAGGCACGCGACGTGCAACTAATAATTACGATGAACGGCACTTCCGTCCACCTCGAGGCTTCTGCAGGGAAACCGTGTATCTGGTCTGCTCCCCTTCAACACCGTCTTGGCTTACTTTCTACCGTTTCTCCGCCTTTTCTCCAGTTCAAGGGGGTAAACGAGGCAACTAGTTGTTGCTCAACATGGCGACTCTTCTGGAAGGAATTCTCCCCTGCGTCACGAAAACCCGCGCGTTCTCGTAAAGCGCACCGCAAACTTCCGGTTTTAACTTCGCCGTAAACTTCCGGTTGGTTTACTAAGGGGTGGGAATGGCTGAAGCAGCGAAGTAACAGAAATAAAAGCATTAACTTAGAATTTAAGTTAAGAGCTCAGTTGTTTTACTTTATTCATTTCTATTCAATCCAGTTTGTTCAGCTGGGTTACAGAAACAACAAGTTAAATACACAGCAGAATCCTACACCCCCCCCCAAGACCCCAACAGATCCCACTGTCAACCCAGGCCCACATCCACTAACAGTTAAAAAATGTCTGGCTGTTTCTTTTTGACTGTTGGGCATACCAGGCGGGTGGAGTTCATTATATTAGACAGGAGAATGAGCAACAGAAAATACGTGGAGGATCAGTTTGCTCTGGGGGACCAGAGGGTGTGCTCCAGTTATCAGGGTATCAAACTGCTCAGCCTCCCTGGGAAAGTCTACTCTAGAGTGCTGGAAAGGAGGATCCGACTGATTGTCGAACCTTGGATCCAGGAGGAACAATGCGGATTCCGTCCTGGCTGTGGAGCAACGGACCAACTCTTTACCCTTGCGGAAGTGCTGAGGGGGTCATGGGAGTTTGACCAGCCAGTCTACATGTGTTTTGTGGACTTGGAGAAGGCTTACGACCGTGTACCCCAGGGCACTCTGTGTGGGGTACTGCGGGAGTATGGGGTACCGGAGTTACTAGAAGCCATCCGGTCCTTGTATAACCAAAGTGAGAGCTGTGTCCACATTCTCGGCACAAAATCAAACAGGTTTTCGGTGGGTGTCGGACTCTGCCAAGGTTGTCCCTAGTCTCTGATTCTGTTTGTGATATTCATGGACAGGACCTCAAGGAGCAGCCAAGGTGAGGAGTGTGTCCATTGTGGGAACCTCAGAATTGCATCTGTGGTCTTCACAGATGATGTGGTTTTGTTGGCTTCATCAGAACACGACCTCCATCGCACACTGGGGCGGTTTGCAGCTGAGTGTGAAATGGCCGGGATGAGAGTCAGCTCCTCCAAGTCTGAGACCATGGTTCTCTACCGGGAAATGGTGGATTGCTCCCTCCGGGTTGGGGATGAGTTGTTGCCTCAAGTGAAGGAGTTCAAGTATCTCGGGGCCTTGTTCATGAGTGAGGGTAGGATGGAGCGGGAGATTGACAGGTGGATTGGTGCAGCATCAGCAGTAATGTGGACGTTGTACCGGACCGTTGTGGTGAAGAGGGAGCTGAGCCGGAAGGCAAAGCTCTCAATTTACCAGTCAGTCTTCGTTCCAACCCTCACCTATGGTCATGAGCTTTGGGTAGTGACCGGAAGGGTGAAATCGCGGATACAAGCGACGGAAATGAGTTTCCTCCGTAGGGTGTCTGGACTCAGCCTTAGAGATAGGGTGAGGAGCTCGGATATCCGGAGGTACCAGCGAGGAACCATTGAAATGAACTCCTACAAAACTTTTGTTTTTAATACACAAGAGGTGCAACATGTCAAAAGGACACTTGTTTGCATGCACATTTTCAGGATTGTTACTTTAAATATCAAAATCCGACTCAGAAGAGCCTTTGTTGGATTCAGTACTTTCCGGAACATTGCAGTTCCTGTTCCAACAGTCAGGAGGAACAGTTTACAACAAACTGTTTTCGCCTCTGCTGCTTAAACAGAGAAACCAGATTCAGACCAGGCCCGAGTCCCCTACACCTGGCGTGATGGATGTGTTGGCTGGGGTGATCGGAGAACAGTCTGACCAGGTGAAGGCTTTAAACCCCCGAGGCGGAGTGAGACACTCTGGGGTGGAAGGTCGGCTCTTTAAACCCCCCGAGGCGGAGTGAGACACTCTGAGGCGGAAGGTCGGCTTAGAGGAAATGGAGGTTTTCCCAAACCAAATACACCACCTGTCTGCTTCTCCAGACAAAACTTCCACAACCCAGCCTCCACCCAACATGGGACGTGCGAATGGAGCCGAGGCCGTCTCTTCTCTGTTCATCTAACCCTCATTCACACACACTACTCGGTCTGGACTGACAGGAGCACAGCGCCACCTTCAGACCAGATCTCAAAATAGAACCACATTAACTGAATTCTGTGACGTCCGTTCCAGGTCCACTTCACCATGACTTCACGTTCTCCATGATTACCAACATCCGACTGATACTGCACGGTGTGTGAGGTTGTGTGTGATGTTGTGTTATGTTGTGTGTGATGTGTGTGATGTTGTGTGATGTGTGCGTGATGGTGACAAACCAGCACATGCTCAGACGGCCAGGGATTCAGGGAGGTGCTTTTATTTTGGAAAAAGTAAAATAGTAAAGCCCTCCATCCTGCAGGAGAGGAAAATAAACCCGTCTGTCTGAACTGGGAGGTTAGAAACACCTTTGTTTTTAGAAATGTCACAATTTAAGGTGGAATTATTCACTTTCAAGGTGGACACACCGGGTTTTGGTAACCTTGACGTCTCCGCCATCGTTAATCCACAGAGAAGTTCCCGCTCTTCTTTGCACCAAGACAGCTGGGGTCAGAGGTCAGACCTGAAGGTGTCAAAAACACTGCTCCGCTGTGTCGCTGTGCTACAAGGAGGACTGAAACTAGTGAGGCTAATACTTTGTCCTCTGCTCAAATGATCTAAACATGTAGTACATCCTGCTGGACACGTCTTTGTGTCCTGCTCACTGTCACACTTCCTGTCTGTGTGTGTCAGACTTCCTGTCTGTGTGGACGTTTCCTCGGACACAGTCGGTGTCTAGGCCAAACTCCTCTGCCGTGGTTTGATCCTCAGATAGAGCTGGAAAGTAAAGCAAGACAACAGAGCCGTCAGGACACACTCAAGTCTCACTGAGATTCAACCCCCCCCCCTTTTATCCCCAGCTGTACCCGGACAATTACCCCACTCTTCCGAGCCGTCTCGGTCGCTGCTCCACCCCCTCTGCCGATCCCGGGAGGGCTGCAGACTACCACAGGTCTCCTCCGATACATGGGGAGTCACCAGCTGCTTCTTTTCACCTGACGGTGAGGAGTTTCACCAGGGGGACGTAGTGCATGGGCAGATCACGCCATTCCCCCCAGCCCGCCCCCCCGAACAGGCGCCCCGATCCACCAGAGGGGGCGCTAGTGCAGCGACCAGGACACATACCCACATCCGGTTTCCCACCCGCAGACACGGCCAATCCACTCTGTGCATAACTGTAGTCCACCGACTTGCGGTTTCTACTGCAGCGGTCATACCAGTTTCCTGTTTGTTGGCATGCGCCGTTGACAAGGGCATAGTTTTGGCGATGCCTGCAAGATTCACCATGGATACATGTCAACCACATGTACACAACTGTCCACACACTGTCACCTGCACCTACCAGCAAACGGATGACAAGTTTCAAGTTGTACAAGTCAAGTTACGTCCACAAGTAAGAGGATGAGTGCGGACAGATGGACGGAATTGTGGACGTCCTGATACGTACAACTTGAAACCTGTCACTCGTTTGCTGGTAGGTGCAGGTGAAAGTTTGTCTGCAATTCTGTGCATGTTGTTGACGTTTATCCATGGTCTGTCACCTGGTCTACCATAACACCTGGTATAGGTGACAGATGTTATATTATGCCAGGTGACAGATGTTATACCAAGTGGCAGATGTTATGTTATATCAGGTGACAGATGTTATGTTGTACCAGGTGACAGATGTTACATTGTACCAGGTGACAGATGTTACGTTGTACCAGGTGACAGATGTTACGTTGTACCAGGTGACAGATGTTATGTTGTACCAGGTGACAGATGTTACATTGTACCAGGTGACAGATGTTACATTGTACCAGGTGACAGATGTTATGTTGTACCAGGTGACAGATGTTACGTTGTACCAGGTGACAGATGTTACGTTGTACCAGTTGACAGATGTTACGTTGTACCAGTTGACAGATGTTAAGTTGTACCAGGTGACAGATGTTACGTTGTACCAGGTGACAGATGTTACGTTGTACCAGGTGACAGATGTTATGTTATACCAGGTGGCAGATGTTACATTGTAATAGGTGACCGATGTTACATTGTACCAGGTGACAGATGTTATGTTGTACCAGGTGACAGATGTTACATTGTAATAGGTGACCGATGTTACGTTGTACCAGGTGACAGATGTTATGTTGTACCAGGGGACAGATGTTACGTTGTACCAGGTGACAGATGTTACGTTGTACCAGGTGACAGATGCTACATTGTACCAGGTGACAGATGTTACGTTGTACCAGGTGACAGATGTTACGTTGTACCAGGTGACAGATGTTACATTGTACCAGGTGACAGATGTTACATTGTACCAGGTGACAGATGTTACGTTGTACCAGGTGACAGATGCTACATTGTACCAGGTGACAGATGTTACATTGTACCAGGTGACAGATGTTACGTTGTACCAGGTGACAGATGTTACATTGTACCAGGTGACAGATGTTACATTGTACCAGGTGACAGATGTTACGTTGTACCAGGTGACAGATGTTACATTGTACCAGGTGACAGATGTTACATTGTACCAGGTGACAGATGTTATGTTGTACCAGGTGACAGATGTTACATTGTACCAGGTGACAGATGTTACGTTGTACCAGGTGACAGATGTTAAGTTGTACCAGGTGACAGATGTTACATTGTACCAGGTGACAGATGTAACGTTGTACCAGGTGACAGATGTTACGTTGTACCAGGTGACAGATGTTGCATTGTACCAGGTGACAGATGTTACATTGTACCAGGTGACAGATGTTACGTTGTACCA